>NW_006159564.1:931926-947827 GCF_000334495.1 Tupaia belangeri chinensis
GGTGTTGACCTCGACTTTGATCATTGGTTTAAGTAGCCTCTGCCCCTGTTCTCTCCCACACTACCATTGTCCCCTTTGTAACGACTATTTTGAGGGAAATACTTAGACACCATGTAAATTTCTGGCTTTCCTCAAACTTTTGCCCACAAATTTCAGGAACCATTGTTGGTTCTTGCCTGCAACAGTTATTACTGGAGTGATTTCTCTATTTTGACATTTACTCATTGGAATTTCTCTGTACTAAAGTGCTCTCTCTTTCCCCCGCTTGTTCAATTATTTATTTTATATCCTAGGTTATAATGCAAGACTGTTTTCAACTTTCTCATTCAGATTCACTTAACTTTTCTTACTCCTTTTAATGTCTTTCTTCACTAACTTAAACACTGGGCCAGGCATTGTGTTTACAGCTCTCACTTATGTATAGCCTGTCATGGTTAATCATTAAAATAGTCTGGAAGCAAACATGGTGTTACTCAGATTTTACAGACACTGAAATGGAATCTCAGAAGGGACACATGCTAGTGTAAACAGCAGAACCAGAAGTCAAACCCAGGACTCCCACATTCACTTCAGGACACCAAGTTGTCTGTTTAGATTCTCAGGCATATACAGCAAGTGAAGGAGTAAAGCAAAGAGATGTCAGTTCTGATTTATAAAATACTGCTTTTGCAGATTTTTAAATGAACTTGACAGGCTACAAAGGGAAAAACAAAAAAACAAAACACTAGCAAATCGCACACCCCTGCACACCAACGACTTTCTGCTTATGCACCTCTGTGAAAACCACATGTGGGAGCTCACAGAGGAAAGAGGAGTAGGTTCTATTCCCTAGGATCCTGACTAAAGCTCACGGTCAAGGGAGAAGAAAAAGCCAATACAGAATGAAAATTCAATCAAGATACAGCTAAACTGAACCCTATTATTTTCATCCCCTTAACCCTATTGCACAAGATGAACTTGGATGATGGTAATAAAGAAAATGGATCGCACACCTCCCCAGTACGCAAGCATTTAACTTCCTGTCAAGGGACGTGACTTTAGTGAGTCTGGAAACAGCCATCAAACATAATTGTGTAAGAGGACAGATAAGCAAATTAAGACCTTGCAGCTTGTGCTGCCCAACTTCAGACCAATTCACCAACCTCTATTGACTTGCCAAAAAGAGAGAGAGCGAGACCATAATAAACATTGTGTGTGAGCACTCCTCACACATATGACCACTTCTGATTCCCTACTCATAGTATATTTGCATGCCAACAGTTAATAGAAAGTCACAAGTGAGCTATAAGGCAGCCCCAATATACATAACCTCTGGTAGTATGTGAAGGCTATCTACACCATGGTTAAAGGAAAATGAAGGCAAGAATCTAAAAAGATCACTTTCTGGGCTCAGCTGCCCTGGTGCACAGTGCTGAGATTCTGCTGCTGGGAAGTTGAGGCCACGTGGAGGCCTGGGTTTGGTTCCCCACTGGACCTCAATAGGCCAGACACAGTGACAAATGCCTGGGACCCTAGAGATGTGGGAGGCTGAAGCGGGATTATGGTATGATCAGATCCTGTCAAAAATCTTTATCTCTTTCCCTCGTAAAAAAAAAATGTTTTAATTACTTGAAATTTCTAAGGATACAACATAACAGCTGCTAACAAATTGCCATATGAGCATCAGTTTAGAACAGCGGTTTGCCAATAGGCAATTTTGCAATGTCTGGAGATAAATTTGGATGTCATAATTCTGGGGGTTGGAGAGGCTACTGCTGACAGCTAGTTGGGAGCCTGTGATTGCCATTTGTGGATAATGACCAGGGATACAACTAAGCATTCCACAGTCCTACAGGACAGCGCCCACAAAGAAGTAATGTCTGGTCCAAAATGTCAATAGTGCTGACGTTGACGAACTCTGTTCTAGAAATACTGAAAAGCAAAGCATGTGAAGTATATTTGCACATTTAAAGTAGTTTTATCTAGAAGAAAGAAAAAGTAGTTTTATTAGAGAAGAGAAATAGGTGAAAATAGAGTCTCAGCACTGCGCACCTATTTACACTGTCTAAAATGTGTAAGAGGAGTTCAAAAAGTTTGTGGAAAATTGAATTAAAGTATGAGTTAATTTTGGTAGCATAATAATTTTTGAAATTCATGTATAGTTTTTTTTATAATACATATTTTCCATGAGCCTCTTAAAGGTTCTATGTATATCTGGCTGTTTCTCAAGACTATTGCCCCAGAAGTGTTTGCACTTAACTATCTGTGATAGCTAATGTGTCTACTTGGCCAGGCCATATGGTACCTGGATAGTTGTACAAACATTATTTCAGGCATTTCTGTGAGAGCGTTTTTGGATGAGATTAATGGTTGAATTAGTGAATTTGAGTAAAACAGATAGGTTCCACAATGTAAGTGGGTCTTTTTTTTTTAAGAATTATTTAATTTTATTTATTATTAGTAGTAGTATTTTAATTTGATTAGAGAGATTGAAAGTGAGAAAGCAAGTCACCAGGTTCAGGGCTTGACCTGTGGTGTGCAGATATGGGAATCCAGCACGCCAACCACTATGCCACCTGCCAGTCCTTATGAGTGAGTCTTATCCGGTCAGGTGGAAGCCTGAATGGAACTAAAGACTGGTCCCTTCCTCCTTTCTGCACCTCCCACCTTCCCATCCCCCAAGAGAATTCTGCCTGAGGGCCTTCTAACTGAAATATTGTCTCTTCCTGGTTCTACAGCAGTCTGTTGGCCTTCAGACTTCAACTAGGACACTGGCTCTGTAGATCTGGGACAGATCAGCCTTCATAATCATGTGAGCCAATTTCTTACAATATACATATATAAACATATAATCTCCTGTTAGTTTTGTTTCTCTGTAGAATCCTGACTAATATAATACCTGTGAAGCTCCTTTTAGTTTAGGATTTGTTTAGTTTGGTTTTGTTGTTTTATGAATAGTCTAAGAAATACTATTCTTTCTGGTTTGTTAGTGCCATGATTCTTCCGATAATATCTACGTAGTATAATCCCAATCAGTGTTAGAACGTATATTTACAGCTTTCACTTATGTACATAGTCTGCCATGTTTAATAATTAAAATAGTCTTGAAGCAAAAATGGTGTTACATTTTACCAGATATGTCTGATATTTTGTAGGTCATCCCTACACTTAGGATCTAACCTCATAGCCAGCAACTGCCTTTTAAACCCCAACTCTTGACCATGTTTGTTTATTAAAACAAATAGTAGATGCTAACTAGAAGTGTTAGCTGTCATCTTCTCATATGGGCTGATATCAACAGATGTATCAGTCACCATTTCAAATAGGATTCATGGCATGATGAAAACTTCCTATTGGTATTTTGCAATTTTTTTCAGTTTTGAAAGTGAGAAACTTTGACCCTGAATTGGAAACCTCCTAGTGTAAGTATTTCCATTTATTTTATATTCTTTTAAAATAGATATATTTGCCAAACACATTACTTTCTTTGATATAAAAATATCAAAGTCTGGCATGGCTTCTCTGACTAATGTTAACAAAAAAAGCTGCCTAATTTCAAAAGTCCTATTTCCATGCCATAAATGCCCATTTTAAAAAAGTATTTATTGACTATTAACTGAAATGATATTAGTGGATATTTTAGTAGTAGTAGTAGTATTTGATACAGAGTAAGTATATGCACTCACCCAAGAGAAAGGGAAATTGAGAACTCACTCCCCAGGAGAAATTACCACACTGTGATCCTCTCTCCATTCTCTTCTCAGGATTTGGGGCATGCATGCACATGCACCAAACATGTTTTTCAAGTGGCCAGGTCCAGGACCCGACCTGCACAATTGGCCATGTGAGATCCAGCTGCTTTAACCACCACACCACCTGGTGGGGCCTATTAGTAGATTTCTAACAAGTGAGAAAAAAAAAAAGAAAGAAAAAGAAAATTGAACTTAATACTATATTGCAATATTGAATATCTAATTGATTATCTTCTTCTTCCTTTCTCTTGCCTCATATGGGTTACTCCAAAGCATGTATTGGGTTGTCGGACAAGTCATGACGTATTTTTCTGTATGTCATGACTTGTCCAATGACCCAACACCTGGGAGAAGGTGGGAGATGTTTTTAATTTACATTTCTACTAGAACGTTTCTTATGGGTTAAAAAAAGTTTGGAAGCTGCTGAGATTAGACATCTGTGTTCTTCAACTGTCAGTTTGCTTCTCCCTTTGTCATTATCACAAATAGCAAAATTAGCTGTAAGCTGAGAACATTTTTCCTACATGGTCTATATTCATGTTAGGCAACAGCCACATTTGGATAAAAGCTGACAGCCTTAGCTTCTACTTAATTTTTTATTACTCTTCAAGAATTTAGGCAAGATCCTACAGATAAGTCCTCTTTATCCTTCCAGGAAGGGCTCGCCTTAAATTAGTCATTGAATCCCCAAAATAGCCCATCGTGACTGCTTCCCAGTGTCGCCAGATGCTGGTTTTTACAGACCTTGCCCAGCCCTACTATTGTATGGCATTTAGCAGACGGGCCTTTTTCGCCTAAGTAAAATACCAGGGGATCTTCAAACAGTTCATGAAAAATGTGTATTACTGGGGAAAAAAACCTGCACAGATTTCAGGGGTTTTTTACACCAAAATAAACTTGTACTTTAATATCATATTTCTATGACTTTTTTTGAAGTTTCCATGGGGAACCTTGCAATGGCTCTCTGAAGAGTGTGCTACTGCTGAATGTCACGCCTGGTTAAGAAATAATCCCAGGGGGACCAGCAGTTAGCATAATGGCTATGTCGCTGGACTCCCATGTAGTCGACCGCGGTTCACGTCCCGGACCCGCTTAAACTCACGCCAGGCGTGTATGCGTGCCCAAGATCCCGAGAGGAGAATGGAGGAGAAGGGATTGTGGCGTGACCATCCCCCCAGGGGGTGATTTCTCGCTTTCTGTCTCTCTGTCTCTGTCTGTCTGGCTGGCAAGCGCACGCACCCTATAGCAAAAACCTCTCCAAAAAAAAAAGAAAGAAAGAATCCCAGGAAGCAAAAGACTGCACATTCAAATAAAGAGTTACTTAATTCTTCATTTATCATTGCCATTATGTGAAATGACTATGACTAGGAATGTTCTAAATATTCCAAAAGTATATCTGACTTACCTGCAGAACCAAAATGGGGAAGGTACTCCCATCTGACCTGTCCAGATTGCCAGACAACACTGCCGTGAAGCAGCAAGAACTACCTGCCCAGAAGCTACATTTCTCAGCCAGGAAAGTCATCTTTATCTTTTCTGCCACAGGATTGTTCTGCCTCTGCATAGGCATCACCCTTTTATGGTCTGCCAAGGGCAACAGGGAAATAGAGGTTGGTCCTACCTTACTTTTTTTTAAAGAGAGATTTTTGCTATGGGGCATGTGTGCTCATCAGAGGGACAGAGAGAAACAGAAAGTGAGAAACCACCCCACAGGAGGGGATGGCCATGCCACAATCTCTTCTCCATTCATACATGCACACATGCCCAGCGTGAGTTTTAAGCCGCTGAGTCGAGGGCTCGAATCATGATTGACTACTTAGGATTCCAGCAACATAACCATTACACCACCTGCTGGTCCCCACTTTACATTTTTAATGCAGCCTGTAGGAATTTTCGGCATGGGGACAATCAACGGAGTGGTCAGTTTGAGAACACAGTCACTCCACAGGGCACTAGGTGAGGTGGAACATTCCTCCTTCAGCAGGCAGGCACGCATGGCAACAGAGCCCACGTACGAGTATATGTCTTCATTCCCTACTCCCCTGGAGGACGATCACTCTCATGCTGGTCAGCTCAGCCATATTTGTGTGTAACATCCTGGCAGTCAGAGCTTTTCACTTGGCAGAGGAAGGAATGAGCCACAAATAGAGGTGGTTTGAGAGAAGAAGAGGCAAGGCTAAGTGACTGCCAGGTACCCATGAACCATACTGATAATACAGAGTGAGGAGCCAAAGGTGCAGGCCCTCATTGTGCTCCATTTTCAAACATTGGGTCTTTCCCTTCACAAGTGAACTCCCTCTTCAAGAGTCCAGATATTTCTGGCATCTTAAGATTACTCAGCAAGATAAACTAGAGTATATTCAGGTGGGAAAAGCCGATGCTAAGAGCACATCCCTCAGGTGTAAGCCTGTTGCTACTTTAAGAAGCAGTTAGAGAATGAGAATCCCAGAAACTGGTCTAGGGAGGGGGAATGAGAACTGGTCTGAGGCTTGATCCGCCATGACCGGTTTCACTCTAATGAATTAAATACATGTTTCATCCAAGTCAGCTCTGAGCAGATTTCCAGACATTGCAGACCACGTAACCTCCATTCAGAAAGCAACCAGGGAAAGCTGATCTTTCCCTCTCCCCACATCGCTACCAGCAAAATTATGATGAAGGCCAAATCTGTCAGCATTGATTTAACACTTAGGAGTGTCTGGAGGTGCCTAAAGTCTGTGGGATATGCAGAGGGGTACGGTGAGTAAGAGTGGATCCCTGCACTCAATGAGCTGATGATAGAAATAGAATGTGTTAAGAACAAAGACCTTGCCATGGCTGTCCTGTTCACTGGATTCCCAATCCCTCCCTTGCACATTGCAGATTGAAAGGACATGTTAGAGCAAACAGTGCAGATTTCAAACAGAAAATGGCATTTCAGGTCCTGCTCCTCCGCCCAACATCCACCATTCTGTCGTCCTCCACTTCTATTTTCTGCCCCCCACCCCAGGTCCCAGCAGTTTTTCCCCCCAGGGAATTAAGTTCCCCTCAATCCTTTTGGATCCTCCAGTGTGAAACAGAGCCCCCTACAAGGTCCCACCAGGTGGCAGAGGCAAATTGTCAGGAGGAAATGAAACTTGCCTTGCTGAAGGGGATGGCAAAGCAATGGGCCTACAAGGTCAACATTCGCTTCCACAAGCAGCCCATCCACTCTATTTTTCTAGGATTTTCTTTCTTTCTGATCTTCCTCTATTCCCATGACATCATTGCTCCCTCCCTTCTAGTTACCCACCTTCACTCTTTGTGGCATCCAGCTTTCACTGAGAGGTAGCTATTGCTGAATGAAGTTACCTTGTTCGTGAGAGGGTGACCCAACTCCACCACAGAGTATCGGCTAAGGCCATTCTTCAAATGACTATAGACAGAATATTTTTATCTTTTGGAGTGTAAGAGTATTCCTCAACTGACTTTTTTTTTTTTAAGTTGCTTCAGATAGTCTGGGATTTGCTTCTAATATTTTCTTTTATACAAGGAACCACTCAGTATGATCTCCTTTTGCACATAGAAAAGTCTCCTTATGTTGGAGGATGAAATCAAGTGCACACTCTCAACCAGTGTGATCAAACACTGAAAGAGTAGAAAAGCATTCTGAGTTGCCCTTTCCTCGTCTGACTCAGGCCCGAGGTATAGCAAGGAGGTGCTCTCCTTACAGTCCACTGTAAGCAGGAATAGTAATTCCTATCTCATCCAAATTCTAGGAGAAGCAGACTATGATACTTGATCCATATTATAGCTATAGGCTTTCAGGGTCACTCAGCAAAGTTGAGGCTGCTGCTATTATGTGGATCGTAGATCAGGGATATGTTTTCTTCATCAAATGTTTAAATCTAGAAAGCACCAAAAATATCATCTATCCAAAACAGAGATGATTATGAAATACAATTTTCTAACTCTTCATGGTTAGAAGTCACAGCAAGAATCCATGAAATAAAATATATACTAATGAAGGACCAGCAGTTGGCGTAATGGCCATGTTGCTGGACTCCCATGTAGTTGACCGCAGTTTGAGTCCCAGACCTGGTGGCTTAAACTCACACCAGGTGTGTGTGCGTGCATGCCCAAGATCCCGAGAGGAGAATGGAGGAGAAGCAACTGCAGCATGGCCATCCCCCCGGGGGGGGTGTGATTTTGATTTTGCGCTGTCTCTCTGTCTCACTCTGTCTTTCTGGTGAGCGCATGCACCCTATAGCAAGAACCTCTCTCTCTCTCTCTCTCTCTCTCTCTCTCTCTCTCTCTCTCTGTATATATATATATATGAAATAGAAAGACCTGATAGATGAATTAATTGTTACATGAAATGATGCAGGTGGAAAAAAATGTGGAACTTACCATGAGGTCAAAGAGCGATTAATTAAAACCTCAGTTTTCTCCATTACAGTATACTATCTCTCAGGATATAGCTCTATTCCTTTTTCTTTAAGTTTATTTATTCAAATGTCATGAGAGAGAGATAGACAAAGAGAAGAGAAAGACAAGCACTTTGACAGTATCATGCCATGAATTCCCTTCCCCAGCCTTTTGGCCAGTTAGATTATAGGTCAAGTGTGTACAGGTCAACCCAGGAACTGCACCCAGATTTCCATATGGCTTCCAGCATTGTAGTGTCGTGTTACTACTGCACCACTGCAGCCAGGCCAGCTCTGTTGTTTAATGCTTTCTATAAATTGGAAGGTAGTTCAACAAATGGAGAAGGCATAAATATTTTCTCTCATTTTTTTAACAGTATTTTTTAAAGAATTATTTTACTGGGACCAGCAGATGGTATAATTGCTATATCGTTGGACTCCCATGTGGTCAACTATGGTTTGAGTCCCAGACCCGGTGGTTTAAACTCACACGAGGCTCATGTGCATGTGCGCCCAAGATCCCAAGAGGAGAATGAGGGAGAAGGGATTGCAGTGTGACCATCCCTCCTGAGGGGTGATTTCTCACATTCTGTCTCTCTGTCTCTCTCTGTCTTTCTGGTAAGTGCATGTGCCCTATAACAAAAATCTCTCCAATATGTATGTATGTATATATACACATATATATATATATATATATGTGTGTGTATATATATATATATACACACATATATATATATATATACACATATATAATTTAACTTTATTTATTTTAATTTGACTAGAGAGGGACAGAATGAGAGTGAAAAAGAGAGAGAGAAAGTGAGAAAGCCAGCTGGGATTCAAACCACGGTCAGCCATGTGGGAGTCCAGCACTTTTAACCATCATGCCACCTGCTGACTCCAGCATAAATATTTTCTAAACTAATAGTTCAAGCCTTGCCATATATTTAGTGAATGATTTACATAAACATCTAAGTACAGTGAAATACTAGCCTTTCCACTAATCTTTAGTTTTCATACTTTGCCTTTGAACTTGAAAACCCTCTGTGGCTTTGCAAGAACTCAAAATTCCTTCTGTCCCTGATAATAGTCTTCTCTCCCAGAGAATCCTCAACCCTTTGACACTTTACCAAGGAGAAAGTCATTCCCTTACTTCCCTGCTGCTCCACACTCTCATAATTTAATTTCTTCCCTACCTAGTGGGAGAAAAGTGGAAAGAGCCTCCTGCAGCACCCCACAACAACCTCTGGGCACTGGATAAGTATCCCTGGAGGGGAAGGAAGCTGCCCAGCCCCTGTGCCTGCCTCAGCCTCCCTCCTTTTTCTAGTTGTGTCTTCAGCAAATCAAGTGCCTCAGCCAGAGCTCACCAGAGTCACCCAATTGGGACACATTACCCTTTTTTAGAGTCCGTCATACGATTTTTCACAGTTTAACTTTTAAAAAGCAGGATGTGACATTTATAAACCAGAATCATTCTGCATATTTGAATTATCTTACATTTAGGAATACTACTTTTTCTATAGCTAGTTATTTTTAATAACTTCCTCTGGACACCATGTAGAATAATAGTTCATTAGTATAAATATTTTCCATACAATAAAATGGAAAAGCAGTGAAGTGACTTCCCCATAAAGTTGATTGAACTCAGGCTGTGAGCCCAGTTCTCATGAGTCATTGACTAATACCTTCCAAGTGACACCTCTTCATGATCAAGGGGCAAGGCTTCCTGACAGCAGATTACATAAGTACACAACAGAAGCCCTGAACTGCAGGCCAGTGGCACAATGTACCAGGTGCCCACATGAAATTCTGTAAGAAGGTCTCCTCCTCCTGAATCTCACCAGCAACACTCTCCTTGCACAGGAAGGTGCCTATTAATGTTCCAGAATCCATGCCCTTGACCAGATAGCCTGAGAACTTTGGAAGACTCTGGACAGCAATTTGGGGGAGGAGGGGTGGTTTGGGAGATTTTTGTTATAGGGAGTGTGTACTCAAACCAGAGACAGAAAACAAGAAATCACCCTCCAAGGGATTTGCCATGCCTCCATTCATTCTCCATCCTCCTCTTGGGATTTTAAGCACTCACATACACATGCTCGGCATGAGTTTCAAGCTGCCAGGTTTGGGACTTGAACCATAGTCAACCATGTGGGAGTCCAGCACCTCAACCACTATGCCACCTGCTGGCCCCTGGACTGCAATTTTAAGATACTGTAACTTTTTAATTAGTAATTGATCTTTTGGGGGCTTGGTGATTAAGGCAGCCAGATCCTGCACAGCCAATCTCATGGTTCAAATCCCAGATCTCGTGGTTTGAGGAACATGCTGAGCACATGTGTGTGCACATGCCCAAAATCCTGAATGAAGGAGGAAATGGAGGAAAAAGATTGCAGCTCGTGGTGGGTGTGTGGGGAGAGGGGCAGTGCTTTCACTTTCTCTCTCTCTTCTCTGATGAGCACATCACCCTCTAGCAAAATAATAGTAGCAATTATTCTTTTGGGAGCCGGGAGCAGGGCAGCAGTGGCACAACTGGTAGCACATTGGAAGGCTCTCTGTTCAAGACCCAGGGCCTCATTAAGCACACTGAGTACACATGCACATGCCAATGATTTGAGCTGCCTGAGATGGGATGTGGATTGTGGTATAAAGACTCTTTTGAGGGTGCCTCTCTCTCTCTCTCTCTCTGTGTGTCTCTGTTTCTCTCTCTCATGGAATAAATAAAATAAAACTTTTGGAAAAAATATGTTTTTTTTCTGTGCCTGACAGATTAATTATACAAGAAAATGTGCAGATTGTGCAGAACTGAGGGAAAATGCCTTTAATTTTGACAAAAAGTGTACCTGCTCTATTCCCTTTTATATTTCACAGAAAATGGAGGTAAGTGAAATCCAAGAGACTTCAACTGACTTTATGCCAGTATATTCTTATTTTATACTTGACTATAAGTTCATAATTTCTAACAAATGCTTTCCAAAACTGAAAATGCAAAAAATCTAAGCGGGGTGGAGGCTGGAAAGTCTTATAAATTGTTCTCATTGCCCCCCTCAGTTATTTTGGTATTATTCTTCTCCTTTGTTTCTGAGTATTAAAATCCTTTGCCTACCTAACTTGGTAACATCATTCTTAAACTCAACTGGTTTTATTCCAAGAAATAGCAGTATAGGAGGAGACTGTAGAAATCATTAGATCAAATCACTCATTTCACAGTGAGAAAATTAATGGGCTGGGAGGTTAAGTGACTTGGCCAAGGTCACATAAGTTAGTGTCAGGGGTCACAACCCTGATGGGACCTTCCCTGGGTCTTCCCTAGACATTTTACATATGCAATTGCCTAATCCCTAAGGAGATGCTTGGCCTGCCTGTCAGGCACTGTGAAAAATACCCTAGAGATATTAAGTAAAGTTTCTTCTCTTGGGCTAATTGAAAGCTCATGTTAGCCCAGATCCTTGGAGAAGCAGAAGCCAAGACAGGATTAGATATGCAAAATATTTATTAGGGGAACTCCTGTGAGGGAAAATGAGGAAGAAGCAGGAGTCAGTTGGGAGAGCTGTCAGACCACAAAATAGCTCTGACTGTTGGGAAGGAGAGAAGGAAGGAGGGAGGGAGGGAGAGAAGTGAGAAGGATCTTTGAGGAGATGATGAGGAGTCTGGTTTGGAATCAACTGAGTTTCAGGCAGAAGCAAGGCTTTGAGGTGGAATGCTCAAGAGAAGGCCTGCCTGGACCTAGATTCGCCCCAGTAGAGACATCTATGACAGGGAAGGAGGGGACGCCAGGGTAGTATAGAGAATGTGGTGGAAGGAGAAATGCAGAGACCAGAGGATGGACGAGGGTCTAGAAGCATATTTGAGGAATTGAAGAAAATAAATTTTTATTTCATTAAGGTTTGATGACCAGGGCCAGCTGATGGTATAGTGATTAAGGTGCTGGACTCCCACATGGCTGACTGTGGTTCAAGTCCTGGACCTGTTGGCTTGAAAATCATGCTGGGTACGTGTGTGTGCCCAAAATCCCAGGAGGAGAATGGAGAAGGGATTGTGATGTGGCCATCCCCACAGGGGGATGATTTCTTGACTTCTGTCTCTCTGACAAGCACATTCACCTATAACAAAAATATCTCTCAAAAACAAAACAAAACAAAAAAACAGACTTTACTACCAGGTAAGGCTGTGGAGGCCATGAAAATTCTCCTCTCAGATCCACTACAAGGAGTATAATTGAGGATGGTCTCAACTGCTATGCTCCAAAACCACCATGTGTTTGCACCAATGCCTCTTCAGCCAGTGACTGAGCACAACAGGGAAGCTTTTACTGGGAGAGTAGATTCTTCTCATGGATGTCTTTAGAGACTTTTTCCCTTCCTTTAAACAACACAGATTTGTTATCTTACAGTTCTGGAGGTCAGAAGTCTAAAATGGGTCCTCAGGGCTGGGTTCCTTCTGGAGTTTCCAGAGAGTTCCTTTGTTTTCTCTTTCCACCTTTAGAGGTTGCCTCCACCAGCACCTTTTAGCTCTCATCCACCTTCTTTTGTCTTTAAAGCAAACAGGGTAGCATCTTCTCCCCTTCTGACCTCTGGTTTCTCTCTTATAAAGACATTTGATTACACATGGTCCACTCAGATAACACAGAATAGTCTTCCTATCTCAAGACTCTTGATTGAATTATGCCCCAAGATTTTCTTATGCTCAGTAAAGTAATGTTAACGGATGGGAGAATGTCGAGTTGCATTGTGATATCCTTGGTTCTTTGGGTCCAGATCACTAAAATTAGAGATCTGTCCCTAGGGCGCAAAATGAAACCACAACCACGAATGAAGTAGGTAGAAAGGAAGGTTTAATAGGAAAGAAAGGAAGTACACCCAAAAAGGCTTTTGGGCAGGCAGATTGCCAGGTGGCAACTGCGCTTGATACTGGTTGTTACTTTTATTACTAGAGGTGATGAATATTCATTAGTGGAAGGCCCGGTACATTGCCTATGTCCTTCCTTTAAATTTGAATCCATACGTTTTCTCCTTCACCTGCGCACCTTCCTCACAGGTAAAGTGAGGAACTTGATCACCTAATTACACACGCCCAGTGCGAGCCAGGTTGCCCCAGTTAGATTGCCCAATTAGTCCATCACTCTAATGGAAATTAGGGCATTGACCAAAATGCTTGCTTGGGTCTTTTTGATAAGAAAAAAAAATCTACGAATTATCCCTGTATGCTTCCCTCAGGCCCCAAGGAAGGAAGGTAGCAAATTGCCTCACCCTGCTGGTGCCCAGGGCTAGGTGAGCCTTTCGCTCTTCTCTTAGGGCTGCCTGCTCATGGCTAACTCACTGCCTACCACAGTAATATATTCACAAGTTTTGGGGATTAGAACGTAGACATCTTAGGAGGATCATTGTTCAGTCTACCATGCTGTCAAAAGAAGAAATGTTGAAAACAAACCACTGAAAATACTCTTCAGCCTTAACTGTCAACCTGGCAAGTATGGAGGTAAGTTGCTGAAACTTTTTTTTTTTTTTTGAGAGGTTTTGCTATAGGGCGCGCATGCTCGCCAGAAAGACAGAGACAGAAAGCGAGAAATCACCCTTCAGGGGGTATGGCCGTGCCGCAATCCCTTCTCCATTCTCCTCTTGGGATCTTGGGCACACACGCACATTCGTCTGGCCTGAGTTTAAGCCACCAGGTCTAGGGACTCGAACCACGGTCAACTACATGGGAGTTCAGTGACGTAGCCATTACGCTAACTACTGGTCCCAGTTGCTGAAACTTTTAAAAATGTACTAAGACCTTCCTCCTTCCTTCCCTTCCCCCTCTTTTTTTTTTTTTTTTTGCCCTCATGTTCTTTCTTCTTTTCTTTTTTCCTTCCTCTCATTCCCTGCTTCCCTCCTCCTCTTCTTCTTTCTTGAGAGCTTAGAGTTCTTAAACTTTTAGAAAAAAATCCAAAAGGTAAAACCTTAAAGGGCTTAAATTCCCTTCTGTCTGTGTCCTTAGAATCCCTAAAGGCAAATGAAGTGTTACCAGCTGCTAACCATTCCTTTCAGACAAGGGCTTCTCATAAAAAGCCAACCAAACTACTTAGGGCAATCACAGGGCCTTCAGCTCACTAGTTACCACACATTACCCAGGCTGGAACCTAGACAATGAATCCTCCAGAGAATCTGTCTTAAACAAAGAATCCTGAACAAAGTGCCACTGGATTCAAAGAGAAGAAACACTGTAAAGTGAATTATACCCTCAGGAATAATCAGAAAGAGGAGGCTTGGGAGCCTTGTTAAACTAATCTTAGACAAAGAATCATTGAAGAGAGGTTATTAGCACACCCCAGTCCTTAGTGTTTTCTGCGTCTTTATTTTGCCCTGTTTATGGACATACAACTGATTAGTTCTGAGAAATGTATGGTAAATTCCATCCTGTGGATTACAGGTTTTCTATAGTTCTGGGTCAACAATAGAGTTTCCCTCATTGGGTGAGGAAATGCAATCAGTTGTCCCCTGAGCCTGAATGTTTGTCTTCAGGCTGAAGCTCTGATTATGTTGAAGTTGCCTTTTTGTCAAGGCCCAGCATCTCTTTTTTAGTGTTCCAGAGATAATTCTCTTACAAGCCACTAAGCTCTTTAGCCTTTATTATTTTCTGTAACTCACCAAATTTGCCATATCTTTTCTTCCCAGTTTACTGGGTACCAGATTTCATTTTCTGTTGTCATTTTTCTTTAGGTCCTTGGGAAACAAAGTCAAAACCTTCCAAAATGCTATTTCTACATAGGTTATAAGAATCAACAGACTTGGGAATTGTAAAGGAATGTTTTCATATTTCTAGCACTGAACATAGCACCTAACGCATGGGAAGCACTTAATGAAAGTTATACCCTGGGACCAGCAGATGATGTAAGCGTTACATTGCTGAACTCCCATGTAGTCAACCATGGTTTGAGTCCTGGACCCAGCAGTTTTTCTGTACTTTGATTTTTAAAATTTCTGATCTTATTAATGTTTCAGTTAATTTTTTTAGTCTATTCTTACTTTTTTGTTCTCCCATACAGGGTAATGTGTATATGTACTACAAATTGTATGGCTTCTATCAGAACCTCTACAGGTACATGCTATCTAGAAGTAATAGCCAACTGGTGGGTAAAGATATAAAGGTAAGGTTTTATTTTAATTGGTATAAGAACTTTTTTAAGATTCTTTCATTATTTCTTCCATGAGCAAGAGAGTCGGAAACAGACAGAGGAAGAACGACACCCTCCATAGGATCTTGACATCACAATTCAATCCCAGCTTCAGCTAGCTCTAGCTCATGGGAAAGTGTATGCCCTGCATATTCAGGGAGGTCTAAGGACTTGAACCAGAACCTTCCCACGTGGGAGATCCTTGCAGTATATCACATTTTACTGCTGTGCTACCATCTAACCCTCAGTTTTTCTTTTTTAAAACCAAGTGGATTTTTCAGTTTAAAAGGGGATGGGAAAATAAACTCAAAAACTAATGTTTTACAAAACAGAAAGAAATACTCATTTCACTCTTGTACAAATGGAAGAAACTGGGTATCTGATACAACTGTTAGTTATTTATTTTTGAGAGCTTTTTTTAAAGCTATACTTTATTATTATTTATACATTTAATTGCTATACATCAGTCAGATTATAAAGAGACTTTACCCAGCATGTTATACACCTCAGTCCAGCCCTGTTGAGAATACTATATACGTCCTCATCAACAAATAATAAACTGTATCTGTGTCCCACAAATGTTTTACCTCTATTTTTTCCCCAAATTTCCTTTCCTACGTTCTTTCCCTCTC
>NW_006159564.1:947949-952195 GCF_000334495.1 Tupaia belangeri chinensis
TCTTTCCACTTTGTCTCTAGAGTCCATAACAATTTTTAATGCTTTTATGTCCTCCAGTCTTTCAGTCTCTACTAGAGTGTGGGCAGTTGGTATATGTTAAATGGAGACATACAATGTCTCTCTTTTATAGCCTGACTTGCTTCACTCAGCAACAAATCTTCCACATTCATCCACTTTCTATCAAATTCCAGGGCCTTGTTGCTTTTTTTTATGGCTGAGTAGTATTCTATGGAGTATATATGCCACACTATTTCAATCCATTTATCTGTCTGTAGACGTTTGGGTTGGTTCCATGTCTTAGCAATCGTGAATAAGGCTACAATAAATATAGATGTGCAACTGCTTTTCCAACTGAGCATACTCCTGTCCTTTGGGTTGATACCCAGGGGTGGAATTGCTGGATCATACGGTAGTTCTATTTGAATGTCTTTGAGGAACCTCCATATTGTTCTCCACAGAGGTTGGGCCAGTTTACATTCCCACTAACAATGTAGGAGAGTTCCCTTTTCACCATATTCCCTCCAGCACTTTGTTTTTTTTTTTTTTTTTTTTAATCTTTGCCATTCTGACTGGGGTTAGGTGGTATCTCATTGTGATTTATATGTGCATCACCCTTAAGATGAGAGATGTTGAGCATTCTTCATTTGCTTTTTGGCTGTTTGTATGTCATCTTAGAGAGTTGTTTATTCAGCTTATTTTCCAATCTTTTAATTGGGTTAAACTTTTTCTTCTGGGTAAGCCATTTGAGTTCCCAAGAGGTTATTTTTCTATAGGCACACATGCTTGCTGGAGAGACAGAGTGGTAGAAAGTGAGAAACACCTCCTCCTTCCCAGGAGGGATGGCTATGCCACAATCCCTTCTCCTCCATTCTCCTCTCAAGATTTTGGGCTTGCATGCACATGCACTCAGCATAAGTTTTAAGTCACTGGTCCAGGACTCAAGCTGTGATTGACTAAGTGGGAGTTTAGCGATATAACCATTGTTCCATCTGTTGGTCCCTGGGATAACTGTTATTGAGAAGCAACCCTTTTTATCTTGAGAACAGCTATGTGAATCTTATCCACCAAAATGGTTATGTTTCATGCACTATTTTGATAGTAACCTTGACTAATTGGTCTCAGTTTGGCTTACACTATACCTACTATTGTTCTTCCTATAGTTGGGGCCTTTATCCAGTCTAAATCATGGCTCTAATCTATTCAACAAAAGCCTTTGGTTTGGGCCAGCAGATGGTATGGTGGTTAAGGAGCTGGATCCCACATGGCTGACTCCACGGGTCGAGTCCCAGACCCAGTGGCTTGAAAAACACTTCAGGTGGTATGCATACATGCCCAAAATCCCAAGAGGAAACTGGAATTGTGGCATGGCCAACCCCCCTGGGGAATGACTTCTCACTTTCCCTCTCTCTGAATCTCTCTCTCTCTCTTGCAAGTGAGTTCCTTGTGACAAAAATCTAAATAATAATAATAATAATAAAGCCTTAGGTTTAATTTAATGTATTTTCAGAACTAGGAATTGCAAATTTTTACTCTTAATAGATATTACTCAGCATGCTAGCAAAAATGGCTAAAAGGAAACCTTTTCCATATTAACATTATATAGAAGTGATATCCAGTTGATTTTTAGCAATCACTATTTTAAAAATGTCTTCTGGAGGGTGCATGGATGGATTCCCTGTGATAAGTCATCTAGGTGTAGACTCACATGTACTTTTCTGAATATAAGTTATACTTCAATGACAAGTTTTAATAATGTATTCCAGTGTAGGATTAGTGTGATATACAACACACAAAGGCAAAGTTCCTTCCTGCAGACATTTTTGGTATGCTATTTATTATAGTGTGGAAAACACACACTGAGATATATATGTACATACATACATATATATATATATATATGTATGTATATATATATATCTACAAAATATAAAAATGTCCTAGTCTAAGTAAGCCAGAAGCCTGAGAAAAACAGGTAGCAGTCTGTGATTTTGGTCCATGACAATAAATCGGTGTGAGTTGATTTGCATGGCTAGTGTTCTCATTTTGTACATTCTAAGAGAGTTCACTTAAAGCATTTCTCACTCCTGTATCATCTTACATGCAGGCCGTTGATGACTGTGCTCCATTCAAAAGGTCCCACAATGAAACCCCAATCGCTCCTTGCGGTGCTATTGCCAACAGCATGTTCAATGGTAGGTGATTTTTCCTTTCTCTATGGTGTATCCTCTCATAAGTGTGTGTAAAAGCCTAAATGTTCAAAGATCACATCTGCAGCTGAGTAGCAAGTTTTGTTTTGTTGTTTTTTGTTTGTTTTGTGTTTTTGTTTGTTTGTTTGTTTGCTATTTTTTTTTTAAATTCTCTAGACACTACCCTGACAAGCCGGAACACTAATTTACAGTACTTCATTTGCAAATAAGTTCTCCCTTGCCAGAAATCTGAAAGAATAATTAGGAAACATGAGTTAAATGAAGCTTGAGTATTTTTCAGTAATTGGCTCCACCTTGGCAGGAAGAAGAATGGTCTTATAATTCCAGCATCATCTATGGCGTGTGGGCGTGTTGAGGGTCTGCAAAACCTCTGATTTATTTTTCAGCTGTGTCTGTTTCTAGTTCCATAGGGTGGCAAAATTACCAGCTTGCATCTCTAACCCATATTTCAATTTCCTTACAGACACTATCACTCTTTCATATAAGCTTAATTCATCCATGTATATCAAAGTTCCAATGTTAAAGACTGGACTTACATGGTGGACAGATAAGTTTGTCAAATTTCAGAATCCGGGTTCCACTAATATTATTGATGAATTTGCAGGTAAGATCCACACAGTGAGTCCATATCCTTGTCTTTTGATGAAAGCTTTGTTTTTTATGTGTGGGAAGATGTTTATGAGTTTGCCTTTAGTTCTTGGTTGGCTTCTTTTTGCCCTAGTGTTTCTTATACATCTAATGATATATCAGAAACTTTAAATGATCAGTGCCCTGGGTCCTTCCAGTTTACCATTAGGAAAAGACAATTTTTTTTTTTCTTAGGTTTTTGCCATCGGGTGATGTGTGCTTGCTGGAGAAAGACAGAGGCAAGGAAAGTGAGAAATCACCCACTGGGGGGATGGTCAATTCACAATCTCTTCTCCTCCATTCTCCTCCTGAGATTTTGGGAACATGTACACTGGCATGTCTGGGGCTCAAACCAAAGTTGGCCATGTAGGAGCCCAGTGTCTTAACTGCCGTGACACCTGTTGACCCCAGGAAAGGTCAACGCTTTAAGAAACGTGCTACTTCAGCTATAATTAGGATGACTATCTAATTTTATTGTCGAAACTGGTATACTTTTGAGAGTGAAAAAAGGCACCATACTGGCTGCATATTTAGTTAAAATGTTTCCATTAATTAATAAATTAACATTACTTGATGGACCTATTATATAAAATAATTCTATTAAAGACTATTTTTAAAAATAAAGTTCTTTCAAAAATTAAAATAAATGTACATGTCTGCATTAAACTGCCTTTCAAAAATGATTTTAGTTATTACCTAATTATTATGCTTTTAAAAACATAGGGACCAGCAGTTAGTGTAATGGTTATGTCACTGGACTCCCATGTAGTCAACTGCTGTTCAAGTCTCAGACCCAGTGGCTTAAACTCATGTGGGGCACATGTGCGTGCGTGTCCAAGATCTTGAGAGGAGAATGGAGGAGAAGGAATTGCAGCATGGCCATCCCCCCCGGGGGGCTGATTTCTCTCTTTCTTTCTCTTTGTCTTGCTCTGTCTCTCTGGCAAGCACACATGCCCTATAGCAAAAACCTCTCCAAAAACAAGTAAATAAATAATAACGCAAGCAGAATAATTATTCTGGATCTGTATTTCCACATTTTAATCAGTTTCTTGACCTTATCTGTCTTCATTACATGCTTTTGTAATTTCCTAATGATTTTTCCCTTTTACTATGCCCTTATTATTTTTAATTATTACTTTATTCTTTTTTTTTACAAAATTGACCTGAATCTTTTTTTTTAATTTATTTTTTATTTGCATTTTTTTAATACATTCAATCATATTATTTAGCTTACAAGGTGATCATTTCAATATGTGAACATTTCTCTCTGGTCGAGTTGATCAAAATATAACAACATTACCTCCCTGTCTCAACAATGCTGTCTTCATATCCCGCCTCCAAATGTTCTTCCCCAGGCCCCACTCCTCCACACACACCACATCTGGCATTCACATCCACCTCTTGTGTTTGTA
>NW_006159564.1:956772-960412 GCF_000334495.1 Tupaia belangeri chinensis
TCCAGACTTTATCTCTAATAGCTCCATCTGGTTCTTTCTCAGAGTGTCCATTTCTTCTTTCATATCTTGGAATGACTTCCTCATCTCCTGTAGTTCGTTGCCTCTTTTCTGTTCCAATTCAAAGAATTTGTTCACCATAAATGTTCAAAATTCTTTGCCTGACATTTTGGTAATAACGTCCATTAGCACGAAAGATGGAGGGGAGTTACTCTGTATCTTTGATGGAGATGTATTTCCTTGTTTATTCATACCTGAGGCTCTTCTACTTCTAGCCATTGGAAGATGTATTCACTTTGAATACCTCTTGCGGGAACGTTTCTCTGACTAGGAGTAAGTGACTTTCCCTTTTGCTGCAAATTAATGTTTGCCGAAGTCTCTCTTCTGTTGTTTTTACCAATGTGTTATCAAGAGGGGTACTCTACTGAGGTGTCTGAGAAGCAGTATTTCCTTTTTCTCAGGTGGATCAGTACAAGGGAAGATCCCAGAGAAAGTTATATTACTAGGGGATTTCAGATATCAGATTATAGACCTGTCTAGTCCTTCCAGCAGGGTGGAAGATGAAGAGGAGAGGGTATTTGGTGAAACAACACAAGAAAAAAAAAAAAAAAAACAGAGAAATAAAGAAATAAAGATTTCACCAAAGGTCTGCAGCTGGGTCTGTGGCCTGTTGCTGGGAACAGGACAGGCTGTGGGAGGAGCAAGATCAGGAAATTAACAAGAGAATGAAGAAGATGAAAAATCCCAAGCAGAAAGTACTGGCTACCTACCTAGGGGGTGGGCGCTTGGGCTGGGGGTCTGCATGTGAGGTGAGGGAGCAGCGATGTCCCTGCCTCAGAATCGCTGGCTGGCCAGAGGCCTACAACTGGGTCTCGACCTGAATCTTTTTTAAAGTTGCATTTGATGGTTAATTTTAAGTTGTCAACACCTTTTACTAATACTTTCCTTTTGAGCCTACTTTCTAAAAACAATGTTGCCAGAGGGTATGTGTGCTGGTCAGAGAGAGACAGAAAGGGAAAGGGAAAAATCAACCCCCCTGGGGGATGGTTACACAGCAAACCCATCTCCATTTCTCCCTCCATTAGGGCTTTGGGGTCACACACACGTACCTATAAGTTCCCACATTTCCCACTGACCCCACTGATTTGCAGCCTGGCAGCTTCACATACTTCATGGGCCAAGACAGAAACTGTGGGCTCACTGACTGGAATGTTAGGCAGTTGGCAAGGATCACAGAGATATATTATATTATGTTTTGACCAAGAGGGCTTCTGCTTATCTTTCATGTATGATTGCATGTTACAGTAAGCACCCTATTCTCTCTGTTTGGGTGTCTCACATGCTACTAAATCCATGGCTAGAAGCTGGAAGGATGAAATTACATGTGCATAATTTGGGATAAGTGCTAAATGAGATGAGATAAAATGGACAGCACACATAAACTAAGACAGTCCTATGCAAACCACCATGTACAGTCACAGTATCTAGAATTGCAGTGCTAGTTTTTGAAAGGAATTGGGCAGCATTCTATTGTTTTGTCTCACCTCATAACCACAGTCCTATAGCACAAAGGGTCCGTGGCTTTGTCTTACCTTCTGCTCTTTGTTCTGTGTCATACTCCAATGATCTGTTTGCCCACTGCATTCTGTGAGGAGAGACTGTCTTGCATAGTTTTGTGTCTCCAGAGGTTGATACACAGTGAACAACGAAGAAATGCCTCTTGCTGAATGAATCAATGAGAATAAATGACCCAACTGAACTTGAAAAACAAGTTGGCTCTTAGTCTCTACTTCTCACACTGTGGGAACATAAGATGGGGAAGGGTTGGGAATTGATAGGCAAGGGCATGTTTTAACCAAGCCCATTGGGTGATTCTGATGTTAGGGGCTCATAGGACATACTGCCTTTAGTCATGAACTCTGGCTGAAGGATAGAGACCGTGAGGTTGTCTGCAGTGCAGGCACCAAAGACTATTTCAATTTTGATCAACATTCTTCTAGAAACAGTGAGTGATGTCTTGGGAATGGCTAACATATTAATAGATGGTCAGGCTGGCAGGTGGCATGGTGGTTAAAGGCAAAGGATTCCTTACATAGTCAACTATGATTTGATTCCCAGATCTGGAGACTTGATTTCTCGCTTTTCCTTTCTCTTTCTCTCAGTCTCTCTCTGGTCAAATGGAATAATAATAATAATAATAATAATAACAAATGGAATTAAATAAATAAATAGATAGATAGATAGATAGATAGATAGATAGCCCCCACAGTATCTGCAGATGAAGATTCCTAGGAAAGGATTGTTTGTTTAGTATGTTTTAAACATACTACATCCAATTAATCCAACCAGAGGTAGTATATGCTTTCATAAGCACCATAGCTCCTGCTTGGAAAACAAATCTGGGTATCTTTCAGAAGAAAATAATTTAGTCAGCACTCAGAGTCAAAAAGAGTAGCTCCCTGGGACCAGCAGTTAGCGTAATAACTATGTCGCTGGACTCCCATGTAGTCAACCGTGGTTTGAGTCCTGGACCCGGTGGCTTAAACTCACACCAGGTGTGTGTGCGTGCGTGCCCAAGATCCCAAGAGGAGAATGGAGGTGAAGGGATTGCAGCCTGGCCATCTCCCCTGGGGGAGGATGATTTCTCGCTTTCTAGCTCTCTGTCTCTCTCTTTCTGGTGAGCATACACGCTCTATAGCGAAAACATCTCCAAAAAGAAAAAAAGAAAAAAAAAGAGTAGCTCCCTGTTAAGTATTTTAACATCCTATAAATAGAATCAGCTTTAGGGAAGTGAAAAGTTCATTAAACCATTTCTTCTCTCTGACTAGCTCTTTCAAATTCAGTATTCTAAACTTCTATCTATCAGAATTCATTAGGATCTTTCATCCTTCTATCAAGCATTTACTGAGCATCTGCTAAGTTCCAGGCACTGGACTAAATAATAGTGAAACAAAACAGGTGAGGATGGCGTAGTTCTCAAGAGTCTCCTGTACAGTGGAAGAGATGAACATGCCCGCTGTCATGAAGTGGGAAGTGTGAAAATAAGTTGACACTCTACAGACTCTTCCCCTGGTACTGCTGTCTACTCTCGCTCATTCCAACATCCCCACAGCTCTCCAGCTGCCCAGCTTCCTGGCTTCAGCACTGGTTTGCAAAGCTCGAGCTTTCCACTTCCTCCCACTTACCAATTCCTCCTCCTTGCTTCCAACTTTGAGCTCTTAGGCATAGTGCTATACTGAACAACCATGTAACTCCAACTCCATGCATTGCCATGGTTATTTCCCTAGGAAACATTTGTAGAAGTACAATTTCTGAACTAAAATGTATGCAAAACTGTAAAGCTTTTGATGCCTATTCCTAGGTTGCCAGAGGTGCCATTAATCTGCTGTGTACAAGCGCTCCCATTTCTATTGCTTCACAAATGGTTGTCACTTTTTTTTTCTTAAATTTTGCTATAGAGCATGTATGCTCTTCAAAGAGACAGAGAGACAGAGACAGCTCCATGGCTCCTGTGATCTAGCCATTTGGGGAGAAAGGAAGATGTCCCACTGATAACTGGGCCTCCAGCATTCAAAACTCGTGTGGTAGGAGGATCCCTTTCAAGTCTCCTGTCTCTATCTGCCTTTGTCTCTCTCTACGTCTG
>NW_006159564.1:960580-963967 GCF_000334495.1 Tupaia belangeri chinensis
TCTTGTCTGTTTTTTTGCTGTTGGTATTGTTTCCCTCTCTCTGCTTCTTTTTCTGCACACTCCTCGACCCTCTGATTGAACTTCCAAGTTTGGGAAGAAACCGACCATCCACCAGATGACTAGAAATCGCTGCAGGACCACAAGAAATATGGGGAAGCAGGAAAATACCTCTCCCACAAGGGAAAAGGATAGCTCCTCTTTATCCACACACAGTTCAATGGAAATCATGGAAATGTCTGATAAAGAATTCAGAACATTCATAATGGCAAAGCTAACAGAGATGGAAGAGAAGAGAGACAAGGAACTGCTGAAGAGGAAGGAGAAAGGAGTTGAAGAGTTCCAGGAGGTGAGGAAATTCATGCTAGATCTAAAAGAGGAATTTCACACTTTACAAAAGAATCAGATGGAACTGTTAGAGATGAAGGCTATAATACAAGAAGTCAAAATCTCCCTTGAAAGTATTAAAAGCAGACTAGATCATACAGAAAATAGAATCTCTAATGTAGAAGAGAAAATGGTTGGCCTAGAAAAATCCACCGCGAAGACTGAGAAAATGGCCCAAAAATTTGAGAATAATATGCGAGAAGTACTAGATACCATCAAACGTCCAAACATCCGGATAATAGGCATCCCAGAAGGTGAAGAGACTCATAAGGGCATTGATAATCTATTCCATGAAATCTTACAAGAAAATTTTCCAAACCTGGAGAGGCACTCAAAGATTCAGACCCAAGAAATACAGAGGACCCCAAATAGAATCAACCCAAGAAGATCTTCTCCAAGACACGTTATAGCCAGATTGACCAAAACCACAGACAAAGACAAGATACTAAGACTGGCAAGAGAAAAAAGGCAAGTTACCTACAAAGGGTATCCCATCAGACTAACGGCAGACCTCTCATCGGAAACAATGAGAGCGAGGAGAGAATGGGAAAATGTATTCAAAGTATTAAGGGAAAAGCAATTTCAACCGAGAATTCTGTACCCAGCAAGGTTATCGTTCATTTGGGAAGAAAAGACACGAACTTTCCCAGATAAACAAAACCTGAAAGAATTTACCAGCACCAGACCGGATCTCCAAGAAGTTCTTAAGGGAGTGCTATGTCAGTAAAATTAAATGCAGACACACAGAAATAAGAGTTCAGAAACTAAGAAAATGGGCAACTTAATTGTAGGGCCAAAAGCTGGAGTTGAGTATTACATCCCAGATTTCAATCTGGAACATCGAACCTCAACAGATACAGAAGAAAGATTAAGTACATGAGACTGAACTGATGAAACAGTATTCTACGACTTGACTAAAATATTGCTGCTTTTCTTCTAAGCTTTGTTGTCTGGTTTTAAGGACTTTTGTCCTGTCTTCAGCTATCAATAGATTCATGTTCCGACTATTTGAACAGAATACTAACCTGTTTCTAGGCTTTAAGTTTCAAAGAAATATCCTTACCAGTTCAAAACTGCTTTTCTTGAAACCATCGGCTGATCTTGCTATTGAAAGTAGTTAGATTACTTATGATATTGTGTGATCAACGAAATGTTGGGGGAAAAGGAATTGAAGACAACTGTAGACAGCAGAGATAGTGTAATAAGAGAGTGGAATAGGGCAGAGGGCTAGACATGGGGTAAAAAACATATATATGAAAGTAGAAATGGAATATTATGGATGATAACATGCATTATTAAGCCACTATATAGTATATTCTAGATGGGAAACCACATTTAGAATGTTGTGATGATGCTCAGGGAATGAATGTAAATTAATAAAAAAAAAATTTTCAGAAGAAAAAAAAAAAGGCATTAGAAATACCTATTTGATGACTGCAGTTAAGCTATATAGCCCTAGTTAGGTGCTACTTTACAGTATGTTCATTCTATTCACTGAGGTTTATGCCTAAAGTCAGTCTTGTGTTCATGGATATGTACATATCAGCTGTGCTTGCTATTGAAAATATTTAGATTTATTAAGATATTTAGTGAAACAATAAAATGGGGGAGGCATAGAAAGCAACAATAGATACCAGACACAGTGTGGGAGGAGGGTGGGAGATGGCAGAGGGTGAGATAGGGAATCAAGGATGGGAAAAAAGGAAAAATATACAGAAAACAAGAAATGGAAAATGATTTGTTGACAATAACACATATGTTGATGTGCTTGATTGAGCCAATATACAGTGTATTCTGAATGGAAAAATCTCATTTTGTATGCTATAATGATGTACAGTGAATGAATGTAAATAAATAAAGAAAAAAATGTTAAAAAAAATAATAATAAAAAATAAATTAAAAAAAAGAGACAGAGAGACAAAGAGACAGGGAAGTGAGTAAGCATACCCCAGGGGGTATCGCCATGCCACAATCCCTTCTTTTCTATTCTCCTTACACACACACGGGCCTGGCATTTTTTGGGCATGCACACACACGGGCCTGGCGTGTTTTTCAAGATGCCAGGTCCAGGACTCAAACAGTGCAGTCGACCATGTGGAATTCAGCCACCCCAATCACTGCAACACCTGGCTGGCCTCACTCTTTGTTTTCTTTAAATATTAGTCAATTGTTTGATGAAAATGTAACCTTATTTTGATTTGCTCTTTAGATTACTAGTGAAATAATGCAAATAAAGATATTTCTCAGTCTTTGTGGTGGATTTTTCTAGGCTAGCAATTTTCTCTTCTACGTCTGAGATTTTATTGTCTGTATGATCTAGTCTGCTTTTAATACTTTCAAGGGAGATTTTGACTTCCTGTATTATAGCCTTCATCTCTCACAGTTCCATTTGATTCTTTTGTAAAGTGTGAAATTCCTCTTTTAGATCTTGCATGAATTTCCTCACCTCCTGTAACTCGACAACCTCTTTCTCCTTCCTCTTCAGCAGTTCATTGTCTCTCTTCACTTCCATCTCTGTTAGCTTTGCCATTATGAATGTTCTGAATTCTTTATAAGACATTTCCATGATTTCCATTGAACTGTGTGTGGATGAAGACTGAGAAAATGGCCCAAAAATTTGAGACTAATATATGAGAAATACTAGGTACCATCAAATGTCAAACATCCAGATAATAGGCATCCCAGAAGGTGAAGAGACTCATAAGGACATTGATGATCTATTCCATGAGATCCTGCAAGAAAACTTTCCACCTAGAGAGGCACTCAAAGATTCAGTCCCAAGAAATACAGAGGACCCTAAATAGAATCAACCCAAGAAGATCTTCACCAAGACACATTATAGACAGATTGACCAAAACCACAGACAAAGACAAGATACCAAGATTGGCAAGAGAAAAACGGCAAGTTACCTACAAAGGGTATCCCATCAGACTAACGGCAGACCTCTCATCGGAAACAATGCAAGCGAGGAAAGAATGGGAAAATATATTCAAAGTGTTAAGG
>NW_006159564.1:964333-988442 GCF_000334495.1 Tupaia belangeri chinensis
GAAGACAACTGTATATAGCAGAGATAGTGTAATAAGAGAGTGAGAAAGGGCAGAGGGTCAAACATAGGGTAAAAAACATATATATACATATACATGTATATGAAAGTAGAAATGGAATATTATTGATGATAACATGCATGTTTAAGCCACTATGCAGTTTATTCTAGATGGGAAACCACATTTAGTATGTTGTGATGATGCTCAGGGAATGAATGTTAAGAAATTAAAATAAAAAAGTTTCAGGAGAAAAAAAAACAGTAAAACTGTTCTTATTGAAATTTTTAAAAATGCATATTTGATGACTGCAGCAAGCTATATAGCCCCAGCTAGGTACTACTTCATAGTATGTTCATTCTACTCACTGAGGTTTATGCCTACAGTCAGACTTGGATTCATGTATAGGTATATATCAGCTGCACTTGCTATTGGAAATATTTAGACTAATTAAGTCCCTTAGCAAATCAATTAAATGGGGGGAAAGGCATAGAAAGCAACCATGGATACCAGAGACAATGTGGGAGGAGAGTGGGACATGGCAGAGGGTGAGGGATAGGGAATCAAGGATGGAAAAAAAAACACAAAGTATACAAGACATAAGAAATAGAAAATTATTTGCTGATAACATGTATGTCGATATGCTTGATTGAGCCAATATATACAGTGTATTTTGGATGGAAAATTCATTTGTATGCTGTAATGATGTATAGTGAATTAATGTAAAAAAATAAATTTAAAGAAGAAATAAAAAGATAGATGTGGTTCAATGTAATATAGAAAACATTATGATAATAAATAAAATTTAAAAAAGATATTTCTCAATGAATGCAACCATTACCATTTAATTCTATTTTTCAATGCTTTATAAACAAAGTAATTGAAGACTTAATACATATTCACTCTAATATACTCCTCCTTTTTTTTAACCCTGTGAAAATATTAGAAGCAATCCCTTAGAGTCTAAAACCATTATTTCTCTCTTATGCATGTATTAATTTATTTACTTTAATTTTCCAGAGGGAGTGTGCACTTGCCAGAGAGTGATGTGGGCAGGAAGAATGAGAAAAGCTTCCCCATGGGGCATAGTCTCACCACAATCCCTTCTCCTTCATTTCCTTTTTGTTTGGGGATCTTGGACACATGTTTATGTGCCTAGCATGTTTCTCAAGCAGCCAGGTCCAGGATTCAAAATGCACAGTCGGCCATGTGGGATCCAGCTGCCTTAACCACTATGCCATGAGCTACCCCTTTCTCTCTCTTTCTTTTTTTTTTTTAAGTTTTATTTAAGTTTATTAATTTCCTGAGAGAGGTGGAGGTCACCCTCAATAGAGTCTTCATGTTGTGATTGTCCCTACAGACCGGAAGCCAACCAGGATCACAGGCATGCCCCATAGTTGAGGTACTCACAGGACATAAACCCATAACCCTTCCATATGTCTTCCAACCATATAGGCCCCTGATACCTGCACCACCATAGTTAGTCCTAAAATTTTTTTTTTTTTTTTTTTTTGTCATAGGGCTAGAGAGAGAGAGAAAATGATAAATCACCCACCAGGAGAAATGTCCATGTCGTAATCCTCTCCCCTCCTTTCTCCTCTCAGGGTTTTGGGCATGTACACACACACACACACACATACATGTGTGTGCGTTTTGTATATGTGTGTGTGTATGTGTGTGTGTGTATGTGTGTGTGATACTGTATGTGTGTGTGTGTGTATGTGTGTGTGATATCTGGCTTGATTTTTAAGCCACCAGGGTTAAGTTTCAAACCGCAGTTAATCAAGTAGGAGTCAAGCACCTTAATCCACCATGCCACCTGCTGGCCCTAAAACTATTGTTTTTAATACCTGCATACTCAGGTAATTTCCACATAAACACATTTTTTTAATTGCCAGAGGATACATGCACTCACCAGAGAGAGACAGAGAGTTAGAAAGAGAGAAAGCACTCCATAATGGGGCACGATCATGCTGCAATCACTTCTCCTTCGTTTCTGCACCCCATTGGTATTTGGGCACACATACATATGTGCTTGGTGTATTTAGCAAGTCACTGGGGCCAAGATTAACACCATGGTTGGCCATGCAGAATGTGGCTCCCTTAACCACTAGGCCATGAAACAGGCCCATGTAAACACATTTTTTTTTTGAGAGATTTTCATTGTAGGGCGTGTGCGCTCGCCAGACAGAGAGAGACATAGAGACAGAAAGAGAGAAATCACCCCCCGGGGGGATGGTCACGCCGCAATCCCTTCTCCTCCATTTTCCTCTTGGGATCTTGGGCACGCACGCACACGCGCCCGGCGTGAGTTTTAAGCCACCGGGTCCGGGACACGAACCGCGGTCGACTATGTGGGAGTCCAGCGACATAGCCATTACGCTAACTGCTGGTTCCCTGTAAACACATTTTTTATAAATGTCTAATTTCTGTATCTCTTTCCTCAAGATTGCAGAAATTCTTTCATTCTATAGAAAATCAAAGTAGATAGATATATTTTTTTTTCTGTCATATTCCTCGTTTTTTTCTGACAGGAACTGTAAAGCCCCCAAACTGGCCTATGCCTATCTATTATTTGGATGCTGATGACCCAGGGAACAACGGCTTCATCAACGAGGACTTCATTGTGTGGATGCGCACGGCTGCCTTTGCCACGTTCAAGAAACTGTACCGGCGGCTCAATCGAATACACTGTTTTATTGAAGGCTTGCCTGCTGGGAATTATAGCCTCACCATAGCCTACAGTATCCTTTCAGGCAACTTTTCTTTCTGGGGATGAAGGGAAATCTGGCTACTCATCCAATTATTTTATTCTATACTTTTCTATTGTCCAATTAAATCTGGAAAGGAAAGCAAGGAGGGAGGGAAGGAGGGAAGGACAGAAGGGTTAGTTTAACAAGATTTATCTGTACAGATTTCTCTCAGCCTGACTCGCTGCTTCTGGTAATAAGAATGTTTCTTTTCTTCATTATAGGGAGGCATCTTTCACATGGGAATTTTATCTCTTGCTTTCAGGAAGAAAAAGTTCAGAGTGTCCTTCTTACACCTATATTTTTAAAGTGCATTTAGCTCAGAATAATCAAGATACTGACAAGGAAATAACCAACTCTGCAGAAGTAATAATTAATGTGGTTTATTTCTAAACACAAATATGTGTAACTGACCCTGAGAAAGGCATGTTTACCTTTCTCTGAGTGATCAGATACAGGGGTTCCTTTTATTTGGTTTTGAGAGTGAGAGAGAAGGTTTGGAATTTAGTGAAAAGAGTTTTCTCATTAGTCTGGCCCCAAAAGGCAGGATATATGGAAGTGGGGGGTTGTAGGCCATAGGTGGGTTTTACAATTCTTAGGTTGGTTATTGGAAAGGAAGGTCTGTTTAGGAAGGCATCAGCAGGCATTGTACTTTAACAGAGATAAAGTGGCTTGCGTACATCACAAAATACTGTCCCAAAGACAGGATGTAGGAAGGATCCTATTATTGAAGAGTCAAAATGGTCTCTTAATGTTAGTGGGTATGACTTCACCCCAGATCCTATGGAAGAGATTTTGGAAGTATGAAAAAACAATCAGGTTTATGTCTTCAATGCCAAAGTAGCATATTTGGGGATGATCTGTCCCGAACCCCCTTTGTCTGTCATTCCATCACCATGTAGTTGTTTGTCACCCCATGGCGTACTTAAATTTCTCCTTTTCTGTCTTCTTTTTTGGATAGAAGTAGAGTAGTAATCAATAGCATCAGGTAAGGAGGAATGACTATGTAGGGAAGGACTATTTCTGTTCCTCACGAAATATTCAATAACACTGGGCCAAGAGATCTAAGACACTGAGGAGAAGTGTGCTGCCTAGAATCAAATGAGGTGCAAGATAACAAAAATAGAGAGGGGCTTGATAAATAAATTTTGAATAGGGACTAAAAGTAACTAAAGCTGCGAGAGACTATAGAACATTGTATTCCAGGCAAATGTATAATAGACCAAGGGAGCCCTGGACTCAGGGACAGGCCCGGGTAACCCAGCCATAGGTGTGCTATGAGCTCTGCAGCAAGAGCTGATGCTTTGATTATGGATGTATGGTCCAAGTCAGGAGACAGATACTCTCATTGATAAGACATTCTGAATTTTTCACTTCATTTTAAAATACAAATGTAACTCTTGATTTAAAATCTAAAAGGTTTTTGGGCTAGTAGGTACTGTAGTGGTTAAGGTGCTGGACTTTCACATGACCAACTGAAGTTCAAGTCCCAGACCTTGTGACTTGAAACTCACACCAGGCACGTGTGCTTGCATGATCAACATCCTGAGAGAAGAATGAGGAGAAAAGATTGGGACATGGCCATCTGCCCTTGGGGGAGTGATTTCTTGCTTTCTGTCTTTCTTTTTCTCTCTGGTGAGTACCCACGTCCTATAGCAAAAATCTCTTTTTAAAAATTCTGAAAGATTCTATCTTATTTTAGTTTAGTTTTAGTTTTTATATTGCTTTAGGGCATGTGCACTAGTCAGAGGTGGGGAGAGAGAGAAATCACCTGCCAAAGGGTATGAACATCCTTCAATCCCTTCTCCTTCATTCTCTTGGGATTTGCGGCATGTACCCACATAGGACTTGAACTGTGCAGTCAGTCATCTGGGATCCAGCACCTTATTCCACACCACCTGCTGGCCCCAGACGATTTTAATTTTTAAATGGCATCAAATACTATCTTTAAGAAATTATGTATTTGAACACAATTTACACTAACTCTGGCCTTCGTACTTAACAAAGTCTCTTTATAGTTCTCCTGAGTGGAATTCTCCTGGAGGCAGAATCTTGACAGGGCTTGTACACACACAGCTTTGAAACTTCACCTCCATTAGGCATCAGCACCCTCTTGTAGCCTCTCTGGACTTCTGTCTCAGACTGTTCAATGGGACTCCCTTGCCCTACCCATGCCATCTGGCCAGATGTTCTTGACACAAAATCATTCCCCTCCTTAGTCTCTTCACCTCTCAGAGAGTTGAATGAGAAATTCTTGTAGGAAAGTGGACAGTGTGTGTGCTACAGGTTCCTGCTCCATCCTTTCCCCTTCCTCTGCTACATTATGTGAGTGAAAATCTCCATTCTGACAGGGAACTGGGGACATTCCTCCATCAGAGATGTCGCCCTGATGTGATGCGCTCTCTGCCTTTCAGCTTTTTGCCTCCTTTTTTTACTCACCAGGAGTCTAGTTTTTCTTTAGTTAGTTCCTCTAGAGGGGTCTAATTCTACTCTTTGAAAATGAAAGCTACAAATTGCCTGTCTTGTGGAGCTTTATAGATGCAGATCAGAGAGTAAAGCTTTTGAACAGGAATTTCAGCAAACCCTTCTCTCAGTAAATAAATTAATATAAGTAGAGATTGAAAGTTGATTGACAGTGGTCCCTCCAATTGAATCTCTGATCCCATCCACTTTGTGACTGCCTTACCAGTAGAGTGATTATAAACTCATTCAAGAGACAGAAACACACACACACACACACACACACACACACACACACACAAAGAAATCCTGCCTTTTGTCTTCACAATGCATTACACTGGGTTTGCAGGTAGAACATGAAGAAGAAGGCTATGTTCCAAACAAGGGACACGCTCAATTTCTTTCTTCTCTTGGGCTGTGTTCTCCTTGGGTGACTTCATTCACCATCACGTTTTAATGCTGGTCACTCTCAAATCTGAATCTTTCATGAGGAACTTTAGTCCTGAGCTTCCGTCCCATGCTTGTACTGGATGGAGTTCACAGTGAAGATTGCCCTGCCAGTCTTTTGGCCTGGCTAACATAGGAAAAATCAAGCCAAGGCTGCAGAACATACTGGCCACTTCAAAGGGGAAAAGATGATTTGTGTGTGAGAACAAGACCCCCCTCCAATAAATCTGAGAGGAAGAAAAGTGACAGGCAGATTGGTTGAGGTGGCACCAAGGGCCTGGTGACAATAAGAATTCTGATGTAAAGGAAAAGAGAGTTACCTAACATGTTTCCTAGTGCCTTTAAATAGCAGGTTGCTATTTGATTTGAAGCCTTTTAAGAGCTTTTCTGGGGGACCAGTAGTTAGCGTAATGGCTATGTCGCTGGACTCCCACGTAGTCGACCGTGGGTCGCATCCTGGACCTGCTGGCTTAAAACTCATGCCGGGCGCGTGTGTGTGCGTGCCAAAGATCCCGAGAGGAGAATGGAGGAGAAGGGATTGCGGCGTGGCCATCCCCCCTGGGGGGTGATTTCTCGCTTTCTGTCTCTCTGTCTCTCTCTGTCTGGCGAGCGCACACGCCCTATAGCAAAAACCTCTTAAAAAAAAAAAAAGCTTTGCTGGGAAATGCCTCTGTCCTGTGTGTTGCTATGAGAGTCTTTGTTTATCAGTTTGGTTTATGAAAGGGACCAGATGTTTAAAAACCTCAGGCCACATGCATGATCGAAATGACATCATACAAATGCTAACGATAGCAAACCCACTTCAAACACTTTCTCCCCAGCAACAGGGGATACTAGCCTTTTAAAAACTAAAACAAATGCATCCCCTTTAGCTTTACCACCAAAAATGTTTTTGCCACATACCTCATTATTTTAATTAATTTATTCTGTTTTATTGTTGTTCACACCCCTTGAAGAATTTTCCCCATGGTAGGAATTCAGTCCTTAGCCTACTAAGGACTTTAGCCTGAATTTGGTCTCCTGATTCATACATGAGAAAGTTATGTTTGCTATAAATCTTATCTGTATTCTTTTAATTTCCTTGTGTTCACCAAAGGAAATTAAACATATTTGCTCATTATGCAGTTGTCTGCATGTCATTTATACCTACCTGGATCAGAATTTCTTTTGTAGATTACAACTGTGTAGAGAGAAGTCTTGTGTGTACTTAACTTCATCCCAGCAAAGTAGAGTACTAGTTGGTAAAGATGAGATTGAACATATGAAATTGAATATTCAATTGTTTTTTTTATCTACAAAAAAAAAGAGCAATTTTATGTGGCTCAACCTAATCTATTTAGTGTATATAATAGAGATGAGAAGTGCTGGGATGGATCCTTAACAGGTCTTCTTAGACTTCCCAGTTACCAGGTTCCAAGGAGAAAAATCCGTTGTTCTTTCCACCCTGACATGGATCGGAAGTAATGGCTTCTTCTTAGGTCTTGCCTATATGGCGACAGGAGCCATGACGTGGTTGGCCACCGTTTTCCTGATGGTAATCTACTTCATGAAAAAAGGTGGAAATGAGTCCATCTCCCATTAATAAAGTCAAGATTTAAAAAGAAAAGTGGAGCACAGAAGTAAAGTAGCAGAGCCACAGATTTCATTTTTTTTCTTTTTTAAAAAATTATTTATTTAATTTCACTTATTATTACTCTTTTTAATTTGCTACAGGGCACACACACTCACCAGACAGACAGAGGAGAGAGAGCAAGTGAGAAAGCAAGCTGCCAGGTTTGGGACTCAACCATGGTCAGCCACATGGGAGTCCAGAACCTTCACCACCATGCCACCTGCTGGCCCAGAGCCACAGATTTCTGACAAGGCTTGAGATGACTGGGACTTTGCAAAAAGGGAATTGGCATTGACTGAACCAAATGCAATCCCAGATAGAAAATGAGAATTTTAGAGTTGAAAAGAAGGTGAAGGGGGGAAGGCATAATGATGTGTAGTAAAATGTTCTTGGAATGGGAGGCAATAAATCATCCTTCAGCCATAGACCAAGTCTCAGTTTATTTGACATCCTTGTGTCTGAAGGCAGGTGATGTCATTGGCAGGCAAGAGTAAGTAAACTAAGCTTCCCCAGATTGGGAGGAGTCCTTTCATCTACCTAAGTGGGATCAGATTATGAGTCTTCACTGTTTGGTTAAAATAATATAGACTTTCCAACACTTTTTGAATTGAGTTAAGCAACAGGATGATTTTTGAAAACAAATTGGTTTAGTCCTCTCCTTTCTATGGAGTCAAAATGAAGTTTTCTGTGCTAATAATATACCAAGCAAAGGTTGGAGCAGGTTCCTGAGCATCCAAAATTTAGTAAGACATCAAAAACAAAGGCCAGAAGTCTCCCTAAAGTTGTCCATGGGGCAGAGCAAGATACAACATGAAAGTGATAGATTTTCAAAAAGTGTACTCAGCAGGTTGAGATACAAAACAATTCTAGACTGGTATGATATATTCTAGAATGCAGATGATACCCTGGATTTATGATAGCTGAATTATATATATTGATAGAGCTTCTCAGGTGTCCATCTTAAAAAGTTTTAATTCTTGCCAAAGATCACTTACAGGAGATTGGATGAAACATTTGGTGAAGCTGCCAGGGCATGAAGCTCCATAGATCTGTGTACCTTATGACCACAATATTAGACTTTTTAATATATTTTTAGGGCTGGCTCTGTGGCCTGGTGGTTAAGGCAGCCATATTCCATATGGCCAGCCACATAGTTTGAATCCCAGACCCAGCAGCCTGAGAAACAGACTGGATGTATTTTCATGTGTGCCCAAAATCCCAAGAGGAAGAAGAGATAGAAGTGAAGAAATTGCAGTGCGACCATTCCCCATGGGGGAGGGTGGTGCTTTCTCTTCTCTTTCTCTCTGTCTCTGGCTAGTACATGCACTCTCTAGAAAAAACAATTATATTAATTTTTTTGAGATGAGAAATGCTTTAGTCCATGATGATTCTAACAGAAGAACTGTCATCACTAAAGAAAAAGTACAATACCAATTGGTATGTCCCTTTAGGAGCAAAGAAAGCCTTTGTTGCAACTTTCTGCACTCACCAAATAATTGAGTACTTTCCCTAAAATTAAGTACCAACTCTGAAATCCCTCCTCTATCTCACCTTCCATCTGTAACCATTTACCTCTGGTGACCAGGTGTGGTAAGCTAAAGAGTGCCCAGCCCCCACTGAAGGTATTGACATTCTAATCTCTGGAACCTATAAATGCCACCTTCCATGTCAAAAAGACTTTGTTGGTGTGATTACATCCAGGATATTTCTTTATGTGACACTAACCCAGGCTTTCTGGGAAGTGATCACTAGGGTCCTCATAAGAGAAATCAGGCGGAAATCAGAGAGTAGGATCTGGACCTGGAAGCTTGAAAATTATGCCTGGCACGTGTGCATGTGTGTCCAAAATCCCAAAAGGAAAATAGAGGAGAGAGGATTGTGACACAGCCATCCCCCAAGGGGGTGATTTCTCACTTTCCCTCTCTCTGTCTTTCTCCAGTGAGCACATGCACCCTATGGTAAAAATCTTTTTAAAATGAAGTGGCCTCTAGAAGTTGAAAAAGGCAAAAAATCAAATCTCCCCTGAAGCCTTTAGAAGTCCTGCTTACACCTTGATTTGGCCTCCAAATATGTAAGAGAATAAATGTATGTTTTAAGCACAGAGTGTAGAGTAATTGTTACAGTGCTGATAGAAAACACATATTCCAGGCGATGACAATGTACTAGGCATCTGAGCAATCATTTTTGGAGCTTAGGTGACCTGTCCAGGGCAGGGTGCTAGGAAGGGACAGAGAAGATCCTGGGCTCACAGATCGTTCATCCACACTGCTTGGTTATTGTATTGCTTAGAAAAGCCATGAATGCGTTCATTATATCCCAACCTTGCTCATCAGTAAATACCAGTAAGGTGAATGTATAGACAGACAGATAGAAAGAAAAAGGAAGAAAAGAAGGGAGGAAGGAAGGAAGAAGAAAGAAGAAAAAGAGGGAAATGAAGGAAGAGAGAGGGAGGGAGGAAGAGAGAGAGAGAAAGAAAAAGAAAGAAAATAAGAGAAAAGGAGAAAGAAAGAAAGAAAGAAAGAAAGAAAGAAAGAAAGAAAGAAAGAAAGAAAGAAAGAAAGAAAGAGAAAAGGAAGAGGAAAAGGAAAGAATGGAGACAGGAAAGAGGAAAGGCTGGGAAAGACAAAAATCATAAGAAAGAAAGAAAGAAAGAAAGAAAGAAAGAGAAAGGAAAGAGGAAAGGAAAGGAAAGAGGAAAGGAAAGAGGAAAGGAAAGGATTGATTCATGTGATTGTGGAGGCTGGCAAATCCAAAAATCTGATGGAGAAGGCCTGCTCAGAAAAGGGTGTGTTCAAGTCCAGTAATGCTCTTCTGGACTTGAACACAATGTTGCAGGTGAGGTCTGAAATCACCTGCTGGAGAACTGCCTCTTATTTTTTTCTATTCAGGCCTTTAAGCAATTAGTTGAGGTCCACCTCACATTATGGAGGGAAATTTATTTTACTCAAGTCTTCTGATTTAAGTGCAAAGTTCATCCCAAAAACTCCTCACAAAAATATCCAGAATAATGTTTTATTAAACATCTAGGCATTCCAGAGCATGGCCAGGTTGACATACAAAATTAAACATCACAGATGCCAAGAAGGCATGGGTTCACTAAGCAGTCAAACACCTTTCCAAAAAAGTACTCATTTCCCTTTGTTCTAAGAATTGGCCTTATGGAAAGCCCTATATTGAAACATAAGTCATACAATTATTGGGTCAATTTTTAAAATACACAAGTCATGTTATGAGAAGTTATTCAAGAAAAATAACTGGCCAGAATGGATGATAGAAAGGAGACCGCACAGAGCTCCTGGTTTTTCCACTTCTTCGAAAATAGACACACCCAAAGCCGTTTATCTTGCAAGATTCTCACACTGCTGCAAAGTCTGGGTGCCATCCTCCTTAACCCGGTGATGAGAAGGGCATCAGCATTCACAAATCGCTCCCTACCCATGACAGGAAGCCTGACTCTTGTGGTTTTCTTGCTCTATTTTTCTACCCCCTCCACACCTTCTGTCATCTTGCTCATGTCTTCTTCATCCACTTCTTAAATTCTTTATCCTTGCACTTTTGGGAACCGATTGGTGGAAGCTTGGGAAAACTGGGTACAACTCGACTCTCTCCGACTCCTGGAAAGAATGCTGGAGAGAGAGAAAAGAAAAGGTGAGCAGGCCAGCCTATATCCTAGCAGTTAAGGCAGCTGGATCCCATATGGCCGATGGTATGATTCAAGCCCTGAACTGGGTGGGCTGAAAAACACACCTGGTGTGTGTGTGTGTATAAGTCCAATATTCCAAAATGAGGAAGAAGTGGAAAAGAAGGGATTGTAGCGTGACCATGCCCCATGGAGGGTGCTTTCTTGCTTTCCTCTCTCTCACTCTGTCTCTCTCTCTCCAGTGAGTACGCACACCCTCTGTCAAATTAGAAAAAAAAAAAAAGGAGAAGAAAAAGAAGAAACAAAAAGAATGAGATCAAGAAAGAAAGAATGAAAACAAGAATCAAGAGCTTACGAGTGTGTATGTGAGTGTATGTGGCACTGTCAGGGTTTGGGGGCGCTTTTATTCTGGTAAAAGCTTTTCTAAGTACATAGGCAGAGGCAATAGGTAAAGCACTGAGTGGAAGGAAACTGCGGGTGAATAAAATCTTAGAGTTGACTTATATTTGAAATTTACATATTAAATTCTTACCTCATGTGACAATGCTAAGAACAACAAAATGAGCCAGCTGGGGTCTCTGCCCTAAAAGAGACTGATCTCACACAGATCGTAGTGTTCTTCTAAACCTTCATAGTTGAGCCCCTGCACTCCCATTTCCTGTGTTGGTCTGGCCTCTCCCACAGAGGTAAGGGAATGCTCTCACAGGGCAGCACCAGGCTTCTAAACTCTCTGTACAATCCCACACCTAAGCCCATGGTGGGCATAGACAGTTCAAGGTGTTTTAAGTTGATAAAAACTTACTGACTGGGGAAAAACAACGTCATCTTTCCTAGCCTGCACTAATGAAGGCTGGTTTTTCATCTGTTTTGCTTCATGCTACAGGCTTTGTTATGAGACGTTAATAAAAGAAACCAGCTTCAGACAGCTGCTGATGGTTTTCCTTTGCAGTATGTCCAACACAATTGCATAGCGCTATGCCTGTGGTTGTCAACATTTTTGTCTTTGGAGGTTCATAAAAGATAGGACTGCAGAGCAGATTTCTGCTGCCTTCTCCCCAGAGTAAGACACAGGAAAGTCAATCCCCCTTCTTGAAGCTAGGGGAGTCTCAGGTGCTCAGCCCTGAGTACCTGGGTCCTGACACCCTGGGTCCCTTTCATCAGAACTGGCTCACTGTTCCATTGCTAAATCAGCTTTGGCTTGACAAATAAAGCATAATCCTTTGAAGAGTTTATCACTGCTAATAAGGTTTCTAAAACCTCATTCTGCCTTCAGCTGATCAAAGCTTCAAACGTCATGAGTATTTTAGTTAGGAGAAGGGTTAGGGTTAGGTCTAGTGTTTGAGTTAGGGTGAGGGTTAGGTTGGGTTTGGGGTTAGGATAAGGGTGTAAGATTAGGGTTAGGGTTAAATTTAGGTTTAATATGAGGGTTAGAGTTAGAGTCAGGGTTAGGTTAGGGTTGGGGTTAGGGTTAGGGTGTAGGATTAGGAATGGATTAGGTATAGTGTTTGAGTTAGGGTTAGGGTTAGGGTTAGGTTAGGTTTGGGGTTAAGGTTAAGGTGTAAGATTAGGGTTAGGGTTTGAGTTAGAGTCAGGGTTAGATTAGGGTTTGAATTAGTGTCAGGGTGTAGAGTTAGGGTTAGGGTTAGTTCTACTGTTTGAGTTAGGGTTAGGTTAGGTTTGGGGTTAGGGTTAGGGTGTAAGGTTAGGGTTAGGGATAGATTTAGGTTTAGTATTAGAGTTTGGGTTAGAGTCTGGGTTAGGTTAGAATTCGGGTTATTGTTTGTTTGATTAGGGTTAGAATTAGGTGTAGTGTTTGAGTTAGGGTTACGTTTAGGTTAGGTTTGGGGTTAGGGTTAGGTTTAGGGTGTAAGATTAGGGTTAGTTTTAAATTTAGGTTTACTGTTAGGGTTTGAGTTAGAGAACAGGGTTAGGTTAGGGTTGGGGTTAGGGTTAGGGTGTGGGATTAGAGTTATGGTTAGGTCTAGTGTTTGAGTTATGGTTAGGGTTACATTAAGTTTGGGGTTAGGGTGTAAGATTAGGGTTAGGGTTAGATTTAAGTTTAGTGCTAGGGTTAGACTTAGAGTCAGGGTTGGGTTAGGATTGGGTTTAAGTTAGGTTGTTGAATTAGGGTTATGGTTAGGTCTAGTGTTTTAGTTAAAGGTTAGGGTTAGGTTAGGTTTGGGGTTAATGTTAGCATGTAATATTAGGGTTAGGATTAGATTTAGGTTTACTGTTAAGGATTTAGTTACAGTCAGGGTTAGGTTAGGGTTGGGGTTAGGGTTAGTGTGTACGGCTAGGGGTAGGTTAGGGTTAGGGTTAGGGTTAGGTTAGGTTTGGGGTTAGGGTTAGGGTGTTAGATTAGGGTTAGGAATAGATTTAGGTTTAGTATTAGGGTTTGAGTTAGATTCAGGCATAGATCAGGGTTGGGGTTTGGGTTAGGGTTAGGGTATAGGATTAAGGTTAGTGTTAGTTCTACTGTTTGAGTTATGGTTAGGGTTAGGTTTGATTTGGGGTTAGGTTTAGGGTGTAAGATTAGGGTTAGAGTTAGATTTAGATTTAGAGTTGGGGTTTTAATTAGAGTCAGGGTTAGGTTAGGGTTAGGGTTTGGGTGTAGGATGAGGGTTAGGGTTAGGTCTAGTGTTTGAGTTAGGATTAGGGTTAGATTTAAGTTTAGTGTAAGGGTTTCAGTTAGAGTCAGTGTTAGGATAGGATTATGGTTATGGTTAATATGATTGATTATGGTTAGGGTTAGGTCTAGTGTTTGAGTTAGGGTTACAGTTAATTTAGGTATGGGGTTAGGGGTAGGGTATAAGATTAGGGTTAGTATTAGATTTAGCTTTAGTGTTAGGGTTTGAGTTATAGTCAGGGTGAGGTTAGGGTTGGGGTTAGGGTTAGGGTGTAGGATTAGGGTTAGGTTTTGATGTAGTGTTTGAGTTCAGGTTAGGGTTATGTTAGGTTTGGGATTAGGGTTAGAGTATAAGATTAGTGTTAGTGTAGAACTTAGGTTTAGTGTTAGGTTTTGAGTTACTGTCAGGATTAGGTTAGGGTTGAGGTTATGGTTAGTGTGTTTGACTAGGGTTAGGGTTAGGCCTCATGCTTGACTTAGGGTAAGGGTTATGTTAGGTTTGGGGTTAGGGTTATGGTGTAAGATTAGGGTTAGGATTAGATTTAGGTTTAGTGTTAGGGTTTGCATTAGAGTTAGGTTTAAGTTATGGTTGGGGTTAGGGTTAGAGTGTAGGATGAGAGTTAGGGTTAGGTCTACTGTTTGAGTTAGTCTTAGGCTAGGTTTGGAGTTAGGGTTAGGGAGTAAGGTTAGGGCTACTCTTAGAATTAGGTTTAGTGTTAGAGTTTGAGTTAGAGTCAGCGTTAGGTTAGGGTTGGGGTTAGGGTTAGGTTGAAGTGCTAGGGTTAGGGTTAGGTGTAGTGTTTGGGTTAGGCCTAGGGTTAGGTTACATTTGGAGTTAGGGTTAGGCTGTTAGATTAGGGTTAGAGGTAGATTTAGGTTTAGTGCTAGGGTTTGAGTTAGAGTCAGGGTTAGGTTAGGGGTGGGGGTAGGGTTAGGTTGAAGTGCTAGGGTTAGGGTTAGGTGTAGTGTTTGGGTTAGGCCTAGGGTTAGGTTACATTTGGAGTTAGGGTTAGGCTGTTAGATTAGGGTTAGGGTAGATTTAGGTTTAGTGTTAGATTTTGAGTTAGAGTTAGACTTAGGTTAGGATTGAGGTTTTGGTAATGGTGTAGGACTAGGGTTAGGGTTATGTCTATTGTTTGAATTAGGCTTAGGGTTAGGTTATGTTTGGAGTTAGGGTTATGGAGTAATAGTAGGGTTACTGTTAAAGTTAGGTTTAGTGTTAGGGCTTGAGTAAGAGTCAGGCTTAGGTTAGGGTTAGGGTTAGGGTGTAGTATTAGGGTTCCGGTTATGTCTAGTGTTTGAGTTAGGCTTAGGGTTAGGTTTCATTTGGAGTTAAGTTTAGGGTGTTAGATTAGGGATAGGGTTAGATTTTGGTTTAGTGTTAGGGTTTGAGTTAGGATCAGTGTTAGGTAAGTGTGGGGGTTTGGGTTACAGTGCAGGACTAGGGTTAGGGTTAGGTACAGTGTTTGAGTTGGGTTTAGGATTAGGTTATGTTTGGAGTTAGGGTTATGTAGTAAGAGTAGGGTTACTGTTAGACTTAGGTTTGGTGTTAGGGTTTGAGTTAGAGTCAGGGTTAGGTTAGGGTTGGGGTTTGGGTTAGGGTGTAGGACTAGGGTTAGGATTAGGTCTATTGCTTGAGTTAGGCTTAGGGTTAAATTATGATTGGAGTTAGGGTTATGATGTGAGAGTAGGTTTACTGTTAGATTTAGGTTTAGTGTTAGGGTTTGAGTTAGAGTCAGGGTTAGGTTTGGGTTGGGGTTTGGGTTAGGATGTAGGACTAAGGTTAGGATTAAGTCTAATGTTTGAGTTAGGCCTAGAGTTAGGTTATGTTTCGAGTTAGGGTTATGGAGTAAGAGTAGAGTTACTGTTAGATTTAGGTTTAGTGTTAGAGTTTGAGTCAGAGTCAGGGTTAATTTAGGGTTGTGGTTAGGGTTAGGGTGTAGTGGTATGGTTAGAGTTAGGTCTAGTGCTTGAGTTAGCCTTAGGATTAGGTTACATTTGGAGTTAGGGTTAGTGTGTTAGATTAGAGTTAGGGTTAGATTTAAGTTTAGAGGTAGGGTTTGAGTTAGAGTAAGTGTTTGGTTAGGGATCAGGATTGGGTTAGGACATAGGACTAGGGTTAAGGTAAGGTCTATTGTTTGAGGTAGCTTTAGAGTTAGTTTATGTTTGGAGTTAGGGTTATGGAGTAAGTGTAAGGTTACTGTTAGATTTAGTTTTAGTGTAAGGGTTTGAGTTAGAGTCAGGGTTAGGTTAGGATTGGGGTTTGGGTTAGCTTGTAGGACTAGGGGTAGGGTTAAGTCAATTTTTTTTATTTAGGCTTAGGGTTAGGTTATGTTTGTTTAGGGTTATGGAGTAAGAGTAGGTTTACTATTCTATTTAGTTTGAGTGTTAGGGTTTGAGTTAGAGTGAGGGTTAGGTTAGGGTTGGTATTTGGGTTAGAGTGTAGGACTAGAGTTAGGGTTAGGTCTATTGTTTGGGTTACACTTGGGGTTAGGTTATGTTAGGAGTTAGGTTTATGGAGTAAGAGTAGGGTTAGTGTTAGATTTAGGTTTAGTGTTAGGATTTGAGTTAGAATCAGGGTTAGGTTAGGTTTGGGGTTTTGATAACAGAGTAGGACTACGGTTAGGGTTAAGTTTATCGTTGGAGTAAGGCTTAGTGTTAGGTTATGTTTGGAGTTAGGGTTATGGGTAAGAGTAGGGTTACTGTTAGATTTAGGTTTAGTGTTAGGGTTTGAATTAGAGTCAGAGTTAGGTTAGGGTTGGGGTTGGAGTTAGGGTGTAGGATTAGGTTTAGGGTTAGGTCTATTGTTTCAGATTAGGGTTATGGTTATATTTAGGTTAGCGTTTTAGTTAGAGTCAGGGTTAGGTTGGTGTTGGGGTTACAGTTAGAGTGTAGGGTGTAGGGTTACAGTTAGTGTTAGGTCTCATTTTTGAGTTAGGATTAGGGTTAGGTTACGTTTGGGGCTAGGGTTAGGGTGTACAATTAGGTTTAGGGTTAGATTTATGTTTCATGTTAGGGTTTGAGTTAGAGTCAGTGTTATGTTAGGGTTGAGGTTAGGGTTAGGGTGTAGGGTTGGGGTTAGATCTAGGGTTTGAGTTAGTATTAAGGTTAGGTTAGGTTCGGGGTTAGGATTAGGGAGTAGGATTAGGTTGAGGGTTAGTGTCAGGTTTACTGTTAGGGTTTGAGTTTGGGTCAGTGCTAGGTTAGGGTTGGGGTTATAGTTTGGTTATAGGATTAGGGTTGGGGATAGGTCTAGTGTTTGAGTTATGTTTAAGCTTAGGTTAGGTTTTTGGTTAGGGTTAGTGTGTAAGATTAGGGTTAGTGTTAGATATACGTTTAGTGTTAGGGTTTGAGTTAGACTCAGGGTTAGGTTAGGGTTGTGGTTAGGGTTAGGGAGTAGGATTAGTGTAAGGGTTAGATTTATGTTTAGTGTTAGTGTTTGAGTTATGGTCAGTGTTAGATTAGGGTTGGGGTTAGGGTTAGGGTGTAGTCTGTTGTTTTTTCTTTATTTATAAGGATTCCTCAGTTTCTTGTTTGTAGTTGACATCTATGGAATGACTATCGGAAAGTATCCCTCAGGACGAGTAGGTGGCTTAATGTTTGTGTTGCTGGATTCCCTCGTTGTCATCCATGGTTCAAGTTTCAACCTGGTGGCTTAAAACTCACGCAAGGCATGTGTGCATGCATTCTCAAGATCGCAAGAGGAGAATGGAGAAGGAATGGTGGCACGGCCATCTTCTCAGGGTGTGATCTCTTATTCTCTCTGTCTCCCTGGTGAGTGCATGCTTCCTATAGCAAAAATCTCTCTTAAAAAGAAAAATGTGTCCTTCCATAACTTTCCTGAGAGGCCAAGGAGATTCTAAATGGCTTGTGGAAACTAGAGCTGTAGCTTTCCAGAACAGAGGTTAGGGGAAGAGGGCACCAGTGCCGTATGTAGAGAAGGTGAAAAAACTTCAAATTTCCATCTTTCTTCAATAGCTGAAAACTGGGCAAAGAAAATTGAAGGCATGGGTCTGCAGATGGCATAGTGGTTAAGGTTCTGGACTCCCACATGGCTAACCATGGTTCAAGTCTTGATCTGGCACCTTAAAACACACCACACATGTGTGTGTGTGTGTGTGTGCCCAGAATCCTGAGAGGAGAATGGAGAAGAAGGGATTGGAGTGTGGGCATCCCTACTGGGGGATGGTTTTTTGCTGTCTCTGTCTACCCCATGAGCGCACGGGCCCTATAGCAGAAACCTTAAGAAAGAAAGAAAAGAAAACTGAAGGGGAGAAAGAGAGAAATAAAGCAAAGAAAATGAATGAGTACTGAGCCCTTCCTTCATATGCCTGGCCCAGGTGAAGTTGCCTTACCTCACATTCCTACATTTAATCCTCAAACAACAGGATAAGGTACCTGGTTACTCCCCCAGGGGTCACTTTTCTCACCCCTTGTCCCTCCTGTCACAGCCCACTCAGATGATGAATACTGAAGTGTGAGGTATCTATTTTGCCTTCATGTTGTCAAATGATCAAGGAACCCAGTTCTGACTGAGGCCGTAAGACCAAGTCTGATGGCGGACTTGGAGAAAAGATTTTCCTCTAAGATAAAAGTGGAAGGAAGAGGATGAGGTAGAGCAGAAGACATTAAAAGAGCACGTTTATCATCTTACGTGTCCCCTGCTTCCTGCCTTTGAGTATGATGGTATAAGACACGATACCTGGAACTGCAGTGGCCATCCTTGCAAGCAAAAACAGTGAAAAATCTGAGAACCAAGTGTTTCCATACTTAAGAGTAGCAACAGAATGGAGGATGCAAACAGGAGATTTTTTCATGACTTTGTTGAGGTATTGACTTAGCCTTGGGACTACCTACCTCTAGACACCTTTGTGTGTTAAATAATAAACCCTCTTATTATTTCAGTCACTTTTAGCTGGATATTTTGTCACTTTTGTTTCAAAAGAAAGAATAAGACTTGTCTCACAGGATTGCTGGAATAGTGAAATAATCTAAAACACTTAGCATCAGAGTAGAGTAGATGAAATTCAAAAGGGTCAAATATATACGAGCAATTATTTACCTACATATCTCATTGTAATCTTTTGTATAAATATTGATTATAAATTGTTCAAACACCACATTTATCCTGTGATGATAAACAAACATAAAGTTCAGTTTCTTTAAAAAAAAATGTCATATCCCAAAGCAGAATTATTGCTATAACAAAAAGCTCACTTAGCATCTGGTTTGATGGTCTGGAATCTTTCAGGCTTTTTCTTTTCTTTTCTTTTTCTTTTTCTTTCTTTCTTTTTTTTTTTTTTTATATAGATTTTTGTCATAAGGCATGTGTACTTGCTGGAGAGAGACCAGATAGTGAAAGAGAAAGTGAGAAATCACCTCCCAAAGGGGATGGCCATACTGTAATCCCTTCTCCATTCTCTTCCTGGGATTTTGGGCATGCACACACATGTACCCAGTATGATTTTCAAGTCACTGAGTCAGGGAATCAAACCACAGTTGACCATGTGGGAGTCTAACACTTTAACCATTGTGCACCTGCTGGTCCCAATGCTGTGGTTTTGGGGTAAGAACTTTTCTTGGGGGACCAGCAGATGGTGTAATGGTGATGTTGCTGGACTCCCACATAGCAGACTGTGGTTCAAGTCCCAGATTCAGCAGCTTAAAACTGATGCTGTTCACGTGTGCATGTGCACCCAAAATCCCGAGTGGAGAGTGGAGGAGAAGGGATTGCTGTGTGACCACCCCCCCAAGGAGGGGTGGTGATTGCTCAGTTTCTGTGTCTCTCTGTCTCTCCAGTGAGTGCACACACACTATAACAAAAATTTATTTTTAAAAATTTCTCCTAGTGAACACAATGTGGACTATTTCAGGTTTATAGTTGCTAATCACTCTTACACTGGATTTTACTTGAACCACGGTCAGCCACGTGGGAATCTAGTGCCTTATTGCACACAAACTAGGTCCCTTTTAGGTTTTTTTCAAAGGCAAGTTGAACAGTCTTTATTATGAAAGCAGGCACAATAACAAAATTTCTACTGACTCCTGCATGATTTACGAATAAACCTTTAAAATAAAATAGAAATGGGACCAGCAGATGGTATGGTAGTTAAGATGCTAGATTCTCATATAGACAAGCGTGGTTTGAGTCCCAGACCCAGAGCTTGAAAATCACACCAGTGCATGCCTAAAATCCCAGGAGGAGAGTGAAGAAGAGATTGCAGCATGGCCATCTCCCGTAGGGGAGATTTCTCACCTTCCCTCTCACTGTCTCTTTGGCAAGTGCAAACACTGTGACAAAAAAAAACCTGAAAATAAATAAATAAAATTAAAAACAAACTCAACCCATTTATTAATGGTAAAGTTCAGATCCACTTCTTGTCTACTTCTGCTTCCACTCAAATAAACCCTTTGCCTCTGAAATATGACCAATGTTTTAAAAAAGACTCGATCAATGGTAAAAAGGCAACCCACAGAATGGAAGAAAATATTCACAAATCATATTTCTAATAAGGGAATGATATCCAGAATATATATATTTTTTAACTTCCTGCAATTCAGCAATAAAAAAAAAACTTCAAAATGAGCAAAGGATTGAGTAGATGTCTCCAAAGAGGATACACAAATGGCCCGTAAGCACATGAAAAGATAATATCTAATCATAAGAAATGCAAATCAAAACCAGAGTTAAATACTACTTTATACCCATTAGGATGACTATCAAAAAAACCAGCAAGTAAAAACTGTTGGAGGAGAGATAGAGAAATTGGAACTCATGAGTATTTTTAGTAAGGAAGTAAAACAGTGGAACTGCTATAGAGAACATATAGTATGGTGATTACTTCAAAAATTAAAAATAGATTATATTTTTATAATCTATTATAGAACATATATGCAGCAATTCCACTTCTGGGTATATACCTAGAAAAGCTAAACACAGGGTCTTGAGATATTTGTATGCCCACCTGCATAACAGCATTATTCACAACAGCCAAAAGGTGGATGCAACCTAGGTATCTGTTGGTAGATGAATGAATAAATAAAATGGGGGATATATATATATATATATGTATACAATGGAATATCCCATTTTAAAAAGGGAGGAAATTCAGGGCTGGCCTTGTAGCACAAAAGTTAAGTCCTGTTCATCAGGAACCAGATCTACATGGATGACAGCAGTTCAAATTTCGGTCTCAATATCTTGAAAAACGTAGTGTTTATGTGCTCAAAATCCAGACAGGATGGAGAAATGGAGGAAAAAGGATTGCAATGAGACCACATTCCACTAGAGGGTGCTATTTCTCTCCTCTCTCTTTTTCTCTGTGGTGAGGTACATGCCTTCTAGCAATTTAAAAAAAAAAAAAAAGTAAGGTTTTTGCCGTAGAGCACTTGTGCTGGCCAGAGAGAGAGAGAGGGAGGGAAAGTGAGAAATCGCCCCCCGGAGGGATGGCTATGCAGCAATCCCTTCTCCATTCTTCTCTCAGGATTTTTTCACTCACTAGCATGATTTTCAAGTCACCTGGACCAAGATTCAAGCTATCATCAGCTATGTGGGAGTCTAGCACCTTTACCACTACACCATCTGCTGACCCCAAAAAACTTTTATTTATTTTTTTTAAAGGAGGGGCTGGCCCTATGACCTGGTGGCTAAATCCCACATGACCAACTGCATGGTTCACTTCCTGGAACCTGCAGCTTGAATAACATGTCAGGTACTTGTGCATTTGTGACCAAGGTCCCAACAGGATGAAGGAAAGGAGGAGCAGGGATTGTGACATAACTGCACCCCAGGGGAAGGTGCTTTCTCCCTCTTTCTCTGTCTCTCTTTCTTTCTCTGGTGAGCATACATGTCCCTGGTAAATATAAAAAGGGGGGAGGAAATTCTTTTTTCATTATTTAATTTTCCTAGAGGGCATGTTTGGGGGTGGGAGAGAGAAATGTTCCACAATGCTGAGAAAAAGTAAGAAAGCACCGCCCATGGGGGAGAGTCACACTGTGATCTCTTCTTGTCCATTTCTTTTTTTTTTCTTTTTCTTTTTTTTTCTTTTACAATTAAAGTATGAATTTATTTTGGTAGAAAAACTTTTTGAAATTCATACATAGTTTTCCCATTACACGTATTTCCATGAGCTTTTTTTTTCCTTGAAACATTTTAAATTAATTAATTTACATTTATTCTATAAGCATCATCACAGCATACAAAATGTGATTTCCCATTCAGAATATACTGCATAGTGGCTTAATCATGCATGTTATCATCAATAATTTTTCATTTCTAGTTTCAAATATATGTGTGTGTGTGTGTGTGTGTGTGTATTTTTTACCCCTATTTCTGACCCTCTGCCCTTTCCCACCCTCCTCCAACACTATCTCTGGTGTCTACAGTTGTTTTCCTTTTCTTTTTCCCCCATTTTTTATTGATCACACAATTTCTTAAATAATCTAACTACTTTCAATAGCAAGTTCAGCTAGTAATTTCAAGAAAAGCAGGTTTAACTTTAATAAATCAAAGAAATGCTAAGGAACTTCACTTAAAACTTAAAACCAGGAAACAGGTTAGGATTCTGTTCAAATAGTAGGTACATGAACCTATCGACAACTCAAGACAGGACAAAAATCCTTAAAACCAGAAAACAAAGCCTAGAAGAAAATCAGCAGTGTTTTAGTCAAAAGTCATAAAATGCTATTTCACCAGTTCAGTCTCATGTACTTAATCTATATTCTGTTATGGTTCAATTTTCCCAATTAAATTCTGGGGTATAATATTCAACTCCAGACTTGGCCCTATGATTAAGTTGGCCATTTCTTAGTTTTTGAACTCTTAATTCTGTGTGTCTGTTTAATTTCCCTGGCATAGCACTCCCTTGAGAACTTCTCGGAGATCTGGTCTGGTGTTGGTAAATTCTTTCAGGTTTTGTTTATCTGAGAATGTTCTTGCCTTTTCTTCCCACATGAAAGATAATCTTGCTGGGTACAGTATTCTTGGTTGAAATTGCTTTTCTCTTAACACCTTGAATATATTTTCCCATTCTTTCCTTGCTCGCATTGTTTCCGATGAGAGGTCTGCTGTTAGTCTGATGGGATATCCTTTGTAGGTAACTTGCCATTTTTCTTTTGCCAATCTTAGTATCTTGTCTTTGTCTGTGGTTTTGGTCAATCTGTCTATAATGTGTCTTGGCGAAGATCTTCTTGGGTTGATTCTATTTGGGGTCCTTTGTGTTTCTTGGGACTGGATCTTTGAGTGCCTCTCTAGGATTTCATGGAATAGATTATCAATGCCCTTATGAGTCTCTTCGCCTTCTGGGATACCAATTGTATGGATGTTTGGACGTTTGATGATATCTAGTATTTCTCGTATATTATTTTCATTTGGGGGGTAATTTTCTCAGTCTTTGTGGTGGATTTTTCTAGCGATTTTCTCTTCTACATCTGAGATTCAATTTTCTGGATGATCTAGTTTGCTTTTAATACTTCCAGGGGAGATTTTAACTTCCTGTATTATAGCCTTCATCACTAACAGATGCATTTGATTCTTTTTTAAAGTATGTAATTCCTCTTTTAGATCTTGCAGGAGCTTCCTAACCTTCTGGAACTCGTCAATTCCTTTCTCCTGCCTCTTCTGCAGTTCATTCTCTCTTCTCATCCATCTCTGTTAGCTTGTCATTATGAGTATTCTGAATTCTTTATCCGACATTTCCATGATTGCCATTGAACTGTCTGTGGATGAAAAGGATATATTCTTTTCCCTTGAAGGAGAGGTATTTTTTTGCTTTCCCATATTTTCTGTGACCCTGCAGTGATTTCTGGTCATCTGATGGATGGTGTGTTTCTTCCTAATTCTTTAAGTTTAGTCTGAGTGTTCAGGAGCATGCAGAAGGAGGTGATCTGGAATTTCTTTGCTGTACTGTTTTTATCCCTTTGTGCAGCAGATTCCGTGGATATTGAGGAATATGTTAACCCTAATAGTATTTGAATGTTTGGTTATGGTTCCCTTAGCTCCATCTAGAAACACAGTTAATGGAGATCGAGAAGCAGAGTGAAGAGATAAAAGAAAAAGAAAAGAAAAGAGAGAGAGAGAGAGAGAGAAGGAAAAAAAGAGAAAAAAACTAAAAATTATTTTTTTAAAAAAGGCAAAAATAAAAAACAGATAGAGACAGAGACAGAGAGAGGCAAATAGAGACAGAGACAGAGAAAGAGGGAAAGCTAGAGGGGCTCCCTGCCACTTGATTTTGGGGGCTAGAGGCTGAATTATCAGTAGAAAATCTTCATTTCTCTTTTTTCCTTGAAATCACTAGTTCTCAGGAGCTATGAAGGAGTCTTCTTCTGAAGATCTTCTTGTCATTTCTTCTTCTTCTTGAGATTTTGGGCACACATGCATGTGAGGAGTGGGTCTGGAGCTTGAACCATGATGTCAGTTATGTGGAATCAAGCTGCCTTATACCATGCCACAGGCTGGCTTGGTAGGAAATTCTGACTCTACAACATGGATGCACCTTAAGAAATCATGCAAAGTGGGAGGGGCCCTGCACTGGCCCACCCGGGCCCGGTTGCGGACCCCCGCCCCCCCCGGGACCCGCGCC
>NW_006159564.1:989275-998444 GCF_000334495.1 Tupaia belangeri chinensis
GGCAACCATGGATGCCAGGGAAAAAGGGGGGGGAAGGTGGGACATAGCAGAGGGTGGGGGATGGGGAATTAGGGATGGCAAGACAAAGGGCAAAGTATGCAGGACGTAAGAATTGGAAAATTATTTGCTGAGAACAATGCACAGTGTATTTTGGATGGAAAATTCATTTGTGTGTTGTGATGGTGTAAAGTGAATTAATAAAAAAAATAAATAAATAAAATAACAAAAAAGAAAAGACATCATGCAAAGTGAAATAAGTCAGTCACAAAAGAACAAATGTTACTTGATTTCACTTATAAAAGATACCAAGAGTCATTGAAATCAGGCAGGGATGAGGGCATGAGAGAGAAGGATCACTGCTTAATGGATATAGTTTGTGTTTGTGAAGATGAAAAGCTATGGAGATGTATGGTAGGGATGGTTACACAACAATGTGAATGGACTTAATGCCACTGAACTGTTGTTAAAAGGTAAGAATGAGGGACTAGCAGATGGTGTAATGGTTACATTGTTGGACTCCCATGTGGTTGACTGTGGTTCGAATCCTGGGCCCAGCAGCTTAAACCTTATACCAGGTGTATGTGCGAACATGCCCAAAATCCAAAGAACAGAATGGAGAAAGGATTGCAGCATAGCCAGCATTCTGGGGGGTGATCTCTCTCTCTCTCTCTCTCTCTCTCTCTTTGTATCTTGGGTGAGTGCACACACCCTATAGCAAAAAAAGTCTCTTAAAAAAAGTTTAAAGTGATAAACAGGTATGCTTTTTATCATGCACAAACCCTCAGGATCAACATGCCATGCCTAGAATTTGGAATGGCAGATACCAAAAAAGTATTTTTGAGTGAGTAATTACATGTGCATTAAGCATGTAACAAGATAAATATCAGTAAGGAAGATGGAGTGATGCTGGCTGTAGCTTTCAGCTGCAACATCTAATAAGTTAGGTCACTGTGCTGGTCTGTGTGAGCTTCCTGTCTTGCTAGTTTCATTGGAAAGGAATAGTCCCATATCAATGAAGTTTTATTAACTAGGATATATTGGGTTCACTAAAAGAGTCCCATTATTTAAGCACTAAAAAAGTTCTTTGACCACAGACATCTTATGTCACTACATCACCGAATAGAACTCTGTCGAGGATGCTGTGAAGATAACTTAACACAAGGAATTCATTCTCCTGAGAACACACTGGAGCCTCCACATGGCCCTTAAAAAGACACTGACCTCTTTGAAATTAGGACTGCAAAATCCAATGAACTAGGAGCAACCTCCCAGTTTCCCCAATTCTTCTGAACTCCGGCTCTCAGACTAAATGAAGGAATCATCAGAAGACTCAAAATAGACTCTGTCACATGCCGATCCTATGAGATAATGCATGATCTTGCGGAGGCATGAAGAAGGAAGTCAGATAATCTTGGGCTCTGTTTAATGTAATTTATTGGCTTCTAGAGACTCAAAGACTGTGAAAACAATTCTCTTTTTCTATATGAATTTATTACAAAAATTATAAATATATATACCTACTGGATCCTGTTAAACTGAAAATATGGTTAAATCCCAGGATCAGAATTAGCACCAACAAAAGAAGAAAGGTGTTTCGAACTCCCCAATTTCTTTCCAGCAAGGTGAGATACCATTAGTCTCCCAGCCAATGCAGTGAAAATTGATATTTCAAAATTGTTGTCTTTGACCTCTTTTTTGTCTAAAAGGTAAGACAGCATCATTGGGGATTTTTAGATGGCCTACAGCTTTATGCAATCTTATTTGGTTCACACCAGTGAGAATTTCCCATATGGACTAAGGGCACTTTTTCACCTCTGGAATATTCAATATGTTATTCTCAAGGCAGCTGCTTTCTTCCTAGTGTTTTATAAATTAGCTGTGCATTTTCTGGAATCAGCCACATCCTTGGAAAACTGACTTCAGCTCATCCAAGAAACTTGGCCCCCATTCTTCTCTCTCCAGAGACAGCTGTATGAATGTTTCAGGAGCAATAACTCAGACAGAGGGTCCTCTGTGGTCATCAGAGCCCCAAATTTGGATAAGGTTTCAGCTGAATATTCATCGGCTTTAGAAGCTTGGCAAAAGGAGGAAAGGACTTCTAATTCCATGGGGTCAAATATCCTCCCTGAAACTAAAATGGAAAAGATTAACTGACTCATGGAAGGGATTTGTGATAAACCTAATGTCTTGGGGCCACTTTCATAATAGCACCTCCCCTTCTCATCACTCATCTCCCTTGTGTGGCTCTTGAATAATATCATTTTCAAGGATTTAATAAAGATTTCTCTGTCAGCAGCCAAGGCCAAGCCTCTAGGGAAACTGGCACATTGTTTGAAAACTCTTATTCCCTCAGTCCCAGTGCGGTATAGGAATAAAGAGAATGTAAAGAACAAGAAGTTTAATGGAGATAGCTTGAAGCCAACAGCACCCTCGGTCTAGAAAGAATTAAGAGACATCAGACCAAGGGAGATATTGAAATAGATTAGGAGTTAGACGATATAGGCATTTATTGTTAATCTGTAATAATGTATGGTGGTTATGGTTGTATTTTTGTTTTGGATTTTTTTTTCTTTTTTCAGTTAGAGTTAAATACAAAAACATTTATGAGTGAAGTGATTTGCCTTTGAAAACTCCAGCAAGTCAGCTGTGGTGGTGCAATGGTAACAAAATGCTCCACGATTCTGAAGCCTTGTGGGAATGTCCCAGGTGTGTCCCTGCACATGCCAAGTACATGCCTGTCTGCCTGTGATCCTGACTGGGTGAACCTAGAAGTGGATCATGGTATGAAGACCCTACTGGTGGTGCCCCTCCTCCCTCTCTCACTGTCTCTTTCTCTCTCTGATAGAAGAAATAAATTAAAAACTCCAGAAAAGGGCCTGGCAGGTGGCATGGTGATTGAAGCATTGGATCCCCACATGGCCAACTGTAGTTCAAGTCCCAAACCTGGTGGCTTGCTTTCTCGCTTGCCCTCTCTCTCTCTGGTCAAATTTTTCAAAAATAATAAATGAATAAATAAAATTTGAAAACTGCCACAAAAATAAATAAATAAACAAGCAAATGATGGTAAAGTCATAGATGAAACAAAATTGGTAAGATATTGATACTTGTTGGCAGTAAACTGTTATTATCTGGGAGTTCATTATCCTGTTTTCACCCTGTTTTTGTATGTGCTTTTAAGTTTCCATAATAAGAAGTTGAGGAAGAAATGAGAAGGATGTGAGAATGCCAGCAATGTCAGAGTCAATCAGTGATTCACTCTGAAAAGGACTACTTCACAAAAATAACTCAGAATGGATCGTAGACCTAAATGGGAAATGTAAAACTCATAGTAGATGACACAGAAGAAAATCTAGGTGACCTTGGGTTTGGTGGAAATAACTTTTTAGACATGACATCAGAAGTGTGATTCATGAAACAAGAAATTGATAAGTTGAACTTCATTAAAAACTGTGGGGCCAGCAGGTAGTATGGAGGTTAAAGCACTGGATTCCACATGGCTGGCTGCACGATTCAAGTCCCAGACTTGGCAGCTTGAAAATCATGCTGGGCATGTGTTTGTGCATGTCCAAAATCCCAAGAGGAGGCTGGAGGAGACGATATTTTGGTGTGGCCATCCCCCCTGGGTGGGTGGGTGGGGGGTGATTTCTCTCTCTGTCTCTTTTTTGAGAAAAAAAAAATGAAAAACTTCTCTGTGAAAGACAATGTTAAGAGAATGAAGACAATCACAGATAGGAACAAAATCTTTGCAAAGCACTTATCCAGCATTCAAAATGAACAAAGAATTCTTACAATTCAATGATAAGAAAATTAACAGCTCCATTAAAAGATAAGCAAAAAACTGAAAAGATACCTCACCAAAAAAAGATATGCAAATGGTAAATGAACATACAAAAGAATGTGCAATATCATCCATCATTGAGATTAAAACAACAATGAGATACTACATACCTCTCAGAATGGCTAAACTGGAACACTGACAATTCCAAGCACTGACAAGGATGTGGAGCAACAAAGACTGTTTCTTCATCAGTGGAAATGCAAAATATTACAACCATTTGGAAGACAGTTTGGCAGTTTCTTACAAAACTAGCCATACTTTTATCACATAATCCAGCAATTGACTCTTTGGTATTTGTTATTTACACAAATGAGTTGAGAACTTAATCTGCATAAAAACCTGCATGTAAATATTTATAGCAGCTTTATCTGAAATTACCAAAACTTAGAAGAAACTAAGATGTCCTTTGATGGGTGGATGAATAAACAAACAGTGGCACATTCATTTAATGGAATATTATTCATTCCATTTATTCTAATTCAGTTATAAATGAGGCATGTGTTATCAAACTATAAAAAGACTGGAATAACTTTAAATGCATATTGCTAAATAAAAGCCGTCAAGCTACAAAGATTGTACTTGGGGCTGACCCTGTAGCCTTGTGGACCACAGTTTGGATTCTGGACCAGTGGTAGTGAAAACGCACAAAGCACATGTGCATGCATGCCCAGACTCATGACAGGACAGAGTAATGGAGAAGGGATTGCAGTGTGACCATGCCCCTTGGAGGAGCTGGCTCCCCCCTACCTTTGCACATGTACCCTTTGGCAAGTTAAAAAGAAGAAGAAGAAGAACAAAGGCTGCAAACTGTGTAATTCCAAACATATGACCTTCTGGAAAAGGCCAAACTATGGAGACAGTTAAAAGATCAGTCATTGCCAGGACTTAGGAAGAGAGAAAGAAAAATGAATAGCTAGAGTACAGGGGTTGTTGAGGGGATCTATGGAAACCATCTGCAATTTATGTTCAATTTCTATGTAAATCTAAAACTTTTCTAAAAAATAGTCTATTAATTAAAAGCAAATAAAAAGGAGTGGTTGATGTAAAAGCCAGTAAATAGGAGTTAAGTGGTAAAGATCATTTGGAGCTGGATGGTGGTGCAGTGTAAAACTCAGCGCTCTCCTAGAGTGACCCACATGGGAAGATACCATGTTTGTGCCCAGAGAGCTCCCTAAGCAAGCCTTGCATATGTGTGCCTATGATGCAAAGCTGGCTGAAGATGGAGGTGGATAGTGGTGTCAAGACCCTGTTGTGCGTGCTATCTCTCCAGCTGTTTCTTTCCCTCTCTCACTTATGAAAGTAACAAATAAATAATAAATAACTTTTAAAAATGATAATCAGACAACATTGGTGTCCTGGGAGCTCCAAATCTAATAGGATTTGCCTATAATGTTTACCAACTCCAGAGAACGCACCCAGAGGTCTAGCAGGGGAACACACGTCCATAAGAAAGGATGCTCTGCTAGGAGGACTGGGCAGAGAATGGTTCTTGCTGTCATGAGAATGGGCTCAGGTTTTATATGATAAGAATAAAGCATTCATAAAACAATTAAAGATCAATGCAAATTTCCTGTCACCAAGATAGGAGCTTGGTTTGCACATACATTGCTTGAAGGTTACAGTAAAAGGTTAGCTTATTGATCAACAGAATCAGCAGAGTTTGTTTAAGATTTAGTTTCTCTAATCTTGTGACATTAATGTGGGAGGGGTGCACATACCTCTGGAACACCCCCTGCCAGAGACCCATTCCATGAGGTGAAGATGTTTGCAGGGCCCAGCTAGACAGCAGCTGTGTCTCAGGAATACAGGGTGAAGAGGGAATGAGGAGAACTCAGTGTGTGAAACCTACCCTCACCTGGCTATGCTGGAAAATAAAGACACATCTATTAATGTTTTCCAGAAAATAATGGCAAGGTGTTAGAAGTCAGCTAGATTGGAGACAGAGAAAAACTGGCAGAACATATCATTGGAACTGATTCCTGGGAAGGATGATCTGTAGAAGTAAAACAAAACAACCAAACCAAAAAAAGAGAGAGAGAGAAAGAGAAGCAAGAAAAGGAAACGATCAGAAAACTAGAGGAAAAAACTGAAGGAGAAACCCTGTGATGGCAAAATCTCAGCCTGAGAGAATTGTGTTAATCAGAAGACAGCTAGAAGATAGGAGTAGAAAATAGGTTTGAAGTTTAATAAGAAAGTGTGACCCCCCCACAACATCAAAGGAGGCCATATCCCTAAAAAATCCAAAGAAGTACCTGAATAAAGTAACGATATAAATTATGATCATTTTGTATCATAAATGTTATATTGATATATTTACCATATTGTGATTTTCCTTCCACTTGAATAAATTACTATAATTATAACCTGAGACTAAAGTAATAAAATAAAATTACGATGCAGTAGGAGAGAAAATAAATGATCCTTTTCCTCATTGTCATAAGTGAAAGAATAAAACCCTAAAGCATTTGTGTCTTTTCACAATATCAGACTTTATTTCTTAGTATAAAATTTAGCATAGTAAAGCAGTCAGGGCAAGGAATAAGACCACCTCACCCTAGCCAATCGCCCTGAGCAGTCTCTGGAGGCGAAGAGCCAATTGTGGGTCCCAAATTGTCTCAACCATCTACCCTTAAATGGAGGGAGCTGGTCTAATCCATTCCTGGTGGTCTCACAAAGGGTCTGAAGATGGGCACTGAGGATGGTACAGAGGTCATGAGTCATGGGCAGAATCTCAGGTACCAGGGCCTACAAGCCTCTCAGAGTAGCTGGGAGCAGTGTGGTCATGGTACCAGGAGTGAATGGCTTTGGAGAGGGATCCTTTTCTGCTCCAACATAGGCAGTGCCTTAGATTAGCACCTGGGTCTAAGATTAGCTCATAGAGAGTCTGTCTCTCTCTTTGGGTGGACCAGCTGTCTGGGTGTTTGTGTTACTCTTACATGGTGTTCCCATTATGTCCCTTCAGTTTGGCAGAAGGGACATAAAGGGAGGAATATGTCACACTTTTTACTGCTTTAGTGGTCTTGTCATTACAGAATCCATCTTCTGCGATGTGGTGCTCTCTACACTCACTATCCTGCATACCTTGTGTAACAAAGTTAGATCTTTTTATGTTTAATGCTTTGTTTCTTATTACTATTTTCACACTTAACCTTATAGCCAGATAGGCTCATATTTGTCATTTCTACTAGATTGTGAATTGTTTAAAGGCAGACCCTGGCTTTTATTTACCTGTGTTCTCCTTGTCGAGCATATAAAAGAGATTTTATAAATATGGTTTGTTAATTAATTAATTAAAACAGGACCTCAGAATCACAATATCTAATGAAAGTGGGGTTATATAAGTGAGGGTAAAAGACCAAAGCCCTATCAACTTAAAGCAAATAAAGAGGGAAATTGAAGCAAAAAGGAAGGTTACGGTCAAATTCCAATTAAAGAAGTCTAGTGGTAGATATAAAAGAAATAGAATGAATTCTCTTCTAAGTGTTTGAGTTTCCAATCAAAATTTGCATAGAAAATTAGATTTGCATTTCAAGTGAGTGTAATTGCTGCATATTAAAAATTCCTGGTTGGACGTGGTGGCGCCCGCCCTATGGCAAAAAATTCCTGGCCTTTGGTATAGAATTGAACCATTCTATGTTCAATAAATTCGGAAGAATTTGTTGTCTCTAGAATTAAAGGCCATTACTAACATTTATGAGGAACACTCAAGTAAAATTAGGACATTTTAATGCAGCCTGCTTATTGGGCTTACTTTTGACTTATAAAAGAATAGCTTAATTAAGGCCACCCTAGGGGCAGTGCAATAAAAGCACAAGTAATGAGGTGGCCTTCACAGTTACCCTCCAGTCACCTTAAGTTACTTTGGAATAAGACAAAGTAGTAAAATCAAATTTGGAAACACCGTGCATTTGAAGAAGATACATGGTTTATGAAATGATGTTAACTATATTAAATCTCAACAGAGAAAATACCAAGTGTTGGCAAGGATGTGTAGCACCAGATGTCTCATATATTACTTACAGGAATGTTAACTCAATCAACAACTGTATTTTGGACAACTGTTTGCCAATATCTCTGCTAAAGCAAAATATACCTACAAGCTCTGCCTGAGTAATCCTAGATGTACACTCAACAGAAATGTTTACATTTATTCTCTGATTCATAACACCAGGGGGAAAACTATCCAAATGTCCATCAGCAAAGACACCAATACATCACTTTTGGTATTCTCATAAAACTGAGTATTATACAGCAAGGAAAAGGAACAATCCATGACTGTACACAGTGCTGTAGATGAATCTCACAAACATCGTAATGAGTGAAAGAAGTCTGGCATAAGGACCAGCAGATGGCATAATGGTTACATTGCTAGACTCCCATGTAGTTGACTGCGGTTTGAGTCCAGGACTTGGAGGATTAAAACTCACCTTGGGCACGTGTGTTCAAAATCCCGAGAGGAGAATGAAGGATGAGGGATTGAAGCACGGCCATCCCCACTGGGGGGTGATTTCTTATTTTGTGTCTCTCTGTCTCTCTGGCAAGCACACATACCCTATAACAAAAATCCCTCTCAAAAAGAAAAAAAGAAAGTAAGAAGTCTGGCATAAAATGGCACATATTGTGTGAGTCCTTTTATACAAACCAAGCACAATCCTTGCTATTTTTTAAATTAATTTTTTAAATTTACATTTAATCACAATATATCTTTACAGTGTATAACACTGCCTTTTTCAGCACTAATATGGCACATATCAGTCAAGACAAGACATTGCCATATACATTAGTATCAGCAAATAGCTTTTCATTTTTGTGTCAATTAAATGTATTACTTTTTTCCCCCTGTTCCCCTCCCTCCCTCTATTACCCACCCCGTACTATCCCTATCCTTACTATCTCTAGTATCTTCAGTAACCCTCCCTGCTACTGTACCTTCCTAACTTTCAGTTTCTGCCATAAATCACAGACATTCAGTATATATTGAGTGGGGACATATAAAGTCTGTCTTTCATAGTCTGGCTTGCTTTGCTTAGCATTAAGTTTGTATCAGATGTCAGAATCTCCTTTTTTTTAAATGGATGAGTAGTATTCCACAGAGTACATAAGTCACATTTTTTCAATCCACTCATCTGTTTTTTGGAGGAGTCCAACCCGGTGGGGCTCCAGGACCCGTCTGAGCCCCTTGACCTTTGAGCATCGCTTCCGGTCGGTTCAGTGAGTTGGCAAGGCCGCGACTGTACGCCCCCCGACCATGGAACAAGCTTGGGTCACTTAGCATGTTGGCAAGGCCGCCTGCTATTCGCTCCGGGACTGTGATAGCCTTGCTGGGAAGTG
>NW_006159564.1:999131-1001433 GCF_000334495.1 Tupaia belangeri chinensis
TTCCTAGCAGTTGTCACTCCTCAGAGAGCGATCTTAGAGGAGTGTCCGGCTTAGGACGTGCATGAAAAAGCGCGAGGCCTTTGTCTTTCTTTTCTTCCAGCGTCGCCTCCGTCGAACCAACCCACCCCCGCCGAGGCTGGTCCCCGGCAGTTTTTGGACATTTGGATTGATTCCATGGCCTAGCTATTGTAAATAATGCTACAATAAACATGGATGTGCAAGTGTTTTTCCAACTGAGGGTTTTGTTTTTTAATCCTTTGGATAAATACCTAAGAGTGGAATTACTGGACTTTATGGTAGTTCTTTTTGTAGGTTTTATCCATATCATTTTCCACAGTGATTGTACTAATTTGCATTCTCACCAAGAGTGTAGGAGAGTTCCCTTTTCACCACAACCTCGCCAGCATTTGTTATTATTATTTTTAAACATTTTAGCCATTCTGACTGGGGGTAAGTGGTATCTCATTGTGGCTTTGATTCACATTTGGGTAGGACTGACATCTTGATTTTATTAATTCTTCCAATCTGGGAATATGAGATGTTTTCCCACTTTTTTGTATAACTTTTTATTTATTTTTCAAGTGTTTCATAGTTTTCCTTGTGGAGATCTTTGATGTCTTTGGTAAGGTTTATTCCTAGATATCTTATTTGTTTTGTGGTTATTTTAAGTGGGATTTCTTTCTTCAATTCTGTCTCAGTTTGTCCATTATTGGTGTATAAAAATGCCATGGATTTTTGTGTGTTGATTTTGTATCCTGTCACTTTACTGTATTCATTTATTACTTCCAGAAGATTTTTGTGGATTATTTTGCATTTTTTATGTATAACATCATATCATCTGCAAATAGAGATAATTTCACTTCTTCTTTTCCTATTTGGGTGACTTTTATTTGACTCTCTTGTCTAATCAAATTGGCTAGAACTTTCAGGACTATGTTAAAATGGAGTGGAGACAGTGGGCAGCCTTGTCTTATTCCAGTTTTGAGTAGAAAAGCTTTCCGCTTTTCCCCATTCAGTATGATGTTAGCTATGGGTTTGTCATAGATGGCTTTTATTGTGTTGAGGAACGTCCTTCCTATGTCTATTTTGCTGACTCTTAATTGTGAAGTGACACTGTATTTTATCTAATGCTTTTTCTGCATCAATTTATATGATCATATAGTTTTTAACTTTCCTTTTGTTAATGTGATATATTAAATTTATGGTTTTGCATATGATGAACCATCCTGGCATCCCTGGAATAAGCCCACTTGGTCATGGTGTATAATCTTTATTTTTTTTTTTAGTTTTTTAATCTATTTATTTATTTATTTATTTATATACATTTAATCACATTGTTTACCTTACAAAGTGAACATTTCAATATGTGAACATTTCTCTCCAGTCCAGTTGATAAATATCTTCAACAGATAACACCACACCTCTCCATCCCATCAATGCTCTGCCTCTGTATCCCTCCTCCAAATGTCCTTCCCTAGGCCCCACTCCTCCACACTCACCACATCTGGCATTCACACCCATCCATTGTGTTTGTATATCTTTTAGTCAGTCAGTTTCAGTCATAGAGTGCAGACACTCGGTATATATTAAGTGGGGACATAAAATGTCTCTCCTTCACAGCCTGGCTTGCTTCACTCAGCAGTAAATCTACCATATTCTTCCACTTTCTGTCAAAAGCCAGGGTTTTGTTGGTTATTATGGCTGAATAGTATTCTATAGAGTATATGTGCCACAGTTTTTCAATCCATTTATCCGTACAGGGGCATTTGGGTTGGTTCCATGTCTTAGCAGTCGTGAACAGTATCGCAATAAACATCGATGTGCAAGCACTTTTCCAATGAAGAATTTTTATGACCTTTGGGTAGATACCAAGGAGTTAGATTGCTGGATCATATGTTAGTTCTATTTGTAGCTTTTTGAGGAATCTCCAAATTGTTCTCCACAGTGGTTGGACCAATTTACATTCCCACCAGTAGTGTAAGAGTTCCCCTTTCACCACACCCCCCACAAAAACTTACCATTTTTGTTTTTTTTTTAATCTTAGACGTTCTCACTGGAGTTAGGTGGTAACTCATTGTTGTTTTTATCTGCATTTCCCTTATGCTGAGGGATGCTGAGCATTTTTTCATGTCTTTTGGCTATTTCTATGTCATCTTTAGAGAGTGTCTTTTTGTTCAACTCCTTCTCCCATCTTTTAATAGGATTCATCATCTTTTTTCCAAACAGATTCTTTAGTTCCTTGTGTATTCTGATAACCAGTTATCTGTCCCTTATCTGATGCATAATTTACAAAAATATTTTC
>NW_006159564.1:1001556-1002234 GCF_000334495.1 Tupaia belangeri chinensis
GGCTCCTGCGATTTAGCCACTTTGGGGGAAATGGAGAAGTGAAGAGGTTCCACTGATAATTCAGCCTCCAGCATAGAAAACTCACGTGGTAGGAAGACTCCTTTCAGGCCTCCTCTCTCTGTATCTGTCTTTGTCTCTCTCTACCTCTGTCTCTGTCTCCTCTCTCATTTTTTTTTTTTAATTTTTGCTTTTCAGAATTCTTTTTTAAGGTGAGGCACTTTTCTGGGCCTGTTGGCCCCTCCTAGCCCTTTATCTTGTTAATAATTCCCTCTCCCTGTCCCAACCCAGGAGAGGTGGAAGGGAACAGAACAGGCCATCTTCCAGAGATAGCTCCATGGCTCCTGCAATCTAGCCATTTCGCGTGGCACGCATGCGCACTGCGCTGTTTTCTAATTCTTGGGTTTCATTGAAATTTTTTGAAAATTAATTTCTTTTTAGTTTTATTTAAAAGTTTTTCTCTTCATTCTTTTTCTCTTTTTCTTTGTTGTTTGTCTTTTTTTTTTTTTCTGTTGTTGCTATTGTTTCCCTCTCTCTGTTTCCTTTTCTACACACTCCTCGACCCTCAGATAGAACTTCCAAGTTTGGGAAGAAACCGACCATCCACCAGATGACTAGAAATCGCTGCAGGACCACAAGAAATATGGGGAAGCAGGAAAATACCTCTCCTCCAAGGGAAAA
>NW_006159564.1:1005049-1005950 GCF_000334495.1 Tupaia belangeri chinensis
TTTCCTTGTGGAGGTCTTTAACTTCTTTGGTTAGATTTATTCTTAAATATCTTATACTTTTGGTGGCTATGGTAAATAGAACAACTTTTTTTAGTTCTATCTCAGTCTGCCTGTTATTCATATATAGAAATGCCATCGACTTCTGTATATTGATTTTATATCCTACAACTTTACTGTAATCATGTATTACTTCCAGTAATTTTTCCATGGAGACCATTGGCTCTTCTATGTATCTGCAAATAGAGAGAGTTTCGCTCCTTCTTTTCCTATTCAGATGCCTTTTATTTATTCCTCTTTTCTGATTGCATTGGCGAGGACTTCCAGTACTATATTAAAAAGGAGTGGAGAAAGTGGGCATCCTTGTCTTGTTCCCGTGTTTAGTGGGAAAGCTTTCAGCTTTTCTACATTCAGGATGATGTTTGCTGTGGGTTTTTCATAGATGGCTTTTATTGTGTTGAGAAATGACCCTTCTATGCCTATTTTGCTGAGTCATGAAGGGATGTATCTTATCAAATGCTTTTTCTGCATCAATTGATATGACCATATGGTTTTTATCTTTATTCCTGTTAATATGATGTATTACATTTATGCTTTTGTGTATGCTGAACCAACCTTACATTCCTAGAATAAAGCCTACCTGATCATGTTGTATGATCCTTTTCATAAGTTGTTGGATACGATTTGCTAGTATCTTGTTGGGAATCTTTGAGTCTATATTCATCAGAGATATTGGTCTATAGTCTTCCTTCCTTGTCCTGTCCTTATCTGTTTTAAGGATAAGGATGATAGAGGCTTCATTAAATGAATTAGGGAGAGATTCACCCTTTTGGAACTTTAGAAATAACATGAGCAGAATTGGGGTTAAGTCTTCTTTGAAAGTTTTGTAGAATTCAGAGGTGAA
>NW_006159564.1:1006386-1012059 GCF_000334495.1 Tupaia belangeri chinensis
TAGGGTGCGTGTGCTCGCCAGACAGACAGAGAGAAACAGAGACAGAAAGCGAGAAATCACCCCCCAGGGGGGATGGTCACACCGCAATCCCTTCTCCTCCATTCTCCTCTTGGGATCTTGGGCACGCACGCACACGTACCTGGTGTGAGTTTTAAGCCACCAGGTCCGGGATGCGAACCGCGGTCGACTATGTGGGAGTCCAGCAACATAGCCATTACGCTAACTGCTGGTTCCCCCCATGAATCTTTTTATTTCAGTCTTTATTTCTTCAGTAGTAGTGGAGTCATTCAGGAGTAGGTTATATAGTTTCCATATATTTGGGTATTTTTGAGGATTTCTCTTGAAATTAAAATCAACTTTAATTACATCATGGTCAGAGAAGATGCTGGATATAGTTCCTATGCCTCTGAATTTGTGAAGTCTTGCTTTGTGCCCTATGATGTAGTCAATCTTTGAAAAGGTTCCATGTCGGGGTGAGAAAAAAAGTGTATCTTATGGTTTTGGGATGTAACGTTCTATACATGTTTGTTAAGTCCATTTGATTTATGGTATCATTTATATCCTTGATCTCTTTACCTATTTTTTGCCTAGATAATCTGCCCAGAGGGGATAGTGTGGTGTTGAGATCTCCAACAGTTAGAGTGTTGCAGTTTATCTCCTCTTTTAGATCTAACCATCTTTCCTTCACATATTTGGGTGCTCCTGTGTTAGGTGCATAGATATTTATAAGCGTTATATCTTCTTGATCTATAGAGCCTTTTACCACGATATAGTGCCCTTGTTGTTGAATATGATCTGCTAGTATCTTGTTGAGAATTTTTGCATCCATATTCATCAGGGATATTGGCCTGAAGTTATTTTGTTTTTGTTTGTTTTGTCATGTCCATGTCTGGTTTGGAATTAAGATGATGGAGGCTTCATAGAAATAATTTGGTAGGGTTCCTTTCTTTTGAATCTTTAGAAATAGTTTGAAGAGAATTGAGATTAGGTCTTCTTTAAAAGTTTTGTAGATGTCAAAAGTATAGCCATCGGGACCTGGGCTCTTCTTTGTTGGGAGACTATTTATTATTGATTCAGTCTCATTGCTTGTTATGGATCTGTTTAGACTTTCTACTTCTTCCTTGTTCAATTTTGGTGTACAGAAATTTTTTCATCTCATCTAGGTTTTCTTCTTTGTTGGTGTATAATCGCTCATAGCATTCTCTGATGGTATTTTTTATTTCTGATATGTCCATTGTAATAATGCCTGTTTCTCTGCTAATTTGATTTATCTGTTCTTTCTCTGTTCTTCTTGATTAATCTAGCTAACAGTGTGTCAATTTTGTTTATCTTCTCAAACAACCAGCTGTTGGTTTCATTTATTTTTCTATATAGCTCTTTCATTCTCTATTTCATTTATTTCTGCTCAAATCTTTATTATTCTTTTTTCCTGGATTTTTATTGTTGTTGTTGTTCTTTCAATTCTCTGAGTTGTGTCATTAGGTTAATTGCCACCTCTCTGCTTTTTTTTCTTCTGAGCACTAACTGCTATGAATCTCCATCTTATGACTGCTTTTGCTGTGTCCCATAGGTTATAAACTCTTGTTTGATTGTTATCATTGGTTTCTATGAATCTTTTTATTTCAGTCTTAATTTCTTCTGTAGCTGTAAAATCCTTCAGGAGTAGGTTGTTTAGTTTCCATGTTATGTGTATTTTCAAGGGCACTTTCTGTGTTGATTTCAAGTTTGATTCCATGGTGGTCAGAAGAGATGCTGGATATAGTTTCTATACATTTGAATCTGGAAAGGCTTGTTTTGTGCCCTATCATGTGATATTTAACAATGTTCTACGTGGGGGTGAGAAAAATGTGTGTTTTGCGGTAGTTGGGTGAAATGTTCTGTAGGTGTCTGTAAAGTCCATTTCATGTATGGTATCATTTAGATCTTGTATCTTGTTCATTTTTTGCCTAGATGATCTGTCCAAAGGAGACAGTGTTGAGATACCCTCCGATTATCGTGTTGTAGTCTATCTCTCCTTTGAGATCTAACAGTCTTTCTTTGCTGTATTTCGGTGTTCCCATGTTGGGTTATTACAAGTGTAGATTATTTACAAGTGTTATTTCTTCTTGGTGACTAAGCCCTTTTAGTACAATATAATGTCCTTCTTTATCTCTTCTTACATCTTTCAGCATAAAGCCTATTTTGTCTGATATTAGTATTGCAATTCCAGCTTTGCTTGGTTTCCATTTGCATGGAATATCTTTCCTAGCTCTTCACTTTAGGTCCATGTATGTTTTATTAGTGAGATGTGTTTCTTGTGAGCAGCATATAGGTGGCTTCTGTTTTTGTATCTATTCAGCCAGTCTGTGTCTTTTAATGGAAGAATTTAATCCATTAACACTCAGCATTATTCTTTTCTTTTCTTTTCTTTTTTGGAGAGGTTTTTGCTATAGGGTGCGTGTGCTCCCCAGAAAGACAGAGAGAAAGAAAGCAAGAAATCACCCCCCAGGGGGGATGGCCATGCTGCAATCCCTTCTTCTCTATTCTCCTCTTGGGATCTTGGGCACACACGCACACAAGCCCGGTGTGAGTTTGAGCCACTGGATCCGGGACTCAAATCACAGCCGACTACATGGGAGTCCAGCGACATAGCCATTATGCCAACTGCTGGTCCCTCAACATTATAATTGATACTTGTGGGATTATCTCTGTCATTTTCTCAGTTCTTTTTCTTTTTTTTAATTTAATTTAATTTAATTTTTTTTTTACATTTTTTGAATACCTTCAGTCACATTTTTTAGCTTACAAGGTGATCATCTAAATATGTGAACATTTCTCCCCGGTCCAGTTGATCAAAATATAACAATACTACCTCCCTGTCTCAACAATGCTGTCTCTCAGTTCTTTTCCATTGTTGTTCTCTTATCTCTGTTTGTCTGTCTTAGTGATCCTGATAAAATCTCCCCTCAGTACTTCCTGTAGAGTTGGTATAATATTGGAGAATTCTTTCAGCCTTTGTTTATCTGCAAATAATTTTATTTGTTCTTCCCATTCAAAGGATAATCTTGCTGGATATAGTATTCTTGGTTGAAATTGTTTTTCTTTTAATGTTTTGAATACATCTTCCCATTCTTTCCTTGCCTATATTGTTTCAGTTGAGAGGTCTGACGTTAGCCTAATGGGATACGCTTTATAAGTAACTCGATATTTCTCTCTTGTCATTTTTAGAATATTGTCTTTATCTTTGATTTTTACCCAACTGGCTATGAGCTGGGGGGATCTTTTTGTGTTGATGCTATTTGGGGTCGTTTTTATCTCATGGGTGTGAATTTCTCCATGTTTCTCTATATTTGGAAAATTTTCAGGAAGTATTTTATAAAAGAGGTTTTCCATGCCTTTAGCAGATTCTTCGTCTTCTGGAATACCCATTATATGGATATTTCGGCGTTTCATGCTTTCTCTCTTTTTCGTTTTGTTTTGTTTTGTTTTGTTTTTGGTGATTTAGTCTATGTTGGAGACTTTGTCTTCATGGTCATAAATTCTTTTCTTCTGCATGGTCCAATCTGCTGTTAATGCTTTCTAGGGAGATTTTAATTTCTTGTATTTTATTCTTCATTTCCAAACATTCTGTTTGATTCTTTTATAGGGTGTCTATTTCTTTTTTTTTTTTTTTTGGAGAGGTTTTTTCGCTATAGGGCGCGTGCGCTCGCCAGACAGACAGAGAGAGACATAGAGACAGAAAGCGAGAAATCACCCCCCAGGGGGGGATGGTCACGCCGCAATCCCTTCTCCTCCATTCTCCTCTTGGGATCTTGGACACGTACGCACACGCGCCCGGCGTGAGTTTTAAGCCACCGGGTCCGGGATGCGAACCGCGGTCGACTACGTGGGAGTCCAGCGACATAGCCATTACGCTAACTGCTGGTTCCCAGGGTGTCTATTTCTTTACGCCATTCCTCTTTTATATCCAGAAATGATTTTTTTCATTTCCTGAAACTGATTTTCTGTTTTCTCTTGCATCTCATTGAGTTTTGTCTCTATGAATATTAGGAATTCTTTTTCTGACATTTCTATGTATTCCTCTGTGCTGTCCATTGTTGGTGAGGGCCTACTGCACTCACCTTGAGAGAGTTACCCCCTTGATCTCTCATAATTCTTTGATATCTGCACAGTTTTTTGGTAATATGATTCAATTTTCACTGTTTCCTGTTTATTAGAATAGATTCTGTTGTATTGGAAGAGGAAATTTTACCCTTAGTTCCCATGTTCCTATTAAAGGGCTGTGTCTCCCAGATCAGAGCAGTTATGGGTCATTTCAAGCATTTACTTCTCTACCAAATTTTCAGCTCTTGATGAGGAAGTAGCAAGCTGAGGAGATGTAACTTAGTGAAGAAGATCAAGTGGTGTGTTGTTCTCAGTGCAGTACCTGGGATGGTGGGCTGATAGTTACAAAGTTACTCAAAGTTACTCCCAGAGCCTAAGGTACACTCACAAGAAGAGGCCCACCAAGACAAGGTTGGAATTTCCTGGGGGGGCGGGGGGTGGCAGAATAAGCCCAGGCCACCAGAACAGAGGGCAATGGAGTGGTGAAAGTTCCAAAGTTACTCCCAGAGCCTAGGGAGGCTCCCAGGGCCTCACCAGAAGAGGCCCACCAGGACCAGGTTAGAGATCAAGATACCGGATACTCCTGGCAAAGGAGCAGTGACTTAAAGGGCCATGATAGAAGTTTCTGTAACATCCTGCTTCTTGTCCTGCATGTTTGTTAGATAGAAATGTTTGATATGGAAAAATTCATCAAACTGGTCACTTCTGATATGTATAGTTTGCTCTGTGACATATGCCAATACTATTTTGTTTTAATCTCAATTGATACACGAAACCTAGGAACTTGTCAAGAAAGCTGGTATTATGCTCCATTCCATAAATGAAAAATAAAAAGAGGCAAAGAGAAGATAAACGACTTTTGCAAAGTACTAAGTGACTTTTCACATTGGTTTGCTTTTGGTTTTTGATTCTAAAAATAGCCCAGAATTTATTTTGTTTTATAAATTATGTATTTATTTTTATTATTTTTTTAAAGTTTCTTAAAGGGCATATTTCCTTACTAGAGAGAGACAGAGCGAGAAAGTGAGAAAGCAAGCCGCCAGTTCCAGGTCTCCAGCTGCAGTCAGCAATGTAGGAGAATAACAGCTTAACCACTGTGCCACATTCTGGCCCCAGAATTTCTTTTTTTTTTGTTTACCAGGGGGCATATGTGCTTGCCAGAGGGAGACAGAGAGACAGAGAGCAAGAGAGAGAGAGAGGAAAAAGCGCCTCCCAATGGGGCATGGTCACACCTCAATGGAGGAGAAAGGATTACAGTATGACCACACCCCATTGTCAGGTGCTTTCTCCCCCCTCTCTCTGTCTCTGTGTCTCTCTCCAGCAAGCACAGATGCCCTATGGCAACTGAAAAAAAAATCTGGACAAATGTAATCCCACTTTTTAACACAGCTGCTTTCATATCACATTCTAGGTGAGTAAGTATATTAACATCATAGTAATCCTAAGGTATATAGTTTTTTGACATTTTATTTATTATTAAATAAAGATGTTAATATTATGCATGCTCCTTTAAATATTTTGAAGTAATAGAAGTATAAAGTAAAGGGAGACATTCTATACCTTTCTACTGACACTCAGGAGTAACTGCTT
>NW_006159564.1:1012169-1022326 GCF_000334495.1 Tupaia belangeri chinensis
GAGAAAGTGAGAAAGCAAGCCACCAGGTCCAGGACTTGAACCACAGTTGGCTATGTGGGAGTCCAGTGACTTAACTATCATGTCACCTGCCAGCCTCAGGAGTAATTGCTGTTCACACACCCATTTTTCTCTATTGTATGAGAAGTGTTCAAAAAATTCACAGAAAATTCGTAGTATAAAAAAATGCATGAGTTTCAAAAATTTTGTACAAATTTTTGTACAATAATTGTACATTGCACAAAAAATCCTTTTTTTTCCATAAACTGTTCACATTTTTATTGCAGTTTAATAATTTTGTATTGCATCATATCACAGCAACATTGCATTTTAATCATAGGCATACATTTGGTTTACTAAATTAGAATTTTAAATCACAATTTGAGTTTTGCTAATACATAACCAGATCTTTTTCTTTCTTTTTAAATTAATATTTTTATTAATGTAGCAATTGTAACAATGTGATTTTTCAGACACGTGTAAAGTAAATGTGTAACAATTAAATCATGGTCATCAATGAACCCATCTGCTCAACTATGTGAAACATCATATATAGGAAGTTGTTAACCACTATCCCCATATTTTATAATGCTAGACATTGTAGCCGCACCTGTGGTTCTGTTAATCAACACATTGATTAACAGATGTTGGTCACCCTGGGTCATTGCCTACCCCTGTATTTAGGAAGGGTGAGGGAAATGGTAAGAAATGGCTGGGCAGAACCTTTCACAGACACTAAATCCTGGACATGGAGATTGTTTCAGTATTTTGGCAGTGATTAATAATGCCAGGAATATTTTCAAGGACGTAACTGTTATTCCTACAGAATTACTTCCTTCTTGTAGGATTTCTGGAGTGGAATTCCTAGATCAAAGAACATTGCACATTCATCAAAATTCCTAAGTCTCTTTATATGCTCACACATACAGAGCTACTACTTTGTCTTATATTTTTTCACTTAACATTTCATTGTAGACATTTTTTCATATTTTAAAGGCTATATAGCATTCCTTTCTGCAGATGTAGTAATCCGAATTATGACAGAAGCCAACTTAAACCAGCTTAAGAAAAATAGTAAATGACTTGCGTAACTGAAGTAGGCATAGGTGCAAGAGATGTTAGGAGTGACTGGATTCAGTGCTCAGTGTTTTCAGGAAGGCGCCAGCAAAGTCGCTGTCTCTCTTCATCTTAGGCCTCTGCTTGTTCTGTGTTGGCCTTAGTTGGTCTTACTCCAGCCAGGCTTTCTCCATGTATCTGACAATGCTAGGATGATGTTTTTCCAGTTCTAGACCCTAGAGGCAAGAGGAGGTCTCTCCAACTAACTTTAAAGGAAAAGTCGCAGGAAAGATTTATTGGCTCATCCCTAGGCTCATCACTGTGGGCTGTGGAGATGCACAATCTGGTTGGTCGCCCTGGGTCATGTGCCTACCCCTTTATTTAGGAAGGGTGAAGGAAATGGCAAGAAATGGATGTGTACTACCTTTCACAGACACTAAATCCTGGACTTGGGGATTGTTTCAATATTTCAGCAGTGATTGATAATGCTGGGAATATTTTCAAAGATAGAACTGTTATTCTTATGGGATTACTTTCTTTTTGTAAGATTCCTTGTTGTGGAATTCCTAGATGAAAGAACACCAGACATTCTTGTGGTTCTTGCTACATGTTTCCCTTATTGTTTTTCAAAAGGACTGTGCCAGAGAAAAGACTTATAAAAAAAAAAATGAGACCCTATTTAAATTTTAAAGTCTGTTTATTTATTTCTTCCATGAGCAAGAAAGAAAGAGAGACAGAAAGAGAGACAGACTCTACCCTCAACAGGTTTTGATTGCATAGTCCATCTGTAGCCTCAGTCAGCTCTGGACCATGGGACAGGTGTTCCTGGTGTACGCAGGGAGGTCTCTGGACATAAACTTGCAACCTTTCTGTGTGGGTCAGACTTGCAGAGCATTGCTTTTACCACTTTATTACCCACTGCCCACCTAAAATTTACTTAAATATTTGTTCAGCTACCATGTACCAGGCACTATATTCATCCATACATGCCACACAGAGAGGAGTCTCTAAATCCAAAACCTTATGAATGATCTGTCTGCATTATAGCAAGAAGAGTATGTATCAGGAGACACTGAGTTATTATTATTATTTAAATACTATTTTATTGGGCCACAGGGAGCATGGAGGTTAAAGTGGCTGGATCCCACATGACCAACTACGTGGTTTGAGTTCTAGACCCAGCAGCTTGAAAAACACATGAGGTATAATTTTTCTTTTATTAAAGAATCGCACCCTCAGAACCAGCTTACTGAGGACTGGTGATTTTGCTGGACTTCCACATGACCTACCACAGTTTGAGTCCCAGACCCGGCGACTTGAAACTCATGCCAGACACATGTGCATGTGTGCCCAAAATCCTGACAGGAGATGAAAGAGAAGGGATTTCAGTGTGGCCACCACTCCCCTGAGGGGTGATTTCTCACTTTCTGTCTGTCTCTCTGGTGAGTGCAAGTGCCATATAGCAAAAATCTCTCAAGGAGGAAAAAAAAATAAAAAGAATAGCACCCTCTGAGAAGAATCAGATCTATTAGTAATATTAATTTATTCAACAAAATCATATATACTAGGGAAAGTTAGTGACTGCACTGATTGTATTGTCTTTTGGGGGGGGAGGGTTTTGACCAGAGTGCTTACGCACTCACCAGAGAGGAGAGAGACAGTGAGAGGGAAAGTGAGAAATCAACCCTCAGGACAGATGGCCATGCCACAACCCCTTCTCCTCCATTCTTCTTTTGGGATTTTAGGCATGCACACACACTCATCTGGCATAATTTTCAAGTCACCTGGTACAGGACTTGAACCATGGTGGTTGGCTATGTGGAGTCCTGCACCTTAACCACCATGCCACCTGCTGGCCCCTGATTTTATTACTTTTACTAAGCCATTTTATCTTCCGCATACTCAATGCACAAAATAATACATAATCTGGGGGCCAGCAGGTGGCATGGTGGTTAAGAGTGCTAGACTCCCACGTAGCCCACTGCGGTTGGAGTCCTGGACCCGGTGGCTTGCTTTCTCACTTTCTTTCCCCCACCTCCCCATCCCTCTCTAGTCAAATTAAAATAAATAAATAAATAAGTTCAATAAAATAATTCTTTAAAAAAACATAATCTGAAAAATATATGTCTTTTTTTAGTTAAAATTTTTTATATTTATTTAGTTTTTGTTTTTTCTTCCTTTTTAAAATTTATTTATTATTATCATAATCTTGCTTATATTACATTGAATCAAATATAAAAGAAATATATGTCTTTATAATTGTTCACAATAAAAAAGGGTCTGCTTCATTTGGCAGGCCCGAGTGACTGTTCAGCCGGGAGGCTGAGATGGTTTGAGTGGACCAGCATAGCATTCTGATTGTGATCTATTGAACAGAATCTCATCCAAGTCTGGTGACTGGACTAACTCCATGGGAGCTATGAAAGACTGAACCATTTTTGTGGTAGTCTCAGATCTCACTAAATAAGAAAGTCCCATACACAAGGAAGTATAACAAATGATCTGTCTAAAAATTACATCTATAGGCCCTTTCTTAGTATAAGGTATACTTTCTTGAGTATAGGGATAAAAGTATTACTGTATTCTAAAGATTACTGGATTGATACTGTATTGTTATAATGAGGATAAGGCACACACTGAAATCACTGTCAGATTAAGAAACTTCTACAACTTGTTTCAAGCCTTTAAAGTTCCTTTTTTAGGTTGTCAATTAGTCCTGTGCTGGCACTGCTGCTGAAATGAACTTGCCATCAAAGATAAACTATTAAATTGAACCATCTGACAGTGTTATAGTAACAGATGATACTTTTGTTCTTTGAAAGTCCCAATTTGATAAACTTGGTCTGTTGCAAGAGCAAGAGGAGGTAAGAAATCAGGTCTGAGCATGCTCTGGAGCAAATCATTGGCCACTTTAGTAACAGGTGCTCCATCTCCACCTAACACAATAGCATGGAGCCCTTCAACACTTGGCAACGTTTTATTCTGGAAGCACTTTGTGTCATCTATCATGATGAGCCCCCTTTTCCAACAGATCAATCCCCACACCTAGGATTCTGGGCTTCCCAGTCTCCCTATTGCCACTTCAGGGACAGCTTCAAAGACAGGTTCCTCAGTAAACCACTGTTACATGATTCCTGACCTTGTCTGTGCTCCAAATAGCACTTACTACACTTCCGACAACCAGGTGGTACAGGGTTTGCTGACCTTAAGTCATGTCTAAAAGTCAATGTAGGGACCAGCAGATGGCGAAATGGTTACATAGCTGGACTCCCATGTAGTCGACGGCAGTTTGAGTCCCAGACCTGGTGACTTAAAACTCACGTTGGGCATGTGTGCATGCATGCCCAAGATACCGAGAGGAGAACGGAGGAGAAGGAATTGTGACGTGGTCATCCCCCCTGGGGGGTGATTTCTTGCTTTCTATCTCTCTGTCTCTCCAGTGAGCACACATGCACTATAGTAAAAATCTCTCTTACAAAACAAAAACAAAATAAACCAAAAAAGTCATTCTGAATCCTTGTGAAATGAGTAAATGGGCTTATTATGGATCTATCCATTATCAGTTTTTCTAAAATGACAGCTTTCTTTAGCTAACCAAATTGTTTTTTTCATTCAAAAAAATTCAGGAACCCGCAGGTGGTTCAGGTGCTGCATTCCCACACAGCCAACTATAGTTTGAGTCCCAGACCTAGCAGCTCGAAAAATCATAACAAATAAAGAGTAAATAAATAAATTTTTAAAAGGAAACTTAATTTAAATGAGCATATAGACACAATCAATAAATTGTAATCAGAGACAAGAAACAGAAATCGGCTGCTTTCTTTACTTCCCTGAGGTTTGGTTTGCTCATCTCTGAATGAGAATGCTTGCCAAGCTCTCTGTTCAGGACCACTGAGGGGGTCAAAGATGGTAAATGAGGAGACAGGAAGATTTCGTGAAGAGTGTCAAGGAGATCTATAAGGGCCCATGCAGGGAATGTGATAGAAAGTCAAAAAACTGTAAAAAAAAAAAAATGTTAAACTATGAAGAATGATATGAATATCATTACACTATTATAATTGGGAGAGGTGTTGCAAGAGCCAGTCATTTTCATTTTTCATATAAATACGGTACAGAATTATAACCATGGGATTTTTGAAATTCTGTCTCTACTTTTGCAAAAAACACAAGGCAAACATTTTTGGACATGCTTCCTGTTAAATATGACTATCTAGATGGAATGAGTTAAAAATAAATGGATGGACCAGCAGATGGCATGGTAATTAAGGTGCTGGATCCCACATAGCTAACTCTGAGATTCCAGTTCTGGACCTGGCATCTTGAAAAACACATTGGGCAAGTGTTCGTATGTGTCCAAAACCCTGAAGGGAAAATGGAGAAGAGGTTGCGTTTTGGCCATGCCCCAGGATGATTTCTCACTTTTCCTCTCTTCTGTCTTTTATTGGTGAGCACATATGCCCTATAGCAAAAACCTAAAACAACAAATGAATTGATGTAGAATCGCTAACTTACCTCCAGAGTTGAGTTACATTAATGGGCAAGAATTTATCACATAAGGTATGAATAACAGGGCGTGTGAATTGTACTTAGTTTTAATATAAACTTCCTCAGGGTTAGAGCCATAGTTGTTCTGTTTATTGTTTTCTTTCCTCCTTCGAAACTGGACAACTTTAGAGAGCATTTAGTTCAAATCCATAACTTTACAGACTGCTTTGGTTTCATTGCTTGAGTAGAAACTTTTAACATATGCTTCTATTTGGTTAATATCTATCTATTTCAAAATGACATTTTTGTTTCATTCTCCTTGTCAATATGGTGGGTACTTTTGAAAGGTACATAAAGAGGGAAACTATTAGAACCATTATGGAGTGATCCAAATTGTTTGTGAATACATTTTCATCAGATAATCACAAGATTTAAAAATACTTGGTATAGGGGCCAGCAAATGGCATGGTGATTAAGGTGCTGGACTCCATCAGGGCAGTTGGGCCCTCCCAATTCTCACTTTTCTATACTTGTGTGTCTTTGCATGGAGGAGAAGGGATTGTGGCATGTCCACACCCCCTGGGGTGATTTATCACCTTCTCTCTCTCTGTCTCTCTATGTATCTCTTTCTCTCTCTCTCCTATGACCTCATGTGCCCTATAGCAAACTAAAACAATGAATAGAAAAGTAATCAGATGACAATAAATATTACCCAAAAGCTCTTAGTATTTTGGCTTTAGATCTTTCAAGTCATTTACTGAGTATACATACATGTATATTCATGCTCTTACCACAACCCTACCACCACACCCAACCTCATCCCTAGGTCTGGAAGTTTTAACTATATTTCTACCCAGGAAATTCATGCAACTCAAAGGTCCCTGATACTAACAAATGATAAAAATCACTGAAATCTGCCTCTTACTCCTAAAATCAATTATAGGATATGATGACTCCCCCAATATAAAACTTATTCAGTTTTGGGACCAACAGATGGCATAATGGTTATGTCACTGAACTCCCATGTAGTTAACCATGTTCAAGTTCTGGACCCAGAGGCTTAAAAACTCAGCTCAGGCTGGGCACATATGCATGCATGCCCAAAACTCCAAGAGGAGAATAGAGGAGAATGGATTGTGGCATGGTCATCCCCTCATGGGGTGACTTCTCACTTTCTGTCTCTCTGTCTCTGTGTCTCTGGTGAACGCATACCCCCTATAGCAAAAAACTCTCTAAAAAAATAAAATAAACAACAACAACAACAACAAAAAACTTCTTCAATCTTTTCTCAAATCTCACATGGTTAGAGACTAAACTCAGTTCTTCCAGGTTTACTTTTGTTGCTAACTCTTCAACTGCAACTCTTGTGGTCCTTAAATGAAAAACATCTGACAGGTGACTTGGATGACTTGTGCCTAGGAAAAATGTGTCATCTTTGGGATACTATCTGATCATGAAGGCTCCCAACTTCCCTACCTCTGAGTCAAGGTCTAAAGCCAGATTGAGGCAGACTGGATTCCAGAATTTCACCTGGCCCAGAATGAACTTCCCCAGAAACTTCAGACACCAGGACAAACCAGCTTTGGGGAGCAAGACTCTGAACAAGAACATGTCCCCGTTGATGCTATCCAGTGCTGGCCACTCACTGAAGGGAAGAATCCAATGTGCTTCAAGTTCAGTGTGGGAACAGTGGATCACTCTCATCTTAAAAGTGACTCACGCAGTGACTGGTGACTGAGAGAGCTTAGTACTTGTTGCCCACATGCTGTTATGTCATACAAATATCTGTCTTGACATTACAAATATAGCAAAGCTGTACATATAGTATTCTATGCCACATTTTTATATTTGGAATGGTAAAAATATGAAACCTTAAGTACATAGTTAATAAAAGGAAAAAAAAAAGAAAAAGGACCACAGGCATCCACAGATTCAAAAGTTCATCTTGGTAAACAGAGTCCTAAGCAATCCTCCTAAAAATCCATTATTTCCCATGCCCTTGGCAGGTCGCTGGGCCTTTTAATGGATGGAAGGAGCTGGTAGCCAACATGCTCCAATTGCTCCCCGCTGGAGTTACGTGAGTGCCACCTAGTGTCACTTGTTAAAGCTGAAGGGGGCCCAGACAGACACAGAGCTAACTTGTCTCATCTGAAGAAACCAACGCTCTGAAAGTTGAGGTGGTTTAAACAGGACCACATATGTATGTGGCCAGTGACAGCCAGGACTAGAAATCATAGTCTCCTCTCTAAGAGGTAACCTCTGGAATTAGGGAGTCAGGAGTCCTAGCAGTGGGACTGTGCCAAAATAAATGAAGATTACCTCTTCCAGAACCTCAGGTTCCCACACATAAAACTCCTGAGAAAATATGTGCTTGTTTTCAAGTCTTTGAGACACATGAGTGACCGAGAAGACTGAGAACAGGAATCTGGAAGTCAGTGTAGGTTCTCACCGTCACGTAAGTCTACTCCTCTCTGCCATGAAGGACTGTCCCTTCAGCAGCTGTACAAGAAATCAAATTATTTTCCTTTTTTTTTAGGGTAACAAAAATTAAAGTTTCTATATTAATATTAAAGAAATACATTGGATAATAGTTATATTAAACAATATTTTCTACAATGGGAATAAAAGCTGTTGGGCTCCCCCTTAATGTTACCATTTCACAGAAGATCTTGGTCATAAACAAGAAGGACGATGCAATTTCTGTCACCATTGAAATGGAATAAACTACAATAGGGGTGTTTTCAGCAAATAGTTTGCCTAATGTTCATCCAGGTCTATTATGGCTACTGAGCAAATGGGTTGGCATAGTTATATCCTTAATGTGTACATCATTAAGAGGTCGATATGTCGTCTCACTTACTGTAACTTCTCCAATTCATCTAGAGTCTTCAGATCATCTATTACCTTTCCAAATACAGTGTATTTTATGTCCAAATGTGGTTGTTTCCAATAGGTGATGAAGAACTGAGACAATTGGTGTTTGGACCACGATTAGCCATAGATACAATGACTCTAACATTATGCTTAAGATATTCACTATATGTATCATCCTCAAACTTTTTACCCCCAGATACTGTTACCTCCTCTTTCAGTGCCTTTTGGTTCTCCTGTTTGAACCATGAAACCCTTAATATTTCTATGAAAAATATAGCCATTCTAGTAATTGCTGACACAAGAAGCCAAGAAATTCTCACATATTTTGGGTGTCTCCTCACAGAACACTTCTATTTTAATGATAGCTACATCACTATGCAAAATCACAGTCATTTTTATTCTTGATAGTTTGAAGAAGTACTACTTAATTTCTCAGAGTCTCACCAAAGGAGCTCAAAAATAAGTCTCCACTTCAGTTAGGACAGCTGTTGTTGAAACCAGAAGATGCAACTGCACCGAAATAAAATTATTTTCTATAGCCAAGTGCTCTGGTCCAAGGTCATCAGCTTTGATTCAGGGCAAAGCCTTAGCTATAGTTTTTTAAAGGTTTTCTATCTTCAGCATCTTTTAAAGAAAGTAGGTCTGACACCATCTGAAAAACCAGTTGTAAGGAAAGTGCTTTGATTTCCAGAGTAGGGTTTTCTCCAGTTCTCTAAGTAAGAGTTTCCATTTCAAGACTGGTCTAGGCCAGTGGTTCTCAATGTTTCCTGCATTTGGGAGTCACCTAAGGAACCTTTAAAACACACTTGTGTTGGGACCAGCAGTTAGTGTAATGGCTGTGTCGCTGGACTCCCACGTAGTCGACCGTGGTTCAAGTCCCGGACCCAGTGGCTTAAACTCACGCTGGGCGTGTGTGTATGCATGCCCAAGATCCCAAGAGGAGAATGGAGAAGAAGGGATTGTGGTGTGGCCAGCCCCCCTGGGTGGTGATTTTTTGCTTTCTGTCTCTCTGTCTCTCTCTGTCTGTCTGGCGAGTGCACGCGCCCTATAGCAAAAAACTCTCAAACAAACAAACAAACAAACAAAAACACTTGTGCTTGGGTCTGACCCTAGACTAACAGAATCAGAGTCAGAGGGGGACATCTCATATTGTTTATTATTATCATCATCATCATCATCATTATTTTTTCTTTTAAGCTCCCTGGATTATTCTGATATTCAGAGGACCGAAAAACAGTGGTGGGCTGAGCTTATGCTGAATAAGAGGATAGATATTAAGGAGGAAATGTGGGAGTAGATAAGCTCATTTCACTGAGGGCCTCAAGCAGAACTTGGTATGTACAAATGCTCAATAAATGATTATGAAAGTAACTTAAAGTGAGATGGTGGGATGATGTTGAAGGAATTCAGTTTACTAATGATTCCAGATTCTCTTACAGCCCCATGTGAAAAACATTTATGCAATGGGAGAAGTAGGCAAACAAGCCCATACAAATTAAGAAATGTTTTAAAACATGAATACCATTCAACTATATGAGGGGATCTTCCAAAAAGTTCCCAGAATATGAATATTATGAAAGAACTATCCATTAATTTCAATTTTTTGCACCAAAATAAAATATTACTTTAATTCTATTAAATATATCCCTCAAACTTTTTTTTCTTTTAGAGAGATTTTTTGCTATAGGGCACATGTGCTCGCCAGAGAGACAGAGACAGACAGAGAGACAGAAAGCTAGGTGGGA
>NW_006159564.1:1023214-1024599 GCF_000334495.1 Tupaia belangeri chinensis
GCTGTGTCGCTGGACTCCCACGTAGTCGACCGTGGTTCAAGTCCCGGACCCAGTGGCTTAAACTCACGCTGGGCGTGTGTGTATGCATGCCCAAGATCCCAAGAGGAGAATGGAGAAGAAGGGATTGTGGTGTGGCCAGCCCCCCTGGGTGGTGATTTTTTGCTTTCTGTCTCTCTGTCTCTCTCTGTCTGTCTGGCGAGTGCACGCACCCTATAGCAAAAAACTCTCAAACAAACAAACAAACAAAAACACTTGTGCTTGGGTCTGACCCTAGACTAACAGAATCAGAGTCAGAGGGGGACATCTCATATTGTTTATTATTATCATCATCATCATCATCATTATTTTTTCTTTTAAGCTCCCTGGATTATTCTGATATTCAGAGGACCGAAAAACAGTGGTGGGCTGAGCTTATGCTGAATAAGAGAATAGATATTAAGGAGGAAATGTGGGAGTAGATAAGCTCATTTCACTGAGGGCCTCAAGCAGAACTTGGTATGTACAAATGCTCAATAAATGATTATGAAAGTAACTTAAAGTGAGATGGTGGGATGATGTTGAAGGAATTCAGTTTACTAATGATTCCAGATTCTCTTACAGCCCCATGTGAAAAACATTTATGCAATGGGAGAAGTAGGCAAACAAGCCCATACAAATTAAGAAATGTTTTAAAACATGAATACCATTCAACTATATGAGGGGATCTTCCAAAAAGTTCACAGAATATGAATATTATGAAAGAACTATCCATTAATTTCAATTTTTTGCACCAAAATAAAATATTACTTTAATTCTATTAAATATATCCCTCAAACTTTTTTTTCTTTTAGAGAGATTTTTTGCTATAGGGCACATGTGCTCGCCAGAGAGACAGAGACAGACAGAGAGACAGAAAGCTAGGTGGGAGGACCACACCACAATCCCTTCTCATCCAGTATTCTCTTGGGATTTTGGGCATGCACACACACACGCCCAGCCTGAGTTTTGAGCCTCTGGGTCCAGGACTTGAACTGTAGTCAACTATGTGGTAGTCCAGAAACGTAACCACTATGCCATCTGCTGGTCCCTTTCAAGCTTTTTAAAGCCTCCTCATACACCACTTGCTTTTATTCTCCTTTTTCATTTTTAATTTCTTTATTCCTGTGTTCACTTTCTGCAGAAGTGATAACTGGGCTGAAATCTAGAATGAAAGTAAGAGTTAACTAGATGCTGGGTGTGTGTATATTGGGGTCTGTGTGTGTGCAGAGGTGGGGGATCTTTCAAGGCAGAGGAGACAGCACGTGCAAACAACATGTGCTGGGAGAAAGCATGGCTTATTCAAGGATCGCAGAGGAGGACAATGTGAGAGGGAGGGAAAGCGGTACTAGAAGGGACTAGAATGTTCA
>NW_006159564.1:1024630-1028452 GCF_000334495.1 Tupaia belangeri chinensis
AGGTACCAACCAGGCAAGGCCCTGTCCATCCCTTTTCACATACATATAAACTATATACCACTCTGTCTCACAATGAAGTCTGTAGCATGTTTTCCTGCCTTGCTTTGACCTGCTTTTCCTATCTTACCTTTACTATCAGTGACCAACTGATCTCCTTAAGAACATCTGTGCTTTTTCTAAAATCTCACAATTTATTAGTACAAACATAATGCACATTCATTGGGGACATTTTTTAACACTTTATAAATGTGTAAATTGAGGGTGCTTCTTAATCTTACCTACCCAAAACTACCAGGGTTAACAATTCCACATATATTCTTTTAGAACTTCGCATGTGCATATTCAACATATTTATCTCAGTGTTTTTAGGAAAAATGGGATCATATTATACAGACTGTTCTGAACATTATTCTGTTGCTTCTTTAGAAGTCAGGACATGGCATTGTGGTAACGCATGGTACCCACGTAAGAAAGGTCCTATGTTCATGTTCCGAAACCTTCCTGAGCACACCAGGCACACACGAGGCATACACGTGTGTTTGTGATCTGGGCTGGCTGAAACTGGGAGTGAATTGCAGTGTGAAGATGCTGGGATGTCTCTCTCTCTCTCTCTCTCTCTTGCCTTCCTTCTCTCTCTTATTGGAAGAAACAAATTTTTAAAATTTGCTTGTTTACTTAATACATCATAAACATTTTTCTGTGTCAGTATACATAGCTTTACCTTGTTCTATTTTAGTATTCATAGGTGTTTCATCACATAGATGAATCATTCAATGATGGACAATTAGGCTCACTCCAATTTTTGCCATTACCACCCTAAACTTACATCAATGAGCATCCTTCTATATGCTCTTGCTCAATTGTGCAAATGCTTCTAGAAGATGAATTCCTGGAAGAGACTATTTCAAAGGATATGTATATACATATTTTAAATGTTGATAAGTACTTCCTAGTTTATATCCCCAAAAGGTCATACCAATTCACTTCCTATAAACAGGATGTGAGAGTGCCTATTGCCCATTTCTGTCTCTGGATTGGTTACCTCTCATCTTAAAAGATGATCAGAATCAGACAGCCAGCAAGTGGCATAGTGCATAAGGTGCTGGACTCCCACACAGCCCATCATGGTTCTAGTCCCAGACCCAGTGGCCTGAAAATCATGCCAAGTGTATGTGTATGCATGCACAGAATGCCAGGAGAATAGAGGAGAAGGGATTGTGACATGGCAATTCCTTATGAGGAGTGATTTCTCACTTCCTCTCTTTCTCTGTCTCTGTCTCTGTCTCTCTCTCTCTGGCCAAGCACACAGAGCCTATAGCAAAAACTAAAAACAAACAAAAAAGCACCAGAATTAGAGAATTTAACAGGATTTGGGGGCGCACGCGCAGCTGCCGCAGCCTCCCTTATTTAGGCGATGGCATCCCTCACGCCCCACCGTCCTCCTCCCGAAGGTGGCTCCCTCTCTGCACAGCCCGCATCCCCACGGACCGGCCTTGAGCAGGCCCCGAGCAGGACTACCCCTAAACCAGGACGGCGGGGGCCAGGCTCCTGCGTGAGGAGCAGCAGCAGCGATCGATCGGAAAGGGGAGACGGTCGCGAAGAGGCGTGCCAGGCCTCAGAGGAAGAGGAAGGCTGGAGCGAGCCGAGCTGTCACGACCCGAGGGGGGACTCGCAGCCTTACTGGGCACTTAAGTATTCATCGAAGAGTCACCCCAGTAGTGGTGATCACGGACATGAAAAGATGCGAGACGCCGCAGATCCTTCACCACCACATAAAATGTTGCCGAGATCTGATAGTCCTGAAAACAAATACAGTGACAGCACAGGTCACAGTAAGGCCAAAAATGTGCATACTCACAGAGTTAGAGAGAGGGATGGTGGGACCAGTTACTCTCCACAAGAAAATTCACACAACCACAGTGCTCTTCATAGTTCAAATTCACATTCTTCTAATCCAAGCAATAATCCAAGCAAAACTTCAGGTGCACCTTATGATTCTGCAGATGACTGGTCTGAGCATATCCCTCTTCCAGGAAAAAATACTACTACAATTGTCAAACAGAAGTTTCACAGTGGGAAAACACAAAAGAGCGGCTCGAAAATCCAAGCAATAATCCAAGCAAAACTTCAGGTGCACCTTATGATTCTGCAGATGACTGGTCTGAGCATATCCCTCTTCCAGGAAAAAATACTACTACAATTGTCAAACAGAAGTTTCACAGTGGGAAAACACAAAAGAGCGGCTCGAAAGAGAACAGTTTTTTTTTTTTTTTTAATTTTAATTTTTTTTATTTTAGAGAACAGAGACAAAAAGAAGCAAACAAGATGGCAGTTAATAGCTTCCCAAAAGATAGAGATTACAGAAGAAGGTGATGCAAGCAACAGCTGCTAGTGGGTTTGCCAGTGGAATGGAAGACAAGCATTCCAGTGATGCCAGTAGTTTGCTCCCACAGAATATTTTGTCTCAAACAAGCAGACACAATGAGAGACTACAGACTGCCAGGAGCAGAGACTCACAGTAGTTCTGCGCCAGTACAGCACCTCATCAAACCAGTGGTTCATCCAACTGCTACCCCACGCACTGTTTCTTTTAGTCCATTCACGCTACAGTCTGAAACCAGCCAAAGAAATCCTTTGATGCTAATGGAGCATCTGCTTTATCAAAACTGCCTACACCCACATCTTCTGTCCCTGCACAGAAAACAGAAAGAAAAGAATCTACATCAGGAGATAAATCTGTAACACATTCTTGCACAACTCCTTCCACGTCTTCTGCCTCTGGACTGAATCCCACATCTGCACCTCCAACATCTGCTTCAGCAGTCCCTGTTTCTCCTGTTCCACAGTCGCCAATACCTCCATTACTTCAGGACCCAAATCTCCTTAGACAGTTGCTTCCTGCTTTGCAAGCCACACACTTCAGCTAAATAATTCTAATGTGGACATATCCAAAATAAGTGAAGTCCTTACAGCAGCTGTAACACAAGCCTCCCTGCAGTCTATAATTCATAGGTTCCTCACTGCTGGACCATCTGCTTTCAACATCACGTCTCTCATTTCTCAAGCCGCTCAGCTCTCCACACAAGCCCAGCCCTCTAATCAGTCTCCAATGTCTTTAACGTCTGATGCATCATCCCCAAGATCATATGTGTCTCCAAGAATAAGCACACCTCAAACTAACACCGGCCCCATCAAACCTTTGATTAGTACTCCTCCTGTTTCATCACAGCCAAAGGTATGTCTCTCTTGAGGGAATTTTGGAAAAGAAACACCTGACTTTGGAGAAATCAGTAACATTTTAAAATCTGTGTTAATGTAAGACCCTCTGAAAATAGAGTAGTGGTAGAATGAATGACAGATGAGCAATGACATAACGAGGTTAGGATTTCTTGGTTCACTGAGAAGTAGAGGGTGGACTCGAGGGTCTGCTGCTTTTACACACATCACACTCTGCACACTCTGATTCTGTTTCCTATTGGCTTTGGGATTTGTGGCACGGAGTAGGACACAGTGAGTGTTTTAGTGGTCTTTTTTCATCTTTATTTTAGCACTGAATCTGTTTCTATATACTATGTTTAACTTTCACATCATGAGAACTATTTGCCTCCTTTAACAGGTAAGAAAACCAAACTTTTTTTTTTTTTTTTTGAGAGGTTTTCGATATAGGGCACGTGCGCTCGCCAGACAGACAGAGAGAGACAGACAGAAAGTGAGAAATCACCCCCCAGTGGGGATGGTTACGCCGCAATCCCTTCTCCTCCATTCTCCTCTCGGGATCTTGGGCATGCACGCACATGCGCCTGGTGTGAGTTTTAAGCCACC
>NW_006159564.1:1028469-1036833 GCF_000334495.1 Tupaia belangeri chinensis
TTTTTCCATTTTTAAGACTGTTGGGGTACATTTTGATTGTAGGATTTGAGTTACCAGCTTTTCTAAAAGCAGTCACATGAAATAGTAACTGTTTATTATTGTAATTCCAAATAATCTACTCAGCACTTAACTTACACGGGTAGGTTCCTGGCATAATTGGAAATTCCAGTGAGTACTTTCGTGTTTTTTTAAGTCTCACAGAGGGAATTTCTTTAGCTGAACACCTTAATATATATCAGTGCAAAGGGGTTTAGTTCACTGTAAGCCTGTTAAATTTCTTTTTCCAATGCTTGAGGTCATTTAAAATCTTTAGACTCATTATGTTGCTCCTGTCTTCTAGATGCTTTTATTTTGAAAGTTCGAGTTTGAAGCATACTATTTTTTCTTGGTATCTCTCTGAGTTTTCAAGTTGTTACTAATACTTCATAGCCTGTTACTGTTTGAATTTAGGAAATAATATGTTTTCAGTCCTTACAGCAGCTGTAACACAAGCCTCCCTGCAGTCTATAATTCATAGGTTCCTCACTGCTGGACCATCTGCTTTCAACATCACGTCTCTCATTTCTCAAGCCGCTCAGCTCTCCACACAAGCCCAGCCCTCTAATCAGTCTCCAATGTCTTTAACGTCTGATGCATCATCCCCAAGATCATATGTGTCTCCAAGAATAAGCACACCTCAAACTAACACCGACCCCATCAAACCTTTGATTAGTACTCCTCCTGTTTCATCACAGCCAAAGGTTTGTACTCCAGTAGTTAAGCCAGGACCAGTGACACCGTCAGCTACACAGCAGCCTGTAACTGTTGACAAGCAGCAAGGTCATGAACCTGTCTCACCTCGAAGTCTGCAGCGCTCAAACCAGGAAAGTCCATCCCCTGGCCCAAATCACACTTCTAGTAGCAATGCATCAAATGCAGCAGTCATACCACAGAATTTATCTGCCCGACCTGCGTGTTCATTAACTCCTATGCTAGCAGCACACTTCAATGAAAATCTCTAAAACATGTTCAAGGATGGCCCGCAGATCTTGCAGAGAAGCAGGCATCAAGATTGCGTGAAGAAGCCCATAACATGGGAAATATTCACATGTCAGAAATTTGTACTGAATTAAAAAATCTGAGATCTTTAGTCCGAGTATGTGAAATTCAAGCAACTTTGCGAGAGCAAAGGATACTATATTTGAGACAACAAATTAAGGAACTTGAAAAGCTAAAAAATCAGAATTCCTTTATGGTGTGAAGATGTGAATAATTGCACAAGGTTTTGAGTACAGGAACTGTAAATCTGTTGCCCAATCTTAACATTTTTGAGCTGCATTTAAGTAGACTTTGGACCGTTAAGCTGAGCAAAGGAAATGACAAGGGGACAGGGTCTGTGAGAGTCAATTCAGAGGAAAGATACAAGATTGATTTGTAAAACCCTTGAAATGTAGATTTCTTGTAGATGTATTCTTCACGTTGTAAATATGCTTTGTAGAGTGAAGCCATGGGAAGCCATGTGTAACAGAGCTTAGACATCCAAAACTAATCAGTGCTGAGGTGGCTAAATACCTAGCCTTTTACATGTAAACCTGTCTGCAAAATTAGCTTTAAAAAAAAAAAAATCGGGAACCAGCAGTTAGCATAATGGCTATGTCGCTGGACTCCCACGTAGTCAACTGCGATTTGCATCCCGGACCCGGTGGCTTAAAACTCACGCCAGGCGCGTGTGCATGCGTGCCCAAGATCCTGAGAGGAGAATGGAGGAGAAGGGATTGCAGCGTGACCATGCCCTCTGGGGGGGTAATTTTTCACTTTCTGTCTCTATGTCTCTCTCTGTCTGGCTAGCGCACGCGCCCTATAGCGAAAACCTATCAAAAAAAAAATTCGAGGGGTTAATTTATCATTCAGAAATCTTGCATTTTCAAAAATTCAGTGCAAGCACCAGGCGATCTGTGTCTGAGGGTATGATTTTTGAACCATATGGGCAGTGTACAAAATATCATGAAACGACAGTTTCCACACTTGCACCTGATCAAGAGCAGTGCTTCTCCATTTGTTTTGCAGAGAAATGTTCTTCATTTCTGATGTGTTCCATTTCCTTCTGAAATCCTTGATCTGATTTTATCCATTTTTTAAGGCTCCTCTTTTTCTCCTTTCTTAAGGCACTGTTGCTATGGCACTTTTCTATAACCTTTTCATTCCTGTGTACAGTAGCTTAAAATTGCAGTGATTGAGCATCACCCACTTGTTTGTATAAATTATTGAAATCAAAAAAACAAAAAAGAATTTAACAGGATTTGTATCTTTAGACTGAATCTATTTTCTGGACTATGACCTTCTTTTCTTTCTTTCTTTTTTTTTAATGAGCTTATTTTCAACTGTCTAATATACTCCATCTCCATCAAACCTCTAATCTCAACAGATTTTCCTCTGGAGGCTCTGGTCCAGTGTTGGCCACTTCTTTCTGAACCATTCTCCCTCTCTTTTCTCTCATAACTAGTTAAGAACTATGTCTCTCGGGACCAACAATTAGCGTAATGGCTATGTCACTGGACTCCCATGTAGTCGACCACGGTTTGCATCCCAGACCCAGTGGCTTAAAACTCATGCCGGCGCATGTGCGTGTGTGCCCAAGATCCTGAGAGAAGAACGGAGGAGAAGGGATTGTGGCATGACCATCCCCCCTGGGGGGTGATTTCTCGCTTTCTGTCTCTCTGTCTCTGTCTATCTGGCAAGCACACGCGCACTATAGTAAAAAACTCTCAAAAAAAAAGAACTATGTCTAGGGACTAGCAGTTAGCATAATGGCTGTGCCGCTGGACTCCCATGTAGTCGGCCACGGTTCGCATCCCGGACCCGGTGGCTTTTAAAACTCATGCCAGGCGCAGGTGCGTGCATGCCCAAGATCCCGAGAGGAGAACAGAGAAGAAGGGATTACAGCATGGCCATCCCCTCTGGGGAGTGATTTCTTGCTTTCTGTCTCTCTGTCTGTCTGGCAAGTGTACGCGCCCTATAGCAAAAATAACTCTTTCTCAAAAAAAAAAAAAAAAAAGAACTATGTCTCATAATCTTTCTCTTTTCACAATTTTTCTTGAATTCTTTACTTTTCTTTCAGCTCTGTGATCTATATTCTAGTTTAGAATCTTATTGCCTCTGACCTGACCTCTCCATCTTTGGTTTCTTTCCACCTTCAATCCAACCTGAACTCATTTCTACATGTACAATTTTCTTTGGATCATACACTCCTCTCCTATTCTAGAACCTTCAATGGCTCTTCATTTCCTACCAACCAAATCCTGGCAGAGCTGTCTCTCCCACCACCCCTGTCAGGACACTCTCTCATCCAGCCAGACTGACTTACTTTCCCAACCACCAACATGCCTCATTCTAAAGTGACAAGGGGTGTTGAGGGAGGCTAACTAAAAAGTGTGTGAAGACATTTAAGTGATTAAACACAATAACGAAGTACAAACGATTAGGTAAAGTCAGCCTGAGGGAAGCTGTTGTGAACCCCTGAGATGGAGGGTGTGTGGACTGCATGGGGAAGAGTGGAAGAAGGTAGAGATTAATTAAGGAATCTTTTCATATAAAACACAATGAGCAACAAGACCAAGAGAAAAGTTGGATGGGGAAAAATAACCCAACTTGAAAAACATTTGGGCAGGAAAAACCCACAGGCCCTGAAGACCTATGGGAAGAACAAAGGAAATAAGTTAAAATAATTTCCAAATTTTCTGGCTTCAGTGACTACATATATGCTTAAACCATTCAACTCTATAGGAATGTAGGAAGGGACTAGGGGGTAGGTAAACACAGTGAATTTGCTTTAGGAAATGTTGAATTTGGAGTTTCTGTGGTCATCCAGGTGCAAGTTCCCAGATGGTTGGATTTATAGATTCAGACTACAAAAGAAAGGCTAGATTTTTAAATAAAGATATAGAACTTATCAGAGCATTATCAGATTATGGGAATTAACAACAGAGAGTAGTTATTGTACAGAAATAAAGTATGTGCAAAATTACAGAGAAGAAATTTTCATCTAAATGTATGAATGTTTTTGTATCTGTGTTCATTTTCATGTTCATGGTATCCTATGAACTCTTTTCATTTAATTTTGTATTCTTTTTGTGTAAATTTGGCATATAGAAATGACAATGATGAGGGCCAGCCAGCCAGTGGCATGGTAGTTAAGATGGCTGGATCCCATATGGCCAACTTTGTGGTTGAAGTCCTGGACCTGATGGCTTGGCAAACATGCCAGGTGCAGGTACATGCATGCCCCAAATCCCAGGAGGATGATGGAGAAGAAGGGATTGCAGTGTGGCCATCCTCCCGGCGGGGGGTGGGGGTGATTTCTCACTTTCTCTCTCTCTGTCTGGTGCTGTCTCTGTGTCTGGCAAACATACACACCCTATAGTGAAAACTTTTTTTAAAAAAGCATTAAAATAGTGATAAATTATGTAATTTAGCATGTTATTAGAGAAATTAGCCTGTAAATAAAATATGCATAGAGATTATAACACATAACTATATTTTCACATCATTATTAAAAGCATATATAATATAATTCTACTCAATAGTTAGCAAGGATGGTTCCTTGCTAACTATTTTGCTTGGCAAGACATACTCCCAAAGGAAGAGTGAGTATCACGTGCATGAGGTAAATGGAGACAGATTATACATAAAGAATAGCACTGCCATTATCTAAAGAACAGTGCTTGCAGATTGTGAGTATATGTTCATGTCTGTAGAGAGATATTAATTAAAAGAAAAACCAAGAAGCTAAATTTTACAAACTAAGGAACTGAGGATAGTTCTAGCTAGTATGCTATTTACTGTCCCTGTTCCCCAAAAGGAGAGATTTTAAACACAAAGCTTTTTGCCTGGAATATTTGAGAACAAATTTGGAATGAGAAAAGGATAAAACAGACTCCACATTAAAGCACAATCTTCCCGGGAACCAGCAGTTAGCGTAATGGCTATGTCGCTGGACTCCCACACAGTCAACTGCGGTTCGCGTCCCAGACCCGGTGGCTTAAAACTCACACCGTGTGCGTGCGTGCCCAAGATCTCGAGAGGAGAATGGAGGAGAAGGGATTGTGGCATGACCATCCCCCCTGGGGGGTGATTTCTCGCTTTCTGTCTCTATGTCTCTCTCTGTCTGTCTGGCGAGCACACGCACCCTATAGCAAAAACCTCTCAAAAAAAAAAAAAAAAAGCACAAAATTCCCAAACCCAAGAATAGATCAATCCCTATCCAAATGTTTACTTTGGGTCCATCTCCATGACCTATTAAGAGTCAACTTTAATTAGTAAAGACAACCAGTAGAACAATAATAGAGAAATATTATAGTTTCCAGCTCTTTTTATCACTGTTTGTTCAACACTTTTAAATGAATTAAAAACAGATGTTGAAATTGCTGCCAACTATTCACTTATCCTCTGTGAATGGGAATTAATTTGTGTTTGTTCATCATTAAATTAAATGTTAGGCTTCAAAAGTTTAAAAAGTTGTGGAATGTAGGTCTTGATAAGATTTTAAAGTTACAGACAATTGAAGTAATTTTGACAATTGTGAAAACATCTGTTCTTATAAGACAGAAAAGAAAATTCCTGGGAAAGTTTTGAACTCTGAAACTCTTGCATGATACTCAAAAACAAAAATCAATATTTTGTTATTTAACAAGAACTTCTGGGCACCATCTACACTTCCACCCCTGATTTTAGTGCATAGAGGCTACAGAAGAATTTAAAATGATTCCCAATCTCTACAAAGAATACGAGATGCCATATGGTTCAGAGTGTGGAGAAGGAGGTCTGCTAACAGTCCTTACATGTTCAGAGAAGATAGAGCCTAGCGAGCACTATGATGAGATGGGCAGGTATTTCAAGGGCAAATTTAATTGGACAATGCAAAATGTACAGGATTATTATTACTTCATGTGGCAGCCAGCTCTTGTGATGGTCCCCAGTGATTCTCACCTTTGGTGGTTCAAACCTTTGTGTACCTCTCTCCCACACTGAGTATAGCTGTCTTGTCTATTATTGCACTGCTTACAGAAATACTGGGTGAATTTACCAATAGAGGTCAGGCAGGCCCTATAACACAGCGGTTATGGGAGACACATCACACATGACTGACCTTGGTTCAAATCTTGGTTCTGGCAGCTTGAAAAACCCACTGGGTGTGTGTGTGTGTGTGTGTGTGTGTGTGTGTGTGTGTGTGTATCTCAAATCCCTAGGGGGTGGAGAAATGGAGGAAAAGGGATATCCACACCCCATTTATGTTTCTCTCTCTCTCTCACCTGAATGCTTTCTATCTCTCTCTGGCGAAAACACACCTTTTTTGGAAAGGAAGGAAGGATTAGTTGGCACAGTTTGGAGGTCCAGGGCCCAGCAACCACCTTGTGATGAGACTACAACATGCCTTCCTCCTGTTTTGCTCTGAACATTACCCAAAGATTAAAAGTGAACACTCAGGATACTGGGGATACTAAAAACAAACAAACAAAAAAAATTGGGTGAAATGTGATCTGAACAGTCAGCCAAAGATAAACTATATGAACAGAAAGTAATTAAGCTAGGGATCAGTGGGTGGTATAATGGTTACACTGCTGGACTCCCATGTAGTTGACCATGGTTCAAGTCCCAGACCTGGTGGCTTAAAACTCTCACCAGGTGCATGTGTTTATGTGCCCAAGTTCCTGAGAAGAGAATGGAGAAGGGATTGTGGTGTGGTCTTTCCCTCTGGGGGGGTGATTTCCCACTCTCTGTCTCTCTGGCTAGCACACATGCCCTACAGAAAAAATCTCTCTCAAAAAAAAGTAGCTAAGCTAAAGGAGAAATATGACAAGGATATTGCTGCATACCATGCCAAAGGCAAAAGTAAAACAGGAAAGAAGGGCCCTGCCAGGCCAACAGGCTCAAACATGAGGAATGAACCAGAAGATGAGGAAGAGGAGGAGGAAGAAGAAGATTAGGAGGAGAAGAATACATGGCTATTCTGTAATGATGTATGTGGAATGTGTGTGTGTACCTTATGCAATTGTTTTGCTAAGAATGTGAGTTCAAGTGCAGCTCAATATTAGCTTCAGGGGGCTGGCAGGTGGCATGGTTGTTAAGGGCACTGGACTCCCATGTGCCTGACAGTGTTTCAAGTCCTGGACTGGGTGGCTTGCTTTCTCAGTTCCCACCACCCCCTCTTGCTCTCTCTTCTTCTCTGGTCAAATTGAAATAAATGAATAAAGAAACAAAGTTAAATTTTTTTAAAATAATTCTTTTTAAAAAATTAGCTTTGGGGGACCAGAAGTTAGTGTAATGGCTATGTCGCTGGACTCCCACGTAGTCGACCACGGTTCGCGTCCCGGACCCGGTGGCTTAAAACTCATGCCAGGCACATGTGCGTGCGTGCCCAAGATCCCGAGAGGAGAATGGAGGAGAAGGGATTGCGGCGTGACCATCCCCCCGGGGGGTGATTTCTTGCTTTCTGTCTCTATGTCTGTCTCTGTCTGTCTGGCAAGCGCACGTGCCCTATAGCAAAAACCTCTCAAAAAAATTAGCTTTGGTGTAAAAACTGTACAGATTTTTTATAGCTGTTTAGATTCTTTGTAGAGAAAATTATTTTAAGAATGCAGTTTGGAGGCTGCCTGAGGCTTCAGGCCTGACCCCTCCAGACCTTCATGCATCCCCACCCTTCCTCCTCCTTGGACCCCAGATTGGTTGTATGGGACTTTAAGATGAACTAACACCCCTCCCCACCCGCAAACCAGATCTAGTCGGCCAGTAGTTCCGGACACCAGGCTGCCTGAGGCTGCAGGCCCAACCAACCTGGTCCTGTCACTCATCCTCTGGCTCTTCCCCACTAACCTTTGGACTCTAAATTTTGGTCATTTGAATAGCATGCGGTGCACATGCACACCACGCGATTCCCTTTTTTTGTTTTGTTATTCTTTGCTCTTGAGGTGTTGCTTATTAGGTCAGTTGGAGGCTCACCACTCCTTAGAAACAGGGAGGACTTTGGGCCATCCAGGACTACTGTCAATAATTAATGGTAATTGTGAGCAACAGGTAGGCCAACCATAAGAGAAATCATCGATTTTCTAATCCTGTACAACTTTTGACACTTAGAATTACCTTAAATAAGTTAGGAAGCAACATATAGATTACTTGATGACTAGGAACAATCACAGAGGCTCAAGAAATATAAGCAACCAACAAAAGGCCTCTCCCTCAAGGGAACTCATCAAATCTACATCACCCACAGTCAATACACTGGACGTCGTGGACATGTCTGATAAGGAATTCAGATTATTTGTAGTGACCAAACTAACTGAGATGGAAGAGAAAAGAGACAAGGAGCTCCAGGAGATGAGGAAGTCCTTT
>NW_006159564.1:1038568-1048280 GCF_000334495.1 Tupaia belangeri chinensis
TATGGAAACAAATGATAATGAGTACACAAGTGTCCATAATCTATGGGACACAGCAAAAGCAGTCATAAGAGGGAAATTCATAGCAATTAGTGCACATAAGAAAAGGATGGAAAGATGTTTAATAGATAACTTATCATCATACTTCAGAGAATTGGAAAAACAACAACAAACAAACCCCCAAAATGCCAGGCGAAAAGAAATAATAAAGGTTCGAGCAGAAATAAATGAAATAGAAGATAAACAAACCATACAGAAAATAAATGAAAGCAAAAGATTAACAAGATCGACACACCATTGGCTAGACTGATCAAGAAGAAGAAAGAAAAAACCAGATTAATCAAATATATGATGAAACAGGCAATATTACAACAGACATAGCAGAAATACAAAATATCATTAGAGGATACTACGAGCGACTATATGCCAACAAACAAAATAACTTGGAGGAGATGGACAAATTCCTGGATGCATATAATCTACCAAGATTGGATCAGGAGGACATAGAGAACCTGAATAGACCCATAACAAGCCATGTCTTTCTCTGTCTCTCTCCAGCAAGTACATGTGCCCCAAAGCAAAAGTCTAAAATCCAAACTAAAAAAACCTTAATTCATTGAACAAATATTTATTGAGAGTCTCTTATATATCATAGGCATAGTGTGAAGTAAGTACATATACTACAATGTATGTTACATAATTATGATACAGAATACGAAATAACAAATAAAAAACATTTTTATGTTATTTTAATAATTTCACTCAAAACAAGACACATCAGTTTTTCCTTTATAAAAATACAATATGAAAAACAATGCAATTTTATTTCATCTAAGAGTAATATGAAATAATACTACACCTCATTTGGATGTGGGAACTACAATCACATGCACAAATACAGGCAGGGGACACACTCCACATGGTTGATGTGGTGTTTGGATGTCTCTCTCTTGGAAACACATCATGTCATGGCCACATGGTGCACAACTCCAATAATCACCACTATTAGAGTCACCTTTACACAAAAATGAGTCTAAGAAAAAGGAGACTCTACTCCCTTAGAGGGAGCACCTAGTATCACTGATCTTCTTACCAATTAAAATATCACTGACTGAATAAAATTATTTTACCAAAACTTCTGAAAACCTACTGGGGACAACTTATGGGACCAGCAGAGGTCCTGAAAATTAGGATAGTAGTTTGACCTAGATTCATACCTTTCATTCTTCTTTATAATGGGTATCAAAAGCCTCATTCCATGTTAAGAGAAATTTTCTTCAACAGAGGACTGCCAATCACTCAGAGATCCTGGACTTGGATATGGGTGTAATAACTTCAACTCTGCACTTGCTCTCTTTTGGGAAGAGACTATGTTTGTTGTAAATGAGATAGCTGTATTGTTTCTTTTCCTTTCTTTCAAATTTTGCCACTGAGAGAGAGAGAGAGAAAACGTGAGAAATCACCCCTCAAAGAGATGATCACACCACAATCTCTTCTCCTCCATTCTTCTCTGGATCCTGGGCAAAACATATACACATACCCAGTGTGATTTTTCAAGTCATCAGGTCTGGTATTTGAATCGTGGTGGGCTATGGGAGAATCTAGTGCCTTCATCACCATGCCACCTGATGGTCCATCTTATGTTTATTTTAAGCAAATAGTTTTTAAAATTACGAAGCCTTTTAATTACCAAAGTATATAAGAGGTAATTGTATGAAGAATACTAGACAGCTGTGTAGCCACTTCTAAACTGTTAAGAATAAAAGTTAAAGATTTTGTTGAAGCTATTTCCTTCCCTCCTATTTCCTTCCTAAATGAAATTGTCATTCCGATCATTCTATGTATCATTCACCTTCATTTTTTTCTAGCACATATACATCTATTCATAATATGCTGTCCCTGTTTCTTTTCTTTAATTGCTTGAGGGCATATGCACTTGCCAGAAACAGACAGGGAGAAAGCACTTCATCCTCCCTGCAGAGGCATGATCATGCTTCAACCTGCCCATCTCTCCATTCTGTCAGGATCTGAGGCACACATGTACAGTGACCCAGGTGTTTCTCAAGCTGTCAGGTCCAGAACTTGATTGGTGTAGGTCGCATGGGATTCTGCTGCTTTAACCACTAGGTGTGGTTTGGACAATTGTGTTTTTGACACCAATACAAATGGCATCACACTTTACCTATTCATCTACTATCTGTTGTACAGTGTATTTTTCAGGCTTGTCCATATTGTTATATACTGTTACTTTTTTAGTTCTACTTCACTGTCGTTCAGAGATGGCACAAATATTTCCTTAAGTCCATCCTCCTGAGAGACCACTCGCTCCCATGCCCTGGAATGGTGAAGGGCAGCCAAGGGGCCAGTGTTTTGGTGGTACTGGAGATGAGAAAGGAGCGTAGATGTGGAGGCCACGGCCTCGGTCCACATGGAGTGAAGGCGATCTGAGAGGAAAGCGAAGGATCTTGGCGGCTTTTTCTGCCTGGAATTCCCGTTTGAGAATTTTAAAATTGGACTTGACCTTCCAGGCTGGTATGAAGATATATTAAAAGTAAGAGGATAGAACATATTTTCTTTACTCGTTAACTTTACATCTTTTAAATATTCAGATGTAAGTATGTGGCCTCTACTTGCACTGTTGGAGTAGGAATTTACTGGGACGTGGCTCTCCTACGTCCTCCTTTGTGTGAATTTCCATCTCCCCTTCTCCATTAGTTCCGACTCTCAATTCTAACTTTGTTAAGTTCGACGCCAAGTTGGAATGAAGACGCTACCTTGCCGCGGAAAGGCGACGCGCGAGCCCCTCTGGTCTCCGACTGGGCGGAGGGCGGGGCTTCCCCACAGGCTCCGCCCACCCCGCCCGGCCCGGGCCCCGCGGCATCCTGGGACATGTAGTCTTTGCCGGACAGCGGCCTCCACCGAGTCTCCTCCCCCAGGCGTCCGACGCTGCCTTTCGCCCTCGGGACGTCGTAACGTTGCATTCCTCCAGTCCCTTGCCTCCTCCCTCTTTCTTCCCCTCGGGAGAAGCTCAGTCCCGGACTTCGGCAGGCCTTTTACGACATTGGATCTCAGTCGGTCTCGGCGCCGGGTCCACTTTTCGGCAAAGTGACGTGGACGTCAACAGCAATGGCGGAAGGAGAAGAGGTGCTGCCACTGCCGACGTCGAGCGGGGACGGCTGGTGAGTGAAAGCCCAGGGCTAATTCCCCACAGGTCTTTTATTTTCCCTTCTCACTACCCTGCCAGTCCCTAAGGCACCTGTTAGCGCCGGCAAGGAACGGAAAGACCCATCCTCGGCGAAATCCAGCATCCTGCCCCGCCCCCTCTGCCTGCCGGATCTCTCCCTGCCCGGTCCCTCCCTGCCCGGTCCGGTCTAAAGGGTTGGGCTGCGCTCAGAGGGGCAGGGCTGTCATCCAGGTGCTGGGCCTCAGTCCACCGTCTTCCGGTTTCCGAAATGGGCTGACTTCAGGGACGGAGTTGGCCGGAGTCCCTTGCCGGAGGAGTTGGAGTAGGCTGGTTAAGAAAGAAGTTTCTTGGTTACAGATCTGAGGCACTGGACTACCATTCGAAGGAAAGATCTGAAATTACTACAGCGACCTTTGTCTGAAAGTTCAGAGGTTGACAAATACACCCAGAGTCTCTTCCACATAGTCGATATATTTTTTGATCATGGTTTCTCTCTGTTTATGTCCCAGCGGTTTCCATCATTCGTCTCTTTCACATAAGTCGCCTTTTTCTTCCTGTCACTTTTCTCACAGCTCGATTTCATAGCTTTGGATGCAGTATAGAACTTTGCTTTTGCTACTCCCAAGCCTTTGCCTGCTTACCTGATTTATGCTTAGGGTTGTGGGGAGGACTGTCAATACCTTTTTTTTTTTTTTTTTTTTTTTTAAGATTTTTGCTATAGGTCGTGTGCACTCGCCAGAGAGACAGAAACAGAAAATTAAAAATCAAACCCCCCGGGAGGATGGCCATGCCAAACACCCAGCGTGAGTTTTAAGCCACTGGGTCCAGGACTTGAACGGCTGTTGAGTATGTGGGAGTCCAGTGATGTAACCATTATGCCATCTGCTGGTACCGCCCACCCCCCGTTAATTTTTTGCTTGATCTTACACAGTATGAGTACTCTTTGGGAAAGGCTGCTACTTTTTGAAATAGTTGTTCTCCACAGTAGCATTTTCTTAAAAATGAAGCTTTAGAGGCATGTTTAATTTTTCAATTGATCTAAATATATTGATCATATTTTGTTAGCTAGTTTGAGATTGACTTCTTCATATTATACTGTACAGCTCACCAGGTCTCTGTTTACCTACAAATAATACAGGGTGTATTGTAGACATTGACTTTAACCTATGAAGGAAAAAAAATGGAAATTATTGAAAGGGATAGGTAATTGATAACTGTGAAATTCAGCTCTCAGCAGACATCTAACATTACCTTAGTGGTTCATGGAAATAGTGGTGTTTGAATTAGGCCTTGAAGAATGAGTAGGATTTAGAGCAGTGCTATCTAGTAGAAGTATGATGTGAGCTATATATATAACTTAAAATGTAGTAATAGCACATTAAAGACTAAACAGAAATAGAAAAAATTAATTTTAATCTACTTTATTTAACCTACTGTATCTAACATTATTGGATATGTATTATTGTATATATTATTTCAACATGTAATAATTGTTAAAAAAAATTATGCACCCTTTTGTACCAATTCTTCAAAATCCAATGCACATTTTACATTTACCCTCCATCTCAGTTTGGACTATATTTCAAATGTTGACTATCCACACATGGCTAGTAGCAGCATGTTGGATAATGCAGTGTCAGACTAAGAGGTGGAATAGACCTCTAAATGGGCTAACAGCATAAGTAGTGGCATAGATTAGAAAACAAAAAAAATTTTTTTGAAGAATAATATCTAGAACTACCTGGCTAAAGAGAAGTTACAGAAAATTATGTTTGGAGAACAGTAAAGTTTTTAACCAGTTAAAGGGATATTTTTAAAATAGTAATAGGGCCAGTCAGTGATGTCGTGGTTGAGCCATGGATTCCTCATGGCTGTGTGGTTGGAGTTCTGGAAGTTGTGACTTGTAAGACACTCTTTATAAGTGTGTGTGTGTGTGTGTGTGTGTGTGTGTGTCTATGTGTGCATGTACGGGCATGCAGGACCCACCACCCCCCACCACCACCACCCCCAAGGTGGTTTTCTCACTTTCTCTATCTTTCAGCGAGCGCTCTATAGCAATTTTTTTTTTTTAAAAGTCAATGATCTATCTAGTCCTAGTGATGTTTAGTGCTGCCAGTGGGACAGCTAGGGCTACTTGGGGGGTCTGGCCTACTCTAAAACACTATGGTGGTTCACACCCATAGCCTCAGCTAACCAGGAGACTGAGGCAGGAGGATCGCAACATACCCAGACAGTTTAGATGCTCGCACAGAAACAAATTGGTTGCAGAGTTTTTCAGAAAGTAACCTACCTGGTTATACCATGAACTTTATTGTTTTGGAATAGTACGTTTTTGTATTATAAACTGGCTATAGTTAGCCCTGAGAGTCATGAAGGGAAATGTGTTTAGAGTTAAGGTGTCTTTGGTGATGTCTTGGATTCAGAGGAGTGAATACCATGGAGTGAATGGATGCCAATGTAGCATTTGTTCTCATTTGTTCTCTTCCAAGGTGGCTGTGGTTTTGGTGTGGCTTTCCATTTTTGCTTGTTTTATTTTCATGAATGGGAGAATCCAGAGATATTCTGCTATGACTTATCTTCTCTGTATGTCTTCTAACCTTTCTCCTTTTTCTTACCAGTCTCCTGGAATTGAGGTGTTTTTTATTTTTTTGGAGAGGTTTTTTGCTATAGGGCGCGTGCGCTCGCCAGATAGAGACAGAGAGACAGAAAGCGAGAAATCACCCCCCAGGGGGGATGGCCACGCCTCAATCCCTTCTCCTCCATTCTCCTCTCGGGATCTTGGGCGCACACACACCAGTTGTGAGTTTAAACCGCCGGGTCCAGGACTCAAACTGCAGTCGACTACGTGGGAGTCCAGCGACAGCCATTACGATAACTGCTGGTCCCTCCTGGAATTGTGTTTGAATAGTCAAGAAAGACCTTGGGATTGGGAGCCATAGGTTCATCAAAGCCTCTACTCTTACAGTGCTTGGCGAGTGGGGTGTTTTAGAATGAGTGTATTTTATACTTTTTGCTTGTTTTTAACTATCACTTTTCTTTTTAAGAGAGATTTTTTTTCCTACAGGGCTCATATACTTGCCACAGAGATAGAGAGACGGAAAACTAGAAATTTCCCCGCAGGGGGGATGACCACGCAGCAGTCCTTTCTCTCTATTCTCCACTGGGGATCCCAAGCACACACGCACACGCGCCCTGCGTGAGTTTTAAGCTGCTGGGTCCAGAATTTGAACTGCATTCGACTATGTGGGAATCTGGTGACACAAACATTATACCATCTGCTGACCCTTAACTGTCACTTTTTAAATTTAATTTTGTCAGATGGAAAATTTTGTAAAATGTACTACTGTACATCTTGCTGCTTCTCTCAAACTCATCTTAATAATGTAGGATTACTCAATTTACAAATGTAAGTGTATAAGAATAAAACTAGGTCCTCTAGGAATTTATGGTCTAGTTACAGAAGGCACTTTTATTTTTGTTCTATTGTAATATGGTAAGACCTTTAGGACCTATTTAGGCAGTCTGTAGATGGTTGAGATTGCTTTTATTATTATTTTTTTTTAGTGAGAGAGAGAGATGTTTTTTACAGGGTCTCCCATTAGCGCTCAGCCTATTTAGGTTGAACGCAAGCCTTCCACGTGACCGCAGGCTTGCACAATAGTGCCCTACCACTTGTACCCTCTTGACTGGGCCTAGGATTGTGTTTTAGAAGGTTTTTCTATTTTCTTTGTTGTCAGTAGTCTTTTCCAGTTTGTTCCTACCCTGTGAAATTAGGTAATTGAACTTGTTAAAATTGTGTATACATTTTTAAAAGGGCTGAGTTGGGGCCTGAAGATCTTAAAAGTACATGGGCTCTGATATCCTTTTTATTTATTTACTGGTTTTCAGTTATGTTCTAGGTCATTGCTTCTCAAAATTTGAAAGTACATTGAAATTACCTGAGGAGCTTATGAAAATGCAGATTCTGATTCAGTGGATTTGGGGCAGGACCTGAGATTCTGTATTTCTGACTAGCTCCTGGGTAATGCTGATTCTGCTGGTTCATGGTCTGTATGTTAATTAGCAAGGTACTGCATACTGTTTGTCTCAAAATGAGTAAGTCAAAGGAATTTATCCCTATATTATGTGATTGTTGTGTCGGTGATTGTTGTGTCATCTGGCATATTCTACTATAATTAGTCTAATTATATTACTTACTGTTCTTTAAATAGTAAACTTCTGAAGGGCAGTGGCTGATAGCAGGTGGCTCAGTAAATATTTGTTGAATGAATGTATGCGTGTATGAATACAGACTTTTGTATAATTGTGTACAATAGCATACCAAGCTGTCATTTTGTATAAATTTCCTGACTCCAGTGTTTTTTTTAGCTGTGTAGCAGTCTGCTGGTACAATGCTTGTTCTTTGTGGAAAGTACAGGTGATCAGAAACTGCCTCAACTCTCAAGCTTTCTGATACTTCAGCCATGTTAGCTAAAGGATGGGTAAAATCCTTGCAAAATGTTTATAGTTAGTCTGAAGTTATTTAAATGTAATTTAAAAAATAAATTATGTTCCTCATAATTAATATACATTATGAAACTCTGGTTTTATGTAAAATCCAACATGTTAAATTGTTATAGTTCAAAGAGTGATAATTACTCTTGTTGATATTGAAAAAACGAACCTTAAATTTGAACATATATTCTTATTTTCTGAAGCTTTCTTCCTGAAATAAGTCCTAAAAATAGTCGTAATTTAAAAACATTCTAGGACCACTAGATGGCTTAATTGTTATGTCCCTGGACTCCCACATAGTCTGCTGCAGTTTGAATCCTGGACCTGGAGGCTTGAAATTCATGCCGGGTGCACGCATGTGCAGGTGTGCCCAAGATCCCGAGATGAGAGTGGCGGAGAAAAATTGTGACATGGCCATGCCTCCAGGGTTTGATTTCTTGTTTTCTGTCTTTCCAGCGAGTACATGCATCATATAGTAAAAATATCTTTTAAAAAAATTATTTGAATAGAGACTCTTTAAAATTACAAGTTCTTAAAATTTCTTTCTCCCATGATCTAGAGAGAGAGAAAGAGAGACAGTCACCCCCAACAGGGTCTTTACACCTCATTTCCAGCCAACTGTGGATCATGGGTCTGCACACACTTGTCATGCTCAGGAAAGTCTTCTGATGTGAACCTGGAACCTTATGTGGGACAGTCTTGCAGAGCATTGCATTACCGCCATGCCACCATCTGGCCCCCTTCTTTTGGTATAGATATTAATTTTATAACAGTTGGTGTTCTGAGCTTGTTTAATTTCAAAATTTTACTCTGTATTTTAATTCATGGTTCTAGTGCTAAAGTTTCCAAAATTATTGCTAAACTTTTCTTAAAATTATAAAATTATGAGTTTCATAAAGATGTTTTTATTCATTTTAGATATGAATTTGAATTCTTCTAAGAATAATAGGTTCTTTTTCTAAGTTTTGTACTACTGTAAATAGTACCCACCTTATAAGCATTAAAATATGAGGAAAGATAAGGTAATTATAATTTTAGGCATGCTGTAATCAGTACAAAACAATAATATAATTTGAAAAAAGTAAGGATTTGTTTAAAAAGAACATTGACAGCTTGTGGGATTGAGAAGGCTAGATATTACCTTAGAAAAAATGAGAGGAACCAACAGATGGTGTCGTGGTTATATTGCTGTACTCCCACGTAGTCTTGACTGCAGTTCAAGTCCGGGACCCAGCAGCTTGAAACTCACAACAGGCGCCTGTGCATGCGTTCCCAAAATCCTGAGAAGAGAATGGAGAAGGGATTGTGGCATGGTCATCCCCTTTGGGGATGGTTTTTTGCTTTTTGTCTCTCTCTGCCTGTGGCAAGTGGATGCGCCCTATAGCTAAAAATATCTCTCTAAAAAAAGAAAAAAAAAAAAAAAAGAAAATGAACATTACCTCTTGAATTAGGGGTTAAGTGACAGCTGTTTGATTTTGAAAACTATAATTAGAAAGCAGACATAGAAGAGAGATGAATTATTTTGTGTATATTGTTCATATTAAAGTCTTTATTATAATTTAGATTTTACAGTTTTTGGAGATAGTTTCTAAATAGTAATTTATTTCTAGGATTTTGTATCCTGTAGATGTTTTAGTATCATAAATTAGAGCTAGCAACTGATTTTTTACCTGCTAGACCAATGTATTTTAATGAATTTATTTTCATCTCTATTTACTCAGTGCAGAGATGGAACAAATGCATTCCCTATAAAAGTATAGTGAGGTGATTCAGGTTATTTCAAAGTACCCTCTTAAAGTGTATGGTAATATACAGCCAGTTTTTGAGTAGGAGTCTTCTGAAAAGAATTGATAAAATATGCTTGACAACATATTTCAGCTGCATAATGCTGAAATGTGGATTCTAGTGGTATAAACCAAAGACAATGCCTTTCTTCATGTATCAAAAAGCAAAATAGAGTTTAGCAAAGCATTCATAACTCAGCCAACATTTACTGAATACTAGTTATATTCAAGCTGCTATATCGGGTTGTAGGGA
>NW_006159564.1:1048578-1082619 GCF_000334495.1 Tupaia belangeri chinensis
TCCTGAAACAGTTTTAAAACTAGAATTCATGGTGGTACCTCACTTGGGTACTTTATTATTTCATCTCTAGGTAGTATGTGAAGATACCTCTAAAGATACCCAAAATACAGGTGGTTTTGAAAAGCACTTGTTCTAGCAAAGTAGAATAGGATTAACAGTTTGAAAAGGAACAGTGCTTAAAGTGACTGACTTAGATACTGAGGATTAAATAGAATGTAAATGAGTCCTTTATGTTAGGCTCATAAGATCAGATTGTCCCTATGGAAAGAAAATAGCTGTTAAGAGCCAGGTGAAAGAAGCCTATTTCCTGAGATTTCATGTATATTTGTTTTTAAGGGTCTGCTTAACTTTGTAATAAAAATAAGAAAATGATGACTAGCTAAATCATTTGTTTCAAATCTTCATCCTTTTTCTTGAAGATTAAAGGAATTAAAAAAAATTTTTTTAACCGACATAGCATTTCATTGTTGGGTGAGAATGTTATAGTGTTTCTTTTCTTATTTTCAAATAGTAGTTTCATAAACCTAGTTGTTATGATGGTATTTAATCATTATAGCAAGGAGATAAAAGAAAATACTATATATTATATAGTGCTTTACCCTTTATTATTATTTACATTGTCTTCACATCAGTGCAGTATACAATATGAGATTTTCCATCCAGAATACATTGTATATTGGCTCAGTCCAGGATATCACCATACTTGTTATCATTAACAAATAATTTTCTATTTTTTGTTTCTTATATATTTTTCTTCCCTCCCCTTGATTCCCTACCTCTCACCCTCTGCCAATCCCACTGCTCCTCCCACACTGTCTCTGTTATCTACAGTTGTTTTCCATGCCTTTTTTTTTTCATATTTCATTGATTCACTAACGATCTTAATTAATTTAAAAACTTTCGATAGCAAGCACAGCCAATATATACATATCTGTGAACACATGTCTGACTTTAGGTGTAAACTTCAGTGAGTCAAGTGAACATACTACAAAGTAGTACCTAGCTGGGGCTATATAGTTTACTGCAGTCCTTAAATAGGTATTAATAGGTATTTTTTAATGCATTTTTTAATTTCAAGAAAAACAGTTTTAGTTTTAATAGACCAAATCAAAAAATGTTAAGAGAAATCTGCTTAAAACTTAAGCCAGGGAAAAGGTTAGGATTCAGTTTAAATAGTAGGTAGATGAACCTATCAACAGTTCAAGAAAAAAGTCCTTAAATGTGGAAATCAAAGCATTGAAGAAAATCAGTAATGTTTTAGTCTAGAGTCACAAAATTCTATTTCACTAGTTCAGTTTCATGTAATTAATCTCTTTTTTATTGAATTTGCTGTGTTACTGTGGTCTGATCTTTCCAACTCTGTACTTGTCCCTACTATTAGGCTGGCCATTCTCTTAGTTTTATATACTCTTATTTTTGTCTCTCTGTCTCTCTCTGTCTTTCTGGTGAGCATGTGTGCCCTATAGCAAAAACCTCTCAAAAAATAAAAAAGTTTCTATCTCTTGTTTTGAGCTATAAAAGTAATTCATAGAAGGATGGCTTCATCTCTATTAGATATGTGGTTGAATATAAAAATTCTTGAACTTTATTTTGTAAATTCCATTTAGATTTCTAAAATAAAAGAACAAGGGACCTGCAGGTGGTATAGTGGTTAAGGAGCTGGATTCTCATGTGGCCAACTCTGTGGTTGGAGTCCTGGACCTGGTCTAAAGATTACACAAGGCGACAGGTGTGTGTATGTGGAGGGGAGGGGGGTGAGAAGGACAGTGCCTGCCCAAAAGTCCCAGGAGGAGAATGGATGAGAAGGGATTATGGCATGGCCATCTCCCTGGAGGATGATTTCTTACTTTCATTCTCTCTGTCTCTGTTTCTCTCTGGTGAGCACACATGACCTATGGCAAAACAAACAACCAAAAAATTTTCAGAAAGCAATAATGAAAGTAAATGAGATCATTTCTAATCAAATAAATCTTTATGACTGGTGAGAATCCAGGTTAAAAAATAGATCCAGTATGAATTTCTTTGCCAAACTGGGAAGTTTTCTGATCCCCACTGGGAAAATACCTGTGGAAAGAATTGTGCAAATGACATTTGCAGTGCTGTCACTTCATTTGCAGTAGTTCCTTCATTTTAAAAAAATTATGGTTTCAAGGAAAGGAATGTTGGTGATGTTTCTCTTATCACTGCGCTTTTGATGAAAGTAGAAATTTGTAATAAACATAGGTAATGGCTGTCTGACTTTATTTTTTTTCTTTTTTTGGAGCGATTTTTGCTATAGGGTGCATGCACTCGCCAGAAAGACAGAGACAGAAAGTGAGTTATCACTCCCCAGCGGGGATGGCCATGCCGCAGTCCCTTCTCCTCCATTCTCCTCTCGGGATCTTGGGCTTGCACACACACGCTCCCGGCGTGAGTGTAAGCCACCGGGTCCGGGACTCAAACCCCGGTCAAATACATGGGAGTCCAGCGACATAGCTATTACTCTAACTGCTGGTCCCATGACTTTTGGTTTTTTTATTGCATTCTTTGTCATACAATGGATGCCCTCTAGTTTCCAGGTTAATTTTTCAGTGGAAAAACAAAACCAAACAGATAGATTACTTGTGCCTCTGTTTAGCTAGGAAAGTATTTTGTTTAGTAAAGTTCTTGCTTTAAGGTAAAATGGCTAGATTATCTTAGAATGAAAAAAAAGGAAAGGAAGGAACAACTGCTATTATAAAAGTCTAAAGCACGTTGAAGGTTTGAATTATGTTAGAAGAGCTTAAGAAAGAATTACAAAGATCATTAAATTAAGGTTTTTGTTGATGAATGTTCTAAAGCTGAATGTGCTTGTGACAAATGCGCTCATCCATCCAATGCCAAAGAATGGACATGGAGACACGAGGTACAGCAAAATAAGACTTTAATGGCAATCTTGCATGATCTGATGTCTGATGGGCAGGCTCACCTGAAAAGGTTTAAAACAAGCAATTTATTTTCTAATACGCAGGTCCCTCCCCCAGTTCCTCATTGACTGAGTACTATGGGGTATATAATTTTCCTGGACATTGCCCAAATTTCATTATTGCCTGATTAAGCATTTATTGTCTCCTTCCGTCTCTTGTCTAATAGAAAGGCACAGGCTCAGGACAGACCCATGAAAAAGATCTGCAAAAGGGCCTGGAAAAGTAGAAGCAGGAAATAAAAAGGACCAAAGGTCTGATGACCAGCCATAATCTTGGGAAGTCATTTCTCAAGGGCAACCTGTTGTTTTTGGTGAGGTGTTGTTTTTTGGGTTTTTTGTTTGTTTGTTTTTTGTTTTTTGTTTGTTGCTATAGGGCACGTGCGCTCGCCAGACAGACAGGGAGAGACAGAGAGACAGAAAGCGAGAAATCACCCCCCAGGGGGGATGGTCACGCCGCAATCCCTTCTCCAGTCTTCTCTCGGAATCTTGGGCACGCACACACACGCACCTGGCATGAGTTTTAAGCCACCGGGTCCGGGACATGAACCGCAGTCCACTACATGGGAGTCCAGCGACATAGCCATTACGCTAACTGCTGGTCCCCCGCAACCTGTTTTTTTTGGATTTCATTTGTTCAGGAACTTTTTGGCAATGTGTACTTTCTGGGATTGTCACATATATAAGCTGGTTAAGCAGTCTTTTTTAAGCTAGTCTTGAAAATCAATCACTTAGGCTATTTTCTTTCATACTGCTATAATGACATCAATCACATCTGATGTTATTTTAAGTACTATCTACAGTAGTAACAGCTAAATTTGTCTATTACATCATCATTGTTAGGAACTGTGGTTGCTTTAAGTTTTGTCATCCATAGTTTCAAGATTGCTTCCCATGAAAAAGGTCCTAAGTAATACCTAAGCACAAGTTTCTGAAAGAAAATACTGATACTATGTTAATCATCTAGGACAAATTCAACAAAATATTGAGGCTCTTCTCAAAAATGCCACAAAAATTAAAAATCTAGGATCCTCCTCTTCTTTCTTTTAAAGAGAGATTTTTGCTTTAGGGTGCATGCACTTGCCAGAGAGTCATAGAGACAGAAAGCAAGCAATCACCCCCTAGGGCGTATAGCCACACCACAATCCCTTCTCTGTTCTCCTCTAAGAATATTTTTTAAAGAATTATTTCATTTAGTTAAATAATTTATTTATTTTCTTTTGACCAGAGAGGGACGAAGTGGGAGAGAGAGAAAGTGAGAAGGTAAGCCACCAGGTTCGGGACTCAAACCGCGGTCGGCCATGTGGGAGTCCAGAGCCCTTAACCACCACACCACCTGCCAGCTCCTCCTCTCAGGATTATAGGCACACATGCACATACGCCTGGCATGATTTTTAAGCTACTGGGTCCAGGACTCGAACTGGGGTCGAATACATGGAAGTCTAGTGGCATAACTGTTACACCATCTGCTGGTTCCAGGATCATCTTCTTAAGATACTAAAAGTTGGCAGGACCAGCAGATGGCATAGTAGTTATATTGCAAAACTCCCAGATGGCCAACTGAGGGTCTAGTTGCAGACCCAGTGGCTTCAAAATCACATTGGACGCATGTTCGTACATGCCCAAGATGCCAGGAGGAGAAAGGAGAGGGGATTGTGATGTGGCCATTCCTCCTAGGGCTGATTTCTCACTTTCCCTCTCACTGTCTCTGTCTCTCTGTCTCTGCTGAGCACACATGCCCTAAGGTGAAAACCTCTTTTTTAAATTAAATGAAAAAGATACATAAAGTTGGCTTTAAATCCTTCTATTGTCACTAGTGGGTCTACTTCTAATGACTATTCTGGTTATTAGTTTTGTCCCTCCTTTTTCCTAGCCCTCACTAGGCTTGTTACCAACTGGATACAAACCACTTTTTTATATTACAACATCAACCAGTATCTGATGATGCCACTTTTCTCCTCTAGACTGAGCCATGACAAGTTTCCGTGGTTCACGTGATGCCGCCCATGAAATCTCTGCATACTATTGGGACTTTGGGACTGACCTGACATATAGCTAAGACTAAGACTCTGACCCCCCTTTCTGCTGTTTGATGTCAGCTGGAAGTAGCTCTGGAAGAGGAGACCTTCTGGCCCTTTTCCTTAAAAGAATTCGAGGTCTCAAGTCCTTGAAGGGAGGATATTACAGGTGATAGTCATATATGAGCAGTATCTAATGGCAGAAGCATATGCCTCATTAATTCCAGCTTATCAGGGGTTACAACCATATTCCCTCCAGACTTCCACCTGGCTTCTGGTGCCATCAAGGGGAAGCTTATCTTCTATTTTTTATTACCTCAGTTTTCTTCAAAGAACTTAGAAAGGTTATTATCTTCCCTTCTGACATTCTGCATATGCACCCAGAAACAGATATTGACCCTTGGTCAATATCACACTTGCATCTAAATTGTTGTGGGCAGAATCTCCTATGCACATGCTCATACCATACAGTCAGAGTCTATACTGGGCATGCTAATCAGGCAGTCAGATTCCCTTACCTGATGAAAGTGCACAAAAGCCTACAAAGTCAAACAAAAGAACTCGCTCCCATGCCAGACCTTCTCTACTAAATATTGGTGACAAGACTCCACAATAAAAGTAACACCATTCCAGTTGTCCTCATACAGCTGCCCACCAATCACTTTTCTGGTGTTGGTATATTTTTCTGTTAAAATCTTCACTTTTTATTAACGTCTCTTTTCCTACTTAAAAAAAGTGCTGGAGAGTTATCTCATGTATGGGAGGGAACACACTTTTGAGAGAGTATGGAAGAAGAAAGGATTTAGAATATTCTCTGAAGTGCTCTTAACTGTTCCTTAGGAGAGAAATTATTCTCATTTTTGTAGACAAAGTCTTATAGTAAATGCATTGTAATATAATGCATATATTTATAAAAATTTTTTTTCTTTTTTTTGTTATGCAGCAACTTCTTATCTTTTCTTAGCAGAGGAAGATGGACCGACCATTTGTACTGTTGGTGCAATTTGATCTAAGTGGATTACGGGTCAAAAATAAGTCTAGGAAAAAAGGCTTAAAGCATCTGTTCCATTTGTGGTTAATTTTAGTAGATTACACAATCGTGTTTTTGTGATCTCTAGCTCTTTTGCCTGTTGCACAGTGATGGCATACTGTAGCTATCAGGTTGTTAGACTTGCCAAGCCAAGACCAATACAGCACCTACTTCTGTGGATCTGATCTTAATAAAAAGTTTCTCTTGGGGTGGCCCTATAGCCTAGTAGTTCAGTCAGCCAGAACACATACGATTGACCTCATGATTCAAATCCTGACCCGGGTGGCTTGATAAACATGCCAAGTGTGTGTGTGTGTGTGTGTGTGTGTGTGTGTGTGTGTGTGTGTGTGTGTGTGTGTGTGTGTGTGTGTGTGTGTGTGTGTGCGTACATGCCCTAAATCTCAGCAAGATGGAGAAATGGAGAAGGGATTATAGTAAGACCTCATTCCATTGGGAGGTGCTTTCTCCCTTTTTCTCTAATCTGTCTCTGGGTGAATGCACATGTTCCCTGGCAGTTAAAAAATTAGATAAAAATAAAGTTTCACTAATACCTATAAGCTGGTGTATGAAGTATTTTCCCCCTTGACATGCAAATGAATAATTTGTTAAAATGCTTATAACAATGCTTGACAGTACAGATAATGTAGTGGTTTCACAGTTATGAAATTGTCACAAGACTGTAAGTTGTCAAGGCCTTTTTTGTGTTGTCACACTATTTGTTGAAATATTTAGAAAATTTTGATAGTTTGACAAAGTAACTAATAAGAATAACAAGTTGGACAGTATGTTATGGTCATTGAATTCCATCCTTATCTACTGTACAAGGGAATCTGTAAAAAGTTGTCTTATTTCTGTTTCTACTTAATGTTACCCAAAACTTCAGGAACTAATTAAGGAATTTTGGTGTGTTATTCATTTGTAACCAGCCCAATGACAATAGTAGTACAACAACTCAAGACAAATCTTTGATGCTGATGTCTCATGACCTGGACATTAAGAATATACCCAGAAACGTGGTGGCACAAATTAAGCCATAAAACCACAACTTAGCATGTGTGGCTTACTCATTGTCACATAACTTATGCTTACAAGGAGTTAGCTGGTCCTTTTAGAATTTTAATAATTGGTCAGAGGCTTGTGCCTGGTGATGATATATACATGGGTGAGCTGGGCTGTGATGGTTTAATCTGTGCTGACAGTGGTTTATATCCAAAGCAAATCTGAGTGAATGAACACCCCAGAAAGAGCCATTCCCATCTCTGTTCAACAGGATTTAGATAATAGGACTTGAGCTAGAACCTTCTAATAGCCAGCTAGAATGTAGGCTCCTTGAGAATACTGAGTTTTGTGGACTATCACATCCCCAGTGTCTCTTTCAGTGCCTAACATGTAGTAGATTCTCAATACCCATTCATTAAAAGGTTTGAATGAGAAAGTGTCAGGAAAGGAAAGCATTCAAAGTATGAATTAGGAAAGCAAAAGATAATCTGAAGAAGGGTTTTTTTTTTCAGAGAGGTTTTTGTTTCGTTTTGTTTTGTTTTGTTTTGTTTTGTTTTTACTGTGAGATGCATGTGTTCACCAGAGAGACAAAAAGTGAGAAATCACCCACCCTCCTGGTGGGATGGCCACCCCACAATCCCTTCTCCAGTCTCCTCTTGGGATTTTGGGCACGCACACGCACACATGCCCTGCATGAGTTTCAAGCCGCTGGGTCCAGGACCGAACCACAGTCAACTAAGTGGGAGTCCAGCAACATAACCGTTACACCCTCTGCTGGTCCCTAAAGGAGATTGTTTTAAGAAGAGTCAAATTATGTGTAGTATGTAAGAGGACAAGTACTTCAGAGCTCTGCCCCCTAATCGATTTTCTTCTGTACTCAGAAATCAAACCAAATGTTTTTGACATGTTTTAACTTCCTAACTTATCATTAAATGTGAACCTTTAGAAGACAATTTGTTGTCAGATATGGTTGAACCTGTTTATCCTGTTTACTTTCCAGTGTTCAGTATTGGAGAAGTGCAGAAGATGCATGTTATAAAAACATCAGGAGAGGGACCAGCACTTGGTGTAATGGCTATGTCACTGGACTCCCATGTAGTGGACCACAGTTCAAGTCCCGCACCTGGTGGCTTAAACTCACGCCGGGTGCGTGTGCATGCGTGCCCGAGATCCCAAGAAGATGGTGGAGCAGGAGGGATTGTGGTGTGGCCATCCCCCGGGGGGTGGGGGGGAAGAGGGGATGATTTCTTCCTTTCTGTCTCTCTGTCTCTCTCTGTCTTTCTGGCAAGCACACGTACCCTATAGCAAAAACCTCTCCAAAAAAAAAAAAAAAAATCAGGAGATAAACTAGGTCTTATTTTCATCTTCTGTTTCAAGATAGAGTATGTACAAAGAAGTTTTTATTATTTTGAACTGATGGGGGAAAAGAAATCTTTAGAATATGGTTAGAGGAAAACAGAATTTAAAGAAAGGTTTAACATATGATCATTTTTTTCCTAGTGGGAGATTTTCTGTATCTTGTTTTTTCTTTTATTGCCAGAGAACATGTGTGTTCTCTAGAGAGAGAAGAAAATCCCCACGGGGCGTAGTCATACTGCAGTCATTTTTTCTCCATTTCACTGTCCTGCTGGGAGTGTTTTTCAGGCTACCAAGGTCAGAGTTTGAATCACGGCCGGCTATGTGGAACCCACTCCCTCTGCTCAGTGCTCAGCCAACTGAGATATGGGGCTGGCTGTGTAACTTTTTTAGTTCTAGGGACAAAGCGTATATAACTAGTTGCTTTTAAAAAACGTAACTTTTAGGGGCCAGCAGTTGGCATAATGGCTGTGTAGCTGGACTCCCATGTAGTCGACCGTGGTTTGAGTCTTGGACCCGGTGGCCTAAACTCACACCGGGCATGTGTGCGTGTGTGCCCAAGATCCCGAGAGGAGAATGGAGGAGAAGGGTTTGCGGTGTAGCCACCCCCCCCCCCGGGGGGGGTGATTTCTCACTTTCTGTCTCTCTGTGTCTTTCTGGCGAGTACACGTGCCCTATAGCAAAATAGATAGATAGACAGACAGACAGACAGACAGACAGACCTAATGACCGTCCAACCACCCAACCACATAATTTTTAGTATAATTCAATATTTGGTTTATCGAGAAAGTAATTAGATTTCTAGTTGAATGTATTAATCCTAGAAGCATTTAGAAATACGTATTAAATCTGGTAGTGATTGGAAGTTGATGCTTTTTCCTTCCGCTTAACATAGTACAAATGCTCCCATACGTTAGAAGGTACTTACCGTTTCTTGAGGAAGAAAAATAACTGTTGTTTGCTTTACTGTAAACATTACTAATTCTATATTAATCTAGTCACATTGTTTGCCCAGCTGTAATTCTAAAGCAACTTTGGTTACAATTCTTGGATTAGATGGATTTCCCATAAAACTTAAGGTGGGAGGAAGGTCTGTTGTTTTATCTAGGTTTCAAAAATATGTCATTGATATATCATCCACAATAACCTGCAGTTTTATACTAACATACGTTATAGTTTCAAAGTCACAAGGCCAAGAGGCTGTGGGTCCTTCTTTCTCACCCCAAGCTTTGGATTTGCTCTGTCCTGAACTTTATGAACAAAGGAAACAATTACTTATTTTTCATACTTCCTAGACTAAATGGACAAAGGCTATACTTTAAGACCTTTTCTCAGTGTCCAATATCACTCTACCAACCCTTACGTAGCTTGTAAGGTCAATAAGGAACTACCCGTAATCAAAGAAGACTGGAGAAACGGTAACCCGCCTACTCATACTGCACCAGACATGGATTTTATTTTGTATATTAGAATTTTGTTGCTGTCCAAAAATAGAAACTTGGTGGTGGTGGTGGGGGGGGTTCTGTTTGTGAGCTAAATGCCATAGAGTTATCTCTGCCTGCTCCTTCTGTGAATTATTTAACTTCAGGATTTTCAACTCTTTTCTACTACTACAGCACTTTTGTAGCGCTGAAGATCTGATAACTGAATGCTTACGTGTCTTGTTCAAAAGATAATGTTACTATTAATCATTAGGTTTGGGAGAAATGTCTTTTACTAGGTAAAAAATATCATTCTGGGGACTCTCAAAGGAGCTCTTGCTCTTGGTTGTACTGCTAGAAACCAGGTTTATGGGTCCTTTGGAGTAGCGTCAAAGGGTCTAATGGCAGCTGTATCAACAGAGATGCGTTTGTACATTGTCATAATTTAGAACATTCTCTGAGTATTGGGCACTTTGCCTCCAAATGCTAGCTTTGTTATCTAGAATAAAAGGAGTTTGGCAAAGTTACTTCAAAAAGAAAAATGAGGATTTTGCACTGAAAAATGGAAAAAATCAAGTTCCTCATTTACTTGGTAAAAGAATTTCATCTCATTAAATGATGTTTTCAGTTTTTTTTTTTTTTAAACAATGGTTTTATTTAACTGTTATTTATTATTATTATCATTATTATTTTCCAGTTTGATCAGAGAGAGACAGAGAGAGAGAGAGAAAGTGAGAAAGCAAACCACCAGGTCTGAGACTTGAACCGTGGTCAGCCATGTGGGAGTCCAGCACCTTTAACCACCATGCCACTTGCTGGACCTGATGTTTTCAGTTTCTCATTTCACTTATACATTTGACCATTTAACTATTATGGCATTTATTCACCAAAGATGTCATTAAATTTTATTTATTTCATGGTTATAAATAGTCCCTCAAACTCTAATAGGCTGTCTTAGGCATTGTGGCTGGCATAGAATAGATAACTCTCATTTTTTATTAGCCATAATCCTGAAATGCTTATTAATAGTAGACACAAAATCTCTTTTCCTCCCTTTCCTTTACAACATTTTGGTGACCATGTAGGAAAAAAACAAAAAAACAAAATGTTTCTTGTCTTCTTGTTCATGTGCATTTTCTAATACGTTTGTTAAGGAGCCTTTTGAATTTGATCATCGTTCTTCTATCAAATGTGACGATCCCAAGTGATTACATTTTCATTCAGTTTCTTTCCCCAAGAGGAAAACACTTTATGAAATGTATACATTTATACCAACATTCTTAGAATCCTACTAATAGAGGAGGTTTGTAGCATTGTATTGAGAGAATGAGAAATGGAAGTATTTGTTACCCTTAAAACCACAAAAATGGGACAAAATCTCAATGTCCCAATCCTGGGGATGAGCTAACTTTTAGGTTACTTCAAAGAATGTTAGAAATTGCCTGATTTGTGGGCTTAAAAAATTTGCATAATTTAAAAATTGAACACTAAAATTACAAACAATGACTGAAAATTCAGCTTTTAAGAATTTCTAGGGAATTAATTTTTTAAAAGAATTATTTTATTTTTAACTTTGTTTATGCATTTATTTTAATTTGACCAGAGAGGGACAGAAAGAGAGAGAGAGAAAACATGAGAAAGCAAGCCACCAGGTCTGGGACTTGAACTGCAGTTAGTCATGTGGAAGTCCAGCACCCTTAACTACCATGCCATCTGCTGGCCCCATCTAGAGTATTAATTTAATCAGTTATTTTCTGGCTAAAAACAGTTCATACCTTTGTAGAATTTTAAAAATGATTAATTAGAGATATATAAATGAAAATAAAATTAATTTCATACTTTTTAAATACAGAAGACTGAAGATAACTGCTTAATGATTTACTTGATTATATGGTATTACTATTTTTGTTTTAATGTATACAGATTTAGCATCATTAATCTGAAAATCTGAAATTCAGGATGCTTCAAAATCCAATACTTCTTGGGACCAGCAGTTAGCGTAATGGCTATGTTGCTGGACTCCCACGTAGTCGACCTCAGTTCGCGTCCTGGACCCGGTGGCTTAAACTCACACCGGGCACGTGTGCGTGAGGGCACAAGATCCCAAGAGGAGAATGGAGGAGAAGGAATTGTGGCATGGCCATCCCCCCTGGGGAGTGATTTCCTGCTTTCTGTCTCTCTGTCTCTCTCTGTCTGTCTGGCGAGCACACGCGCCCTATAGCAAAAATCTCTCTCAAAAAAAAAATCCAATACTTATTGAGTGTGGACAGGATGTCACAAGTGGAAAATTCCACACCTAACCTTATGTAACGGTTTGCAGTAAAAAAAAAAAAAATTGCAGAATTACCTTCATGTTATGTGTATGAGGTATATGTGAACATAAATGAATTTCAGTTAGATTTGAGGCCCATGCTTACAATACCTCATTATGTAATGCTCATATTCCAAAATCTGATAAAAAAACAAAATCCAAACTACTCTGGTTCCAGGCATTTCAGAGAAGGGGTACTCAGCCTGTACTACCAACAGAAGCTTGTTTGTTCCTCTAACATTTATTGTGTACTTACTGTAAGCCAGGCACTACTCTAGGCATGATACTGATATAGTTAATGTACTAAGTAGTCTCAGAAGTCAGTGTTTTGAATTCTTGGCTGAATTTTATAATTTCTCCTTGCTGCTTGTTAGCCTAATGTTAGGAGTGTGAATTCAGGAACTAGACTATTAAAATTTGAATCCTAAAACTGTTAAACATTTGAGAGAATAGTAATTTTTTTTCTTGTTTTTTTTTTTTTTAAGAGATTTTTGCTATAGGACATGTGCACTCATTGGAGAGACAGAGAGACAGAAAGCAAAATAATCACTTCCTAGGAGGATAGCCACACAGCAATCCCTTCTCCTCCATTCTCCTCTTGGGATTTTGGGCACACTGGCACACATGTCCAGCATGAGTTTTAAACTGCCATCTCAAACTTGGTTGACTACATGGGAGTCCAGTGACATAACCATTACACTGTCTACTGATCCTGTGAATAATAGTGTTTTAATATCATGCAATAATTTCTTCAATTGTCTCATAAAGGTATATAACCCCTCTTTGCCTTCCTTTTTGTATATGTAACTGGGGCCAATGATGTAACTTACTTCATAGGACTATTGTGAGGGTTTAAAAGAATACATGTAAAAATGTTTAGAATGGTGTCTGTCACATATTTAGTCTGTATAAAGTGTCAGTAATTACTATTGCCGTCAACACTATGATTGATGTTAGGTCACTGGAAAAGTCATGACACATTTTTGCATCGAAAAATGAAAAATATGCCATGACTCTTCTGACAACTTAATACTATGATTTCATAATACTGCCACTCTTTTTGTCCCATCCTCTCTTTGTAAACTTGTCTAACCTGGGAAAATATATAACCAAAGAATTAAGTGTAAAATAAGAGGAAATTGACGGTATAAAACCTGAGACTCACATCCAAAAACACAGACTAAATGAGTCCTTATAGGCCTTGGAATTACATTTTGACTGCTGGGAACCTTTTTCTTAGACACAGCCTTTAAATTCAGTAGGTAATGCTTATAAACGAATGTTGAAAAAGAAAAACTATTAATTAAAGTATATACTTTAAAATCTCTTAATGAAGGGCTTATTTTTTAGGGAAAAAGATCTTGAAGAAGCTCTGGAAGCAGGAGGCTGTGATCTTGAAACTTTGAGAAATATAATTCAAGGTAGACCACTACCTGCTGATCTGAGGGCCAAAGTTTGGAAGGTAATTGGAAACTAAAGTGAGGAAAATGTAATCACTTAAGAATAATATTATTTTAAAAAATTCATTTACAGCTGTCTTGTTGCAGGAGACTTTATTATCTTATGATCATGCCACATCTAGAAAATTTGTCAAACAGAACAACTTAACTAAAATGTGTTTCTGTAGTGTTTGGTATGTTTAATAATAGTAATTTAAATGTTGGAAAGTAATATTTTCTTTTATAGTCATTAGAAGCAGTGCTTCTGAAGATTGTTCAGTAAAATGGGGAAATACAACAGTGAGTAAAATAGGGTATATTATTGGGGATATGTTGTGATCTCAGCTATGTTGGGAAAAAAAAGAAGAAAATATGCTTCTTGGTGTTGGGACTATAGGAGATTTTCATTTACTTTATTTTCTTCTTTTTCCCCCCTTAGTTTTTTGCTATAGAGCACGTGCACTTGTCAAAGAGACAGAGAGACAAAAAAAACGAGAAATCACCCTCCTGGGGGCAAGGGATGACCACACTGCAATCCCTTCTCCTCTATTCTCCTCTCAGGATTTTGGGTTTGCACGCACACACACCCGGCATGAATTTTAAGTTGTCAGATCTGAGACTGGAACCGCACTCAACTACATAGGAGTCCAGCGATGTAATCATTATGCCATCTGCTGGCCCCTTGTTTTCCTGTTTTAAACTACTCTCCAGTGCATGTATCATTACTTAAAAACAGCAACAACAACAACAGCAAAAAACTTTGGATTAAGATTTTGCTGTGATTATGAAAGAAATACATATACAGTCATACACAACCACATAATTAGGCAACGGACCACATATGCCGGTAGAGCTGTAGACTAAATGGCCCAGGAGGTTAGGCTGTGCCATCTAGGTTTGTGTAAGTACACTCTGTGGTGTTTGCACAGCAACAGAATCACCTAATGATGCACTTCCCAGAATGTATCCCCATTGTTAAGTGATGCATGACTGTATTTGTGAAAACATAAAATAGCACAAAAGATAAAATAAAAATCATGTGATATCAACCACCTGTAGGTAAAACACATAATGTCTTTTTTTTTTTTTTTTCTTTTTGGAGAGGTTTTCGCTATAGGGCGCATGCACTCGCCAGACAGACAAAGAGAGACAGACAGAAAGCGAGAAATCACCCCCCAGGGGAGATGGTCATGCCGCAATCCCTTCTCCTCCATTCTCCTCTCGGGATCTTGGGCACACACGCACACGCGCCCGGCGTGAGTTTTAAGCCACCGGGTCTGGGACGCGAACCGTGGTCGACTACGTGGGAGTCCAAGCGACATAGTCATTACGCTAACTGCTGGTTCCTAACACATAATGTCTTGATGCATATCTTTTTTACTTTTTTCCTATGCATACATGTATTTAACAGAGATAGAATTATAGCTGCATGTACATTCTGATTCTTTTGTTATAGATATTTAAACTATACCGAAGTGTGGACATTTGTATAATAAACCTCTTGTGTCCACAACTCAGCTTTAACAGTTAACATTTGTTCAATTCTGTTTGATTAGTGTGTTCATCCTTTCCTCCTCACAACACTCACTGGGTGTTTTTAAGTCAAATCATTGGTGGCATACCAAAATACTTTTTAGTATGAAAGTCTGAGAGATAAATACTCTTAAAATAGCCATAATAGTTCCATAATATAATGAAAACACTTAAAAGAATAGTAATTTCTTAATATTATAATATTATTTCTTTAGTTATCTTATACATGTGTTTTTTTTTACAGGTGGTTTGTTTAAATTTGAATTCTAGGAGGCCCACCCTTACATTTGGTTAATAACTCCCTGAAGATTCTTACAATCAATACAATATTGTTTTACATAGTTAAAAAAGACTTTAAAAAGACAAGGCCATTTTCTTAAAATTTCCATACTCTTCTGTTTATTTATTTATTTTTTTTGAGAGAGAGAGAGTTTTTTTTTTTTTTTTGGCTATAGGACATATATGCTCGCTGAAGAGACCCAGAGAAACAGAAAATGAGAAATCACTTCCAAGGGGGATGGCCATGCTGCATGGTCCATGACCATGCTCCTCCAATCTCCTCCCCTCCAGTCTCCTCTCAGGATTTTCGCATGTATGCACATGTGCCTGCCTGGCATGAGTTTTAAGCCTTTGGGTCCAGGGCTCATGCCATGTTCAGCCACGTGGGAATAGAGTGCCTTAACCATTATGCCACCTGCTGTCCCCATGCTTTTGTATAATTTTTTAATTGTACATCACACATATGCTTTTCCTTTGCCAAGATCACATTCTGTTTTTGTTTTGTTTTGTTTTACTATAATTTGCTATAGGGTGTGTGCACTCACTGGAGAGAGAGAGAAAGTGATAAAGCATCCCTCCCAGGGGGATGACCATGCTGCAGTCTCTTCTCCTGCACTCTACTGTCGGAATTTTGGGCACACACACACATGGGTCTGGCATGTTTTTTAAGCTGCTGAATCTGGGACTCGAATCATATGGTCGATCACATGGGAGCCAGCCACTTTAACCATCACGCCACCTGGCTGACTCCTGTGTTGTTTTTTACATTTTACAAAAAGATAGGCAAGATGATTGCTTAAAATACATTTATGTACATATACATATTGAGTTGTTGGAAAAGTCATGATGCGTTTTTCTTTTTTTTATCTTTTATTTATTTATTTTTTTTTTTGGAGAGGTTTTTGCTATAGGGCATGTGCACTCACCAGATAGACAGAAAGAGACAGAGACACAGAAAGCGAGAAATCACCCCCCCCAGGGGGATGGCTACGCCACAATCCCCTCTCCTCCATTCTCCTCTCAGGATCTTGGGCATGCACGCCCACGTGCCTGGCGTGAGTTTAAGCCACCGAGTCCGGGACTCAAACGGTGGTCGACTACATGGGAGTCCAGTGACATAGCCATTACGCTAACTGCTGGTGCCATGATGCATTTTTCCATAGAAAAATAACCCAATATATAAATATATACAACCCAATATATATATTTATATGTAAATATAAATACTTCATGTAATTTATTCTATTTACTGAATCTACATGAAGTAATAAAAGCTGTTGTAAGAAGATTTAAGATTATTCTTTTGGTTCACTATGATGTGACTAAGGGCTCTGCATGTGGTGTATAGATAACCTTACTTTGTAATTTTTGTTACTATTCCTAAATTTAGTCCTTTCATTATTAGGTCATATTATCCAAGAGTGAGAAATAATGTATGAACCTAGTTGCCTTTTTAAATCTTGCTTCCAGATTGCTCTGAATGTTGCAGGAAAAGGCGACAGTTTGGCATCATGGGATGGTATTTTAGACCTGCCAGAACAGAGCACTATTCACAAAGATTGCCAAGAGTTTATTGGTAAGTTTAATCATTGTTTTCAAGCAGTAAAACTCTTTGTAAATAAGTTCTGGGTGGTAATACTAATTTATATGTTAGTAGAATTATCTTGTTATAACTTGGGATATACTGAATTTTTAAAGTGCTTGTAAATAGTTTTAGAACCTACCTTTTGAAGTTCTTATGAAATGATGTTTAATAGTTTTAAGAAAAAGAGTTTTGTTTTTACTACTTCTTTGACATTATATATTTAATTTTTAAATGTATATTTATAGTAGTTTGCAGTTTTTGTTTTGTTTTGTTTTGTTTTTTGGAGAGGTTTTTTGCTATAGGGCGCGTGCGCTTGCCAGTCAGACAGAGAGAGACATAGAGACAAAAAGCGAGAAATCACCCCCCGTGGGGGGATGGCACGCTGCAATCCCTTCTTCTCCATTATCCTCTCGGGATCTTGGGCACGCACGCACACGCGCCTGGCGTGAGTTTTAAGTCACCAGGTCCAGGACACGAACCACGGTCTACTACATGGGAGTCCAGCAACATAGCCATTATGCTAACTGCTGGTTCCCGTAGTTTGCAGTTTAAAGCTTGGTTTTTATATAATTAAAGATTCGTATGATTGTATACAGTCTTCATACAAAAGGGGCTGTGTTCCAAAACACTATCTATCATAAGTTGTGCTCTGCTGTAGAAAAACTGTTGTAAATCATGGGTAAATAGATTTCTAGTCACCCCACAAAGTCTATTTTAATTCATAACATAGATTAATTTAGTTGATATTTTTCTTTATAAATTAGAGTCCATTGGTGTTTTTTGTTTAGTTACTCTATTTTAGTTAAATTATTGGTTAGATAAAGCATCTTGTACACTCACCACCATAGAAGTATCATAGTTGGTGTGGACTGAGAAAGGGAACTTGGTGGTGGGAAGTGAATCCTTTTTCCACCTCCCGCAAAAGCTATAATGGCAGCTGACCACTGCAGATGATAATTGGTTGTTTGGAAAGCAGTTTTTTCTCTTTCTGGGAATACTGGTTAGGCCTATCTTTGCCTAGCATTTTACTTTAGACTGGCCATTCTTAAGTTTAACTCAGGTATAGGTCAAGAATTATAACTGCTAATTAGTAAATACTGAATATGCCGAAGTCTTTTCTCCTTAGGGACTAAATAAGAAAATATATACTTACGTTAAACTAATCGTTATTCTAATGTTCTTTTCTTGAAACACCTACCTTGCTTAAAGTTAAAACCAAATATGATATTAAGTGCTTTCACTCTATTATATTCCCTTGGTTTTTGGCTCTTGGGGTCAATGATTAAAGTAAGGAAGAATATCTTTGTTTAGTTTTACTTTGCCTTTGTCATGCCCTAAATGCACTTAGTATTGTATATTGTAAATAAGTTTAATGTCTAATAAATAAGCCTCTAACTGGCCCCTAGTAACTTTATGTTGATATTTATTTTCTAGACCAGCTTTCAGTGCCAGAAGAGAAGACAGCAGAATTACTTTTGGATATTGAATCTGTAATTACCTTTTATTGTAAATCACGTAACGTTAAATACAACACATCCCTTAGCTGGATACATCTACTCAAACCGTTGGTGCATCTTCAACTTCCACGCAGCGATTTATACAACTGCTTTTACGCTATCATGAATAAGTACATTCCCAGGTAAAATATGATTGAACTACAGTTTTTAAAAGGAAATAAAAGTCTAGTTTGCTTTGAACTAAAGTTGTTAGATTTACTTTGATAGTAAAATAAAAGGCTCAAATAATTTTTATGGTTGTTTGAAACATAATTATTATTTAAGTTTATTTTTGTGGTTATAAATATATATGTATGTATGTGTGTGTGTGTGTGTGTATGTGCATGCATTTAAAAAAAAATGGCCACGCCGCAATCCATTCTCCTCCATTCTCCTCTCGGGATCTTGGGCATGCACGCACACGCACACGCACACGCACCTGGCATGAATTTAAGCCACTGGGTCCTGGACTCAAACCGCAGTCAACTACATGGGAGTCCAGCGACATAGCCATTACGCCAAATGCTGGACCCATAAATACATATTTTTAAAGGATTCTTTCATGGGCTAGCCCATGGTGTGATGGTTAAGACAGCTGGATCCCACAGGGCCGATAGCACAGTTTGAGTCCTATACCCAGCAGCTTGAAAAATACACCAGACACATGTGTATGCGTGCCCAGAATTCTGAAAGGAGGGAGAAATGGAGAAGAGCTTGCAGCATGACCATCTCTCATGGGGAGTGTGTGCTTTTTCATTCTCTTTCTGTCTTCTGATGAATACACATGCCCTATGACAGACTAAAGAAAAAGGAAAGAGATTATTTTGTTAAGAATTTGCTTTGGGACCAGCAGATGACATAATGGTAATGTTGCTGGACTCCCACATAGTTGACCACAGTTCCAGTCCCAGACCTGGCAGTTTAAACTCATGCTGGATGTGTACCTGCCCAAAATCGCAAGAGGAGAAGGGATTGCAATTGCAGCGTGGCCATCCCCCTGGGGGGTGATTTCTTACTTTCTATCTCTCTGTCTCTCTGGTGAGTGCATGTGCCCCATAGCAAAAATCTCTCTTTGAAAAAGGGAAAAAAAAAGAATTTATGCTTCTTTATGTAGCATAAGTCTTCCAGTTTATTTGTTTGGTATCACTATTTTAATTTCCTTACCTATATGTTAAAACATTATATAGTATTAAGTGAAAAGTATGATTTTTGGAGTACTACCTTATCTGAGGTGCCAGAGTTACAGCTTAGAATGCAGTCCTAGAAAAACAGGCATTGAACAAGTACATCGAAGTGTGTTGAGGGTTAGGAATGTAAAAGATAGTGCTCTGAGAATGTGTAACAGGGGTGACTAACTTATTCTGAAGGTCAGAGCCAGCTTCCCTGGACAAGTGATGCTTTAGTTGAAACCAGAGACATTGTTGGTTGGTGATAGAGGCCATAATGGCAGGCCATTATGGGGAGGGGCACTCATGAGGACAGTGCCATGGATGAGATAGATAGAATTTTAAAACCAAAAGAACATTTTTTTAAAAATTAGTTAGTTTTATTTATTATTATTATTATTATTATTATTATTATTATTATTCTATGAAAGCACCAGGAAAAGAGACAGACAGAGAGGGAAGGTAAGAAAGCAAGCTTTCGGGTCCAGGACTGGAATCATAGTTGGCCATGATTGGTGGGAGTCCAGCACCTTAACCACTGTGCCACCTGCTGACACTGAATTTTTCTTTCTTTTCTTAGAGAGATTTTTGCTGTAGAATGTGAGTGCTCACCAGAGACAGAGAGAAACAAAGAAAGTGAGAAATCACCCCCCCACCGTCACCACCCCAAGACTGTGGCCATGCCGCAATCTCTTCTCCATTTTCCTCTTGGGCTTTTGGGCACACATGCACACATACCCGGTGTGAGTTTTAAGCCATCAGGTCTAGGACTCAAACAGTGATGTGATTGATATGTGGGAGTTCAGCGATGTAACTATTTAGCCATCTGCTGGTCCCTGAATTTTCTTTTTTAAATAACAACTTTATGGTGGTATTATTCACATATCATGGAATTCACCTTTTTAAAAAAATTTGCTATAAGGCACATGTTCTTGCTGTGGAGAAGACAGAAAGTGAGAAAATACCCTAGGGTGGGGTGGGGATTACCATGCTATAGTTCCTTGTCCGTTCTCTTGTGATTTGGGGCATGCATACACACATGGCTGGTATGTTCTCAAGCCACCAGTCCAGGACTTGAACTGCACAGTTGGCTATGTAGGATTCAGCCGCCTTTGCCTTAGCTGTGGGGCAAAAGCAACATGCCACCAACCGGCTGACCTGATTCACACTTGTAATGTGTAAAATTAACTGGGCAGATGATCCCAAGGCTGAGATACTTCCTGAGATAATGGCTAGAAATTGTAGGGAATCCACAGGCCAAAATGGTTCTCTAGGCCTTTTATAATTGCTTCTACTTTTGAAATAATACCTTCTTTTGAAATCTTTGGCACTGAAATGTGCTGCTTTTTTAAAATAAGGGCATTGTGATAATAAAATAATATTTGATACCTTTTACTTTAAAACAGTATTCCCATTCATCTTTCTCACTTTACTCTCACAATGACTCTTTGAAGTAGGACAGTTAACAAAATAAATATTTGACACTATCTGGAATTCTCTGTGAGCATCTAGTACTCAGGCCACTTTGGCAGTTTCTGAGACTCCTGTGTGCTGTTCAGAAAGTTCGTTTGCGGCCATTTCAGACTCATACTTTTGCTAAAGGACATTCCTAATTGAGTATGTAAATGGTGGAGCTAATCGGAAACCTTCCTAGGAGTTTCCTCTTACTTGGTGGGGAGTTTCCTCTTATTTCCTAGGAGTTTCCTCTTACTTGGAGGGACTGGACTTTATCAGGACTCTCTGGATCTTCTTTTGGGATCTTAACTTTACCAACGTAACCTAAATGTTGTTCTCAGAGATCCCCGTAGTTTTCTAGCTTGAGTACTACCTGGAGAAGGCTTGGGTTTGCCTGGAGAAAGTCTCCCTAGAGTGACTAGACCTGCTGCTTCTACAGACTTTTGTCAAGTCAGGTATATCAAGAGATGTTAGCAGGAGAGCTCTGCCTGCTCTGTCAAGCTCGGCTTATTGTGAATGCCATGGTGTTCAGCATTCTGAGGAAGAGAGGAGGAGGTAGGAATGTAGGAGGGTTGCTTACTGATGTGATCAGTTCTGACCTGTTAACGCAAAATCGTTGCTTCTCTTATCTTCCAGGGATTGTTTCCTGAAGGGGAGACCATTTCATCTCTTCCGCTTCCTCATCCAGTACCATGAACCTGAGCTTTGTTCTTTTCTTGATACAAAGAAAATTACTCCAGACTCCTATGCACTCAACTGGGTAATAAAGTGAAAGTAGGAACACTTAATGAAAAATAGATTTATATTAAACTATAGTTAGGTGTTTTGTTTGTTCTTCCCTGAGTAAGAGAAAGATTCTAAATTATAGACTATTACCACTTAAAGGAGTAAAATTATTGGCATGTCAGGGTAACTCCTTTTGCTCTTCACTTGTCTTAATTCAGATTACTTGATAGAAAGTTTAGCCTTTTATTGTTTTACATGTATGTTGTAAAGGTAAATATAGGCATGTGATACATGTAAATATATACATCCAGTTTAAAACTGTGTGTTTAAATTGTCAGTGTGTAAGAATTTGGTATCTAATCATGAGCAAAGTAACTTAAGATTGTCAAGTGGTTAATGTAAAAGAATATGAAGTACAACGCAGTGCTGTCATTCTGTGTGTATTTTCAGTGGGAAGTCTTAGGCAGCTCCATCGTTCTCAGATCTCTTGGTCTTGGAACTCTTTGCACTATTAAAAAACGTTTTTAAATTTTATTCATTGTTATTATTTTATTTTATTTATTTATTTTTTGAAGTTGACCAGAGAGAGAGAGAGAGAGAGAGAGAGAGAGCAAGCTGCCAGGTCTGGGACTCTCACTGAGGTCAGCCATGTGGGAGTCCAGCTGCCTTAACCACTGCGCCACCTGCTGGCCCCGCACTCTTAAAATGTGTTTGGAGTATATCAATTAGAAATTAAGACTAGGGAAAGTGTTCATTTATTTATTAAAATAATGATAAGTCTATTGCATGTTAACATAGTTTATTTTTATGAAAAACAACTATGTTTTCCAAAATAAAATTAGAATAGTGCATTACTGTATATTTTTGCAAATCTCATCCACATTTGACGTAATAAAAGGAAGGAGTTTGTTATGAAAATAGTTTTGACCTTAAATTTCCCTGTAAAAATTCTTAGGGGTTTGTTAGAGTCCTCTGACTGTACTTTTTGGATTGTTCTTCTTTGCTAATTTGAAGATCTTCCTCAAACAATTGTATATTGTAATTCAGAATTTAAAGTGTTCTTCGATCTTGTCTTACCTAACTTTTCTTTGGGAAAAATCTCATGTTTGCCCCTTACTAACTTTATGATCTAAGACGCTTAGCCTTTGGCCAGCAGGTGGCACAGTGGTTAAGACGCTTAACCTCTGAGCATTAAATTTCTTCATCTGTAAAATGAGCATCATATACTACCTATCTCAGAGGATGATGATAAATTAGCAGTCAGGAAATAATAGAGAATCCTAACTAGTTTCACTTTCTAGAGAGTAAATCTCAAATACCGGTAGCCTATGCTTTAGTTACCACTTGGCCACAGTTAAAATCATAAAAACTCTATAAAATTATAGTTTCCTTGATAGACATATGTTGCCATTAAATCTACTGTTTAAAAAAAAAAAAGGATTCCAGGACCAACAGGTGGCATGATGGCTGGACTCCCACATTGCCAACGGCTGTTTGAGTCCCAGACCTGGTGGCTTGCGCTCTCTCTCTCTCTCTCTCTCTCTCTCTCTCTATGGTGAGCATGCATGCCCTATAGCAAATTAAATAATAATAATAGCTAAATAAATAATTCTTTGGGCGGGGGACAAGTATTCCATGAGAGAAAGAGGTAGAAAGTAAGGGGGAAAAAACTCATGTACACATACACACACACACAGAGGCATCCCAGCACAGTCTACACACTGTGATCCACTCCCAGCCTTAGCAGCCTGGATTATGTGCACATGCGCACATACCTACTGTGTACCGAGAGGCCCTGGGATGTGAATTTTGGACCTTCCTTTGAGGGGTCTAGTTGTGTTACTGCTGCATGATGTCTGATTTTGAACATCTGCTTGTTTATGTTAAAGTTAAAAACTATCCAAAGAATCTCAGTAATTAACACAGATAATCACCACCTAGAAGATGCCATTTATATTGCCAGAATTCTGAAGTACTCAGGGCTGATAGCAGGAGGTATAAACTAAATATTAAACCACTAGTTTCACTTCAGCTAATGTGTCAAATAGTTCACTCTTGCTACTTGTATTATGTTAATAAAATGGAGGGAATTTTTGTTTGTTTATTTGTTTGTTTTTAGTCATGAGGCAGAATGATCAGAACTGCAGTAATTCCTAAACCTCAAGAACCCATACCAGTGCAGTGAGGTGGTAACTTTAGTTAGTCATGATGATGGTTGTATGTTACTGTTCTGTTTGTGTTTACATCTTCTGATCTGTATTTATAATAGTAATTTTCCAAATAACTGAAAAGTCTCAATGTTACATAACTTAACATAGAAGCCTTAAGTCAAGTATAATGGTGAATACATGGACTGTGGAGTTTCAGGACTGTTTTCTAGTTCCAATACCACTGTTCACTAACTCTGGTTTGGGAAAGTTAATTTTTTTTTTTTTTGGAGAGGTTTTTGCTATAGGGCGCGTGCGCTCGCCAGACAGAGAGAGACAGAAAGCGAGAAATCACCCCCTAGGGGGGGATGGTCACGCCGCAGTCCCTTCTCCTCCATTCTCCTTTTGGGATCTTGGGCATGCACGCACACGCACCCAGCGTGAGTTTTAAGCCACCAGGTCCGGGATGCGAACCACGGTTGACTACATGGGAGTCCAGCAACATAGCCATTATGCTAACTGCTGGTTCCCTAGGAACGTTAATTTTGAAAAAATTTTATCTTGCTAGGCCTGCAAGTAGTAGGGAGGTTAATACACTGGATGCCATGTGGCCAACTGTGTGGTTCAAGTCCAGGACCCAGCAGCTTGAAAGTCATGCTGTGTGTGTGTGTGGCCATTCACACATACAGAGGAGAGGAGACTGGAATAAGGATTATGGCGTGGCCATCCCCCAGAGCATGATCTCTCTTTCTCTCTTTCAGTCTCTGGTGAGTGCACATGCTCTATAGCAAAAACTAAAAAAAATTAAAATTAAAATTAAAAAAAATTTAGTTTTCTAGAGAATACTTGCATTGCTGGAGACCAATAGAGGCAGAGAGTGAGAGAGAGAGGAAAAGTGAGAAAGCATCCCCATGGAAAATGGCCATGCCGTAATTCCTTCTCAGCCATCTGTCCTTCTCTTTAGGACTTTGAGCACGCATATACATGTACCTGGCATGTTTCTGAAGTCACCCAGTCAGGAACTCAAACCATGTAGTTGGCCATGTGGAATTCAGCCACTTTAACCACCACACCACTGGCTAGCCCAAGGAAAGTTATTTAATCCAAGTCATTTTCTTCATCTATAAAATGGGGAGAAAAGTATCTACCTTACAGGCCTTTTGTGAGAATTAAAATAATAGGTAATAAACAAAAAGGGACTGCAGTTAGAACTTGGCACTAAGTATGCACTAAATGTGTGTTTCCAGTAACTTCCTTTAGCCATTAAACATTAAATTTAAGCCTCTAGGTATAATTGCTTCTTTATCTAATTCAAATTAAATGTTAAAAAGTATCACTGAATTTAAGCTATTTGAAACACAATTGGACTGTAAAGAAACTTATCTCAGCTCTTTTATTTGAAATACAAAACCATAGAGCTCCTGAAATCTATTAAAGGATTTGAATGTTATATTACCTATTTCAAAAGGTGTACAAACAGATTTGGAAGCAATTCACATTTATGTTGTCACTAAAACTTTTTAGGTTCTCTTAAATTACCATGTTTGATCTTCCCAGTTACTTCATAAATTAAATAATGTGTTGTTATTAGTAATAATTATGCTAGTTATCCTTATGAGGCTCTGTAAGTAATTTTACTGGTTATATACTGTGGCAGGTCTATGTCCTACTTAGATATTCTAGGTTAATTATTTCTGTCATCACAATAGTGGGAAATAGTATTTCTTTCTTTGTCTTTCTTTTTTTTTTTTTTCTTTTTAACAGAAGTAGAAATGGAAGCTTTAAAGGGGTTAGGTGATGGGGCCCTGAGTCACACAGCTAGTAAATGTCTCTGTGCCTTGAATCTATGTGTTCTGCCTTTGGGTTTCACAGAGTAAAATTAAGGTGCACATTAAATATCAGGTGCTGATAATGTGAAGTACTGTTACTTATTCATTTGCTTTAGTACACACACAAAATACACAGATCAGCTACAGTGGTTTATGTCTCTCATTTTATTTCCTGATTATAGCTTGGAAGCCTTTTTGCCTGTTACTGTTCCATTGAAGTCACTCAGTCAATATGGGATGGCTATCTCCAACAAGCAGATCCATTTTTTATTTACTTCTTAATGTTAATTATCCTTGTTAATGCAAAGTAAGTATCAAGTTGTTAGATGTTTTTCCCTCTTTTTCTCAAGGTGCTCTCTTTATATTTAACTCAGATTTACTTGATTTCCTTTTACAGAGAAGTTATTTTAGCACAAGAGTCAGACAGCAAGGAAGAAGTTATCCGTAAGTATCATTTAGTGTAGAGAAAACATTTTGGGTCACTTAATCTTTCTAAAACTCAGTTTCCTCTTCTGTAAATTTAGATTAGTCTAGAAGAGCTCTGAGGTTCCATTCAGCTCTCATAGTCTCTAAACACTCTCTAGGTTTAGACCTAAAGACAGTTTTCCCTGATTTTGCCTTCTCACTCATTCCTTGATGTTTTTCACTCTTTCATCACTTTCATGCACTGTTTCTTTGGTTTCAGAGTTCAAATAGAATGCCCTCCTCTATCTTTAACCACTCTTTTCTTAATTTGCCCTTTCAATATTCAACTTACAAGATATCGCCATTGTGAAACTTGGGTTCTTCTTTTGGGGTTTTCCAACTCTGTAGTCCCCACATGGAGATAGTTATTTCTTCTATGTTTCTCTATATTTTGCTCTTCATACTATCTACATAATAGTGTTTATCTCACAACATTACAATGATTTATTTTCATTATTTCATAGAAGATGAAAGTCAGACACTATTATATTAGGTCATCAGAAAAGGCATGATGTATATTTCTGTATATTTCTATGCAAAAATGTGTCATGACTTTCCCAATGACCCAATATTTCTTAGCCATTTTATATTTCCAGGGTCCCTGACCTTTTGTAAATGTTTGTTGAAAAAAGTAGATCAGAGAATTCCAATTAAGGCTAATGAATTTGATTTGATTGCCTGATACCATCATTCATTAACAGGAGAATGGCATTAACAGTTTCAGCTCCCCTTTGGGGAAATCCATTTGTCCATAACAGCTTTAAAAAGCACCACTGTTGAGATTCCATTATATATTATAATATTTATTATATGGAAGATATTTTAGCTTTGATACATAAATAATATTAATTATTACATATTTTATAAGGAGTGTATTAACTGTCATATCTATAATCATTTTTCAGAATTTTTGGAAAATACCCCATCCAGTTTGAATCTAGAAGATATAGAAGACCTTTTTTCTCTGGCTCAGTATTATTGCAGTAAAACACCAGCTTCTTTTAGGAAGGTATAAGACCAGAAATGAATAATTGTTCTGTATTTTACATGTATATGTTGGCTTATTATTTATTCTTGTAGCAACTTCTGTTAAAACATTCTAGTTTATCGTTCTTTTTTCTTTCTTTTTATGTGTTCTAGTTTTGTATAACTTTTCTTTGTAAATACTCTCCATAGTCGCAGAACAAACAAATTTAAAAAGGTAATAGGAATCACCTTAACTCTGTGTCAGTAGTTTCTGATCATGGCAAATTGACTATGAAATATTTTCCAAATTAGTGCTTTCTTTGTCTGTCTTGGAGGGAATGGTTGTATTTAGATAGGTTATCTCTGTATCATGATCTTCCCACTTCAGCTTCCCGAGAAGCACTCCGGGTTCACAGCACTTCAATTAGCGATTTTGTTTTTCGTTGTTATTTTTTAAAGAATTGTTTATTTTTATTTAACTTTGTTTATTTATTTATTTGACCAGAGAGAGATAGAGTGTGTGGGGGGGGCGGGCGGAGGAGAAAGCAAGCTGCCAGATCCGGGACACAAACCACGATGGGCCATGTGGGAGTCCAGTGCTCTTAACCACCACAACTCTCCCCCCCTCCCCCCCAGTTAGGGATTTTTTTTTTTTTTTTACTTTAACAGTCATATTAAATGGCCCCAGATGATGGTTCACCAGTTAAATGCAATGCTCTGTGAGGCTTACCCACGTGGGAAGGATCTGGATTCATGTCCTAAGACTTCCTTGAGTACACTAGGCATGCACATACCCATTATTTGGGACTGGCTGAGGATCTGGATCTGGACTGTGCTATCTAGACTCTGTTGGGAGGGACCAGTAGGTGGTGCTAGACTCCCACGTGGCCCACCACAGTTTGTTCTCAGACCTCGTAGCTTGCTTTCTTACTTTCCCTCTCTCTTTGCCTGTCTCTTTCTGATGACTTCAGCAAGTTTTAAAAAAAAATTATTGGGACCACCAGCAACTGGCATAATTGCTATGTTGCTGTACTCCCCTGTAGTCAACTGTGATTCAAGTTCTGGACCTGGTGGCTTAAACTCATGCCAGGCGCATGTGCGTGCCCAAGATCCCAAGAGGAGAATGGAGGAAAAGGGATTGTGGCATGGCCATCCCCTCTAGGGGGTGATTTTTCCCTTTCTGTCTCTGTTTCTCTCTGTCATTCTGGAAAAATGCACATGCCCTTTAGCAAAAAAAAAAACCTCTCCAAAAAAGAATTATAATATTAATAAAGTAAATCTTTGGGAAATAAAAGAAAGACCCTTTTGGGAATGCTGCTTCTCTATTTCTCTGCCTTTCTCGTTATTTATGAAAGACATAAATAAATAAACTTTAAATTGTATTATGAAAATTTTGGCCATCATTGTCTTGATGGATGGGTGGATCCCACATGGTCAGCCATGGAGTTCAAGTCCTACATCCAGTGACTTGTGTTTGTGTGTGTGTGTGTGTGTGTGTGTGTGTGCGTGCATGTGTGCCCAAAATCCCAAAAGAAGAGAGAGATGAAAGAGGAGATTGTAGAATGACCATGTCCCATCAACAGTTTTTCTCTTTCTCTGTCTTTCTCCAGTGAGCACACATACCTTCCAGTGAAAAGAAACGAAAACAAAACAAACAAAAAACACAAAACATCTGTGAGGAGATATGTAGTTATGCCTATATTTTCTGAAAGTTAGCCTTGTATAACTTTTATGATTCAGACCTGTCTTGTGAACAACCACAAAAAAGGAGGGGTGGGACTAGCAGTTAGCGGAATGGCTATGTCGCTGGACTCCCACGTAGTTGACCGTGGTTTGTGACCCGGACCCGGTGGCTTAGAACTCACGCCGGGCACATATGCGTGCGCGCCCAAGATCCTGAGAGGAGAATGGAGGAGAAGGGATTGTGGCGTGGCCACCCCTCCTGGGGGGGTGTCTTTGTCTCTCTGTCTGGTGAGCACATGCGCCCTATAGCAAAAACCTCTCAAAAAAAAAAAAAAGAGGGGTCAGAGTCTCATAGAGACTTAAATTCTTAGACCAGAGAAATGTTTTCAATTAAGGACACTTTATTGGAAATAAGATTATAAGCATGAGTGGTGTGAACACCTAGAGAATAAAACTCGTAAGACCCAAAAGCTAATACTGTAAAGGACACATATTTATATTTAAAAAGCATCCCCTCCCCACCACCCATCTTTCTAGTGAATGCATGCACCCTCTTGCAATTGCAAAAAAAAAAAGAACATTTATATAAAAACTAATTTTAAAAAGAAGTTCTTTTCTAGGTACTAATTTCATTCTTCATTATAATTTCTCTATATAAATCACTTTAATTCCCTACAATGTTAATTAAGTCAGATGGTAGGATAATAGTTTACAGTTCTGGACGTTAAGCCCTATTCTTTTATTTTTTCGTCCTTTAAGGAGAGCACCTGTTATTTTTCAGGTACAGTAAATAATCTGCACTAGTCGTCGTGAATTAGAACAGACTATAGATCAGTATATTACATGGTTTATGCAAGTCATTTCTGCCACTTCTTTGTTTTTATTAAGATATGAGAAATTGTGAGTAATCATTTTTAAAATGTAATATTTAACTATGAGTGACAGAAAATAACTGTGGAAGATACATTCTTTCTTCCTTCATCTTTCATTTTGTGTGAACTCTGACAGGGACTTGGTATGTGACCTTTTTGTAGCTTTTTTCATGTAGTATTTGAGATTATGTAATACTAAGTTTTAAAAATTACATGACTCAAAGATGTTATATATTTTTAACCTTTTATCATGTTAATAAGGATACTTTTAGGAAGAATGTTTGATATTGTTTTTTCTTCATACTATTTAAAATTTTTCTCTTCTAACAGGATAATCACCATCTCTTTGGTAGTACATTGTTGGGGATTAAGGATGATGATGGAGATCTGAGTCAGGCACTTTGTCTGGCTGTCTCAGTGTCAGAGATCCTTCAAGCGAATCAGCTGCAAGGGGTAAGTAAAGGAAACCCTGTCTGGCAGGCCACTGTTTGTAAATACAAGGAACCAGCATTTCCTCCCTGCTCGTATATTCCCACAAAACTAATTTTGTATTAAATCTGCCCAGATGGCTTTTAAAAAATTTTCACTTTGTTTTGATTTGCTAGAAAGTGTGTGTATGTGCCAGAGAGAAGGGTGGAGGGAGCAAGAAAGCAACCCCAGCCCCACCCAGAGGGATGGTCATGCCATAGTCCTTTCTCCTTCATTTCTTCTTTTAAAACTTTGGACACACATATGCCTGGCCATGTTTTTTAACTCAGCAGGTCTGGGGCTTGAAGTGCATTCGACCGAATACAGGATCTTGCCATCTTAATTATCATACCATAGGTAGCCCCAGATGTTCATTTTTAAACTGTCCAGATTGTATGTTATTTTAATTGTTAACAATTATTTTTGTCACTTTTGACACCAGTTTTTATAAATTGCTCTATCGGTTTTCACATTTCAGCAAAGCAACTGAATGTGGCATTGTATAAAGTACTTAAAAGGGTGAATTAGCATTTGACAGTTAAATTCTTTATAATTACACAGCTAATTGAATTACATGGTTGACTGCCATGAAATATTTTACAAAGAAGAATTGTGAAAATATACCATAATTTTCTGTCCATTATAATCTTCATGAAAATCTAATGAGCCAGTTTGGTATTGGTTTGGGGATTAGGGGTGCCAACCCTTCACATAGTTGAAAATCCACATATAACTTTTGACTCCCACAAAACTTAATAGCCTGATGTTGATCTAAAGCCTTAATCAATAATGTAGTCAATTAATACCTATTTTGTATATGTATCATATATTTTATTCTTATGGGAAAGTAAGCTAAAGCAAAGAAAATGTTACTAAGAAAATCATAAGAGAAAAAATATTTGTATTTCCCCATATATTTAATTGAAAAACATCTATGTATAAGTAGTCCTGGGCCATTCAAGCTTGTGTTCTTCAAGGGTCATCTATATGTAATCTTTACAAGATACACATTTTTAAATTGTCAAATTCCAATACAATATAATTGCTTAAAGCTCAAATTGACATTCTTGCCATATATTTTAAGACTTTCCAGTCTAGAAGATTATATAGAAGTGTTCTGTTTAAAATGAATAGAAGTGTGTGTGCCTGTACTAACTGGGTTCTCCTAAATACATGAGATCCATTTTTAAATTAATCTATTCCTCCTCTTTTCGTTGTTTATATTATATTGGGTAATGTGAACCACATGGCAAAACATATCAAGTATTACTTCTCTTTTAGGAAGGAGTGCGGTTCTTCGTGGTGGATTGCCGTCCTGCAGAACAGTATAATGCTGGGCATTTATCAACTGCTTTCCACTTAGATTCAGATCTGGTTAGTATAAAGGCTGATTAATATTTTTGTAAAAAGTAAGGGAGGGGACTGGAAAGTGGCACAATGGTAAGCACAATGCTCTGCAAGGCTTATCCACATAGGCAAATTCTAGGTTCGGGTCTGAAGACTTCCACAAGAACTCCAGGCATGCCCTTGCCCGTGATCTGGGCTTGGTTGAGGCTGGGGAGGATTACCCTATCAGGACCCTTTTGGGGTGCTGTCTGTCTCTTGCTCATGGAAGAAATAAACCTGAAAATAAAAAGTAAGGGAAGACATGACTTTTTTTTTTTCTTTAGCTCATAAATAAATATACATGTCCTAGATTGGGAGCATTTTTCCTTTTGTTTAAGGAGACAGATTCTGCCTTTGTTTGAGAGAAAAAAAAAAGAAGTGTTCTAAGATTTCCTTTTCACCACCCCCCACCCCCAGGGGAATAGCCATGCCACAATCCCTTCTCCTCCGTTGTTCTCTTAGGATCCTGGGCATGCGTGCACCCAGCAAGTTTTTCTTCAAACCACCAGGTTTGGGACTGGAACTGTGAAGTCTGCCATGTGGAATCCAGCCACCTTAACCACCACACCACCTGCTGGCCCACTCAAGCTATTCTTTCGGCATCACAAAGGGTAGATGAAAAGCTGTTACCAGGGAACCAGCAGTTAGCGTAATGGCTATGTCGCTGGACTCCCACGTAGTTGACCGCGGTTCACGTCCCGGATCCGGTGGCTTAAAACTCACGCCGGGTGCGTGTGCATGTGCACCCAAGATCCCGAGAGGAGAATGGAGGAGAAGGGATTGTGGCGTGACCATCCCCCCTGGGGGGTGATTTCTCGCTTTCTGTCTCTATGTCTCTCTCTGTCTGTCTGGCAAGCGTACACGCCTGATAGCGAAAACCTCTCAAAAAAGAAAAAAAAAAAAGCTGTTACCTATGGGTATTCTCATTATGATGTCAGTAAATTCTAAACTTACTGTGGGCTGCCTGATAGAGCACTTAGCATAATGCTTTGTTCCTAGTAAGTACTCTATAAATATCTGCTCTCATAATTGGATAAGAAATCTAAAAGCTTTTACTATATATAAATCTGTTTTTTTAAATTGTGAATATGCTTATAATTAACTAATGTATAATTTAGGAGTATTGGACATATCAGTGCTTATTTGTTAAAATTACTATCCTAGGTCATTTCAGTTGAAGGTTTAGATTAAGTAAATAAACAAGTGTTGTGAGAGATGTTTAGAGCCATTAGTAAAACTGAGACTAAAATTATCTAAGCTGTCCTTGTATCATTGGAGCCACAGGAATGCTGAATACAAAGTAAGAAGTGGTATACTAACCTCTTTTGCTGAATATACACCCTTCTTCCCACCTTGTTTGGAAGAGTTGATGCTGAGGCTGAAATTATGTGTAGAAAGGTGAGGGTTGTGTTGCTATGGTTTATGATACACCATCCCCGCCCCCCCAAAAAAGCACCCCAAGTTCATGGGTTAAGATTTGGTCATGAAAGTAGTAGAGGAAGTTTATACCTTGTATACCTGTTGTAGAAAAACAGATGCTGAGGAACGAAAAGCGGCACTCAGGAGAGAAAGGAGAATTCTTTATTACACCGATGGGAACAGAGCAGTTAATACTCTGAATCTCCAGCTTGGGCTGAGAGTTAGACAGTCTTTGCATGAACTGGGAAGGGCAGTTTCAGCACGCTTAGAGCGTCCTATGAGGGAAGAGGCTCAGTGTCCGCCCCAGTACAGAAAAGGCAGAGAAGCAGGGAATTCATCCTGCTCAAGGCTTTTGTCCACTCAACAGTTAGGGAAAGGGGCAGCTTGTAGGGGAACAGAAAGCCCAGACAGCCGTCAGCCCTGGGTTGCTTCAAGGTTGCTCACAAGTTCTGGGTTGTTCCACATAATTCCCTTCGTGCCTCCTCAGCCATACTCGAGGGTCAGTTAACAGGAGGGCAGTAAAATAGCTTTCTGGGGCAGTGACTAGTAGTTGATATTTGACAGCAGGAGGTTGAAAGGATATTGTTGGGGTGCCATTCATTGCTGTCCTCAAGCCTCTGCTATGCATAGATTGGTCAACTTCCAGAGTGACCAAAGCAGGGCTGTAGTCTCCTCAAGCTTCTGCCGTGCATAGAGCAGCCAGCCCAGGAGTGTCTGCAGCAGGGCTGTAGTCCTCATGATGGGTCTTTATCCTCTGGCAGGTCATTTTGGTCGGTTGCCTAGGGTGGCTTAGCACCCTCCAGGTCCTGGGTTCCTCCAGTACTGTGGCTCCATTCACTTGCGAGTGTTGTATCCATTGGGCTACCCCTGCAACCTTAACTGCAGTGGGGGTAACAAGCACAACAACATATGGCCCCAACTAGGTGGGCTATAGTGATTTATTTCCAATTTTTAACCACATCAAGTCCCCAGGCTCATGTTTGTGTACCCAGTTTCTGAGGGGAGCAGGGGTTCTTTTTAAGGTTACATGAGCTACTTTTTTTTTTTTTTT
>NW_006159564.1:1082634-1089532 GCF_000334495.1 Tupaia belangeri chinensis
TAGGGCACGTGCGCTCGCCAGACAGACAGAGAGAGACAGAAAGCTAGAAATCACCCCCTAGAGGGGATAGCCACGCTGCAGTCCCTTCTCCTCCATTCTCCTCTCAAGATCTTGGGCACACATGAACACGCGCCCGGCATGAGTTTTAAGCCACCAGGTCCGGGACGCAAACCGCGGTCGACTATGTGGGAGTCCAGCGACATAGCCATTACGCTAACTGCTGGTTCCCACATGGTCTACTTTTTTAAGAAGTTTTTCCCAAAGCCACCAGATTCTGAGTCAGGATTGCCTCACCCAGCTGATGGACATCAGCCATTTGGGTGACTAAAGGGGGTGGCCAGCCAAACAGGATCTTATAAGGGGAATAACCTTGTCTTTGGGGTATACATCAAACTCGGCTAGTGGGAGGACATCCACCCAGGAGCGTCCAGTGTCCTGACAGAGCTTAGCCAGTGTGGATTAGAGGGTATGGTTCATTCGTTCAACTCTCCCAGAACTCTGAGATTGGTAAGCAATGTGAAGCTTCCATTTTATGCCCTAGGCCTTTGTCACTCCCTGTGTAATTTCTGCCATAAAAGCAGGGCCATTGTCTGACCCAGTCTCAAGGGGAAGCCCAAACTGAGGTATGACTTCCCTCAAAAGGGTTCAAGTGACTTCTCTGCTTCTACCCAACCTGAGTAAGTACAAACCAGGACTACCACCACTTCAGAGAAGTCTGCCTCCAGTAATTCCAGGGGGAGTTGTCCCAGTGGCTTGTATTCCAGCTGGCTGAGTTGGCTCCTGGGCACGGTTATTTCTGGCACAGGTCTTGCATCGCATACTCATAGTTGCACACAATGACAGTAGGCAGCTCAAGAAATAGTATTGGCCAGGCACGTTTTCTAGGTTAGTCTTTCCCCAGTGAGTCAACTTGTGGTGCTATTTACCAACAAATACCCCAGGGACTGAGGTATGTATATTCTTTTATGTATCAATCTCCATTATCCATCTTCTTCCAGGGTTGTTCCCCTCTGACTGCCCAGTGATGTTCATTGGAGGTATAAGGTGGGAGGAGGAGGCTTTTGGAAGATTTGTGAGTTGTAACACCCTGGTTACAGCAGTCAGGGTTTGGTTGGCAGTAGCCTTGACTGCCTAGTCTGCTAACTGGTTTCCCAGGGTGATGGGACCCTCTTCCCTCTGGTGTCCTCTGCATGGATGATTGCTACTTCCTTTGGCTCCCAGACTGTTTTTAATAATTGGCAGATTTTTTTTTTTAACTCTTTCCTTCTGCCAAGAGTTTTCTCTGTTGATATAATGTCCCATGGATGTGTAGGGTGGCAAAGGCATATCGTGAGTCGGTGTAGATGTTTACTTTCTTATCAGTCATCAATTTTAGGGCTCAGATTAATACCCAGAGTTCAGCCTGCTTAGTTGACCACCCTTGGGGAAGTGCCCCAGCCTTGATCACTCTGTCCTGAGAGGTAAATACATAACCAGCATATCGAATTCCATCTTTCATGTAGCTGCTGCCATCAGTGAAGAGGGTGAGGTCAGGGGCCTTCCACGGTGTGTCTGCATTCAGGCCCTCATTGAGGGCCTCTTCACAGTTGTGGTCAGGAGGCCCCAGCATGACTGGGAGGAAGCTAGTAGGGTTTAGGGTCTACAGGGTCTGAAGTCTAATTGGGAACTTCCACTCAATAAGCGCTAATAATGGGCCATCCTAGAGCTGGCTAGCCATTTATATTCTCTGGTGTTCATCAGGGCAGTCACCGAATGAGGGACCCGGGCATTGATAACTTGGCCTAAGGTTAACTTGTCTGTCTCTTTAATCAATTTAACAGTGGCAGCAAGGACTCGGAGGCAAGGTAGCCATCCGGATGCCACTGCATCTAATCTTTTAGACAGATAGACAGTAGGTCTCTCCTAAGGTCCAACAGGCTTAGAACTCTTAGTGCTATCTGACTTTTTTCTTATCTGAACAGATTGAATTCTTGAGTGATGTCTGGCTGTCCCAAAGCTGGGGCTTTCCCAAGACTCGACTTGAGATCCTGGAAAGCCTGCTCTTGGAGGGGTCCCGGTTTGATAGGGGCCTCTTCTGGGCCTCTAGTAGCTCATACAGTGGTCTGGCCTTCTCAGCAAAGCCCAGGATCCAAATCCTACAGAATCCTGCTGCTCCCAGGAACTCGCGCAGTTGTCTCCTCGTTGTGGACTGAGGCAGCCCATATATCACCTGTTTATATTTGTGCCTGAGAGCATGGTGTCCTTTAGTTAGATAAATATGAGGACCTGCACCTGAGTATGACAGATCTGGGCCTTCATCATTGAGATCTTGTATTTAGCCTGGGAGAGAAGCTGGAGCAGTGCTTGAGTTCTCTTCCAGCAATTCTCGGGTCACTCTGACAAGCAGGACGTGTCAACATATTGGAGCAGAGTACACCCAGTTTCCTGACCTGGAAAATTCTCTAGGTTGGTAGCAAGTGTTTTCCTGGGGGCGAATATTCACCATTCTTCTCTCGGGGCATTGTTATAGTCAGGATTTTGGCAGGGCTGACAGTCAATCCAGCTGAACCTGGTGCGTCAAAGCTGATTTGCACTCTGAGTTTAGTCAATAGGTTTCTTCCCAGCAATGGGACTGGGCACTCAGGCAGGTACAGGAACTCGTGGGTAACCAGGTGCTCCCTAGCTAGCAGCTTCTTACCTGTAAAAAGGGCTGAGTTTTGGTGTTTCCAGTGGCCCTCATGATGGTGGCTTTTCAGCCTGATGGGGGCCAGGGGCTGGGTGACAATGGAGTGTTCAGCTCCAGTATGTACCATGAATGCCATTGGCTGGCCCCCCATTTTGACCGGGCTTCCAGGGGCCCAGGATCATGGAGCCTGGCCAGTCCTATTCTGATTCCATCATGGCCCGGAGGTCTCTTGGGGGCTCTGAGTGGAAAGTCTTCGGTGCCTCTGGTGGATTTTTGGTCATTTTCCCTTGGTTTGCCTTCCACTTGGGCATTCATCTCTCCATTGTCCATCCTCTTTTCACTGTACACATTGGGTTGGTCTGAGCCTGGAGTGGCTGGGTTTTGGCCCCCATCTCAGATCTGGTGGGGCATCTGGTTGTGTGAGGGTGGCAGCCAACAGGATTGGCTTCTGCTTCATCCGCTACTCTGCTTTCTTTTTTTTTTTTTCTCTCAGTCTTGGTTCATGAAGACTTGATTAGCAATCTCCAGGAACTGGGTGAGCATTCACCCCAGCAAAGTCTTCCTGGTTTTGGAGTTTTCTATGGATGTCAGGGACCTAATGGGCGACAAAGGCAGCATTAATCATCTGCTGACTTTCGGAACTCTCCACATCAAATGGAGTGTAGATCCAGTATGCCTCACAGAATCTCTCGTAAAACTGCCCCAGCGGCTCTTCTCTCTTAATTATTTCTGTAGTTTCTGTCATGTTAGTAGGTGTCTTTGCACCGGCTTTCATTCCCTGCAGTAGTGCCTCTTGATAACTTGTTGAGATGGGCATGCCCCCCTCAGTATTGAAATCCAAATCAGGCTTTTCATTTGGAAAAGCAGTTCTGGCCCAAGCCTCAGGACCTACCACATCATTGGGAGCATGCTCTTGTAGTCATTTCTTTGCTGCCACAAGGACTCTGCAGTGCTCCTCTGTGTTAAGTAGGGTGAGGAGTAGGTGCTGGCAATCGTCCTAGGTGGGCTGGTGGATTTGGAGTATAGACTCCATGAGATCTATCATTGCCTGAGTCTGCTCTGAGTAGGAGAGGATGTGGTGTTTCCAATTAAGTAGATCAGTGGTGGTGAAGGACTGGTAGTAGAGAGTTGCTCTGCCCGCTGTGATCTGTGCCTAGCTGGAGGAGGGACCTTGGGTCTCCCGGAGGGGCAGCTGAAGAATGAGGTTGCCCCAGGCTGCAGCAGATCGCTGAATGATGGTGGGTAAGGCAGAATATGGACACAAGATTCAGAGATGGCTGGGAGCCTCCCTCCTGAGCTGGGAGCTGGTGCTGGCCCCTCAGGTTGCTCTTTAGGCTCCAGGGAAACAGATGGGGGACAGCATTTTGATTATTGGCTTGGCTGGGACATATGGGGTTGGTGCTGCTAATGGCGCCTCTTTGGAGGGGGCAGGGCCTGCAGGATTGGGTTTCTTTTGGTCAGAGGCAGATGTGGTTGGCATGGCACAAGTGACCAAAATAGTGCATTGGGTTTTCCTTCTTACGCAGATTTGCGCCCAGGGAGAAATGACTTGGGCTCTCTGAAGCCAGGAGTCTGTATAGAGAAACTGATTGGGGTGGCCTGGAGTGCCAGTAACCAGTAACCACATTGTGTATAGCCCACACATGGGGAGATGTAAAGTTTCTTCCAGCAGCCATCTCACTTTTTAAAAAAGGCTTATTTAATCTCATGAAGAGCTTTTAACCTCTCTGGTTTCAATTTAACTTAATAATCACCAGAGAAACTCTTCTTAAAATTAGTCAGCATACAGTCCAGCACAGTAGGCTTGGAAGACTAGGATTTAGGTTTTTCCATCATGTTCCAAATATCTCTGACCTCTCCATTTATCAAAAACCTTTATTTCCCAGAAGGCTTGGGAGATCACTGGTTGGAGGAAGCTTTTGAGTAGATGTTAAATGCTGCCAGGCAGTGCTCTGTTGATGCAATTTTGAGTCACAATCAAATATTAATTATTTAATTTGAACATGTTTAGTAGAGTAATTTGGCAGCACATATAGAGGGGAGGGGCTCAGTTCCCCCCATTTTTTGTTTTACCTAAATTGTGAAAGTTTGTTTTATATGTTGATGCATATTTTACAAACAAACAAAAACTGTTCAACAAATTTTCCAAAATAGAACAAAACATCTTTTTTTTTTTGGAGAGGTTTTTGCTATAGGACGGGGAAGCTCCCCAAACAGAAAGAGACAGAGGAAGAGAAAGTGAGAAATCACTCCCCAGGGAGGATGGCCATACCACAATCCCTTTTCTTCCATTCTCCTCTTGGGCATGGACGCACATGCCCCTGGCGTGAGTTTAAGCCACTGGGTCCAGGACTTGAACTGTGGTCAACTACATGGAAGTCCAGCAACATAGCCATTATGCCAACTGCTGGTCCCAACAAAACATTCTTATCGATAACAGTTTAAGATTTTAATCATTTGAAAAACCTATAGAAGGCAGAAACAGAAACCCCAAAGCAACTGGCCTGAACAAAATGTCCTGAGCACCCTAGGGATGAGAAAGGGTTAACTCAGTTTCTGTCAGCCCTACACAGAGTTGTTAGGCTGTTGTAGGGTCTATAAGGTCATTAAGATTTGCTAAATTGCTATGGGGATTGAATTACAAGGTCACCACAGACTAAATTTTCTTTAACACTTTTTGACAATCCACATTAGCATTTTCAAAGGACAGTTGCTTCTCCTCATCTTCATCTACATTCTCTACCTGCCTTTGCACATATTTTTGCAACCTATCTATAAATTTATCTCAGTCGGTAGAAATTGGTGTCCCAACTTCTGGGGACAAAATTGAGGACCTGACATACATTATTCTGCCTATCCACCTCTACAGGGAAAGCCCTCCCATCAGCCTCTGTGTCCCTTCCCCCATCCTCCCTCCCCTTGTAACAGACAAAGGGTGGGTGTCCCCCCAGAGGGGACCAATCAGGCGTCTGTCTGGCCATGTCCCTCACGGGCTTTGTATAGTTCCTTAGCAATAGGCGATCAGATATAGGACCTCTGCCAGATTGAATGCACAGGGAGGTACTGGGTCCCCCAGTGTACAATACTGCCATTTAACCTTTCCAGAAACACCACAGAACTGCAGAGAACAGACCCAATTATGCCCTGTAGCGTGATGCTGGGGGGCCACAAACAGTTACTCATCACAGACATATTCATTCAGAGGTTATACATTCCCTCCTCGCATCAGCCAATTACCAGATGAGCCCTATCTGATGGTCCTGCGACACAAGAAGAGTGATCGGGTCTCCATTTCTACTCAATCTGAGTAGGTCTGTCTGACTAGGGCTCTACAGATCCTTGGGGGCTTACCAGACTACCAGATTTGATGCTTACCAACTACCACAGTTGATGCATCAGTGTCCAGGAGTTGGCCCTTCTCTCCAGTTGGAGTCCGATGCTCCAGGAACACTCAGCCTCAGGGCGGGCATCCCAGCTAAGGGATCCCGTCAAAGAAGATGGGAGGGGAGGGCGGGTGGACGACGCATAACCATCTCCACACCATAGTGCCCATCCTGCCATCCTGCGGGGGAAATGCCCTGGGATCGGTGGCTCAAAGGGTCAGTCTGATTTCACTTCCCGGCCAATGCATCAAAATGTTGCAGAAAAACAGATGCTGAGGAACGAAAAGCAGCACTCAGGAGAGAAAGGAGAACTCTTTATTACGTCGGTGGGAATGAAAAGAAGATGGGAGGGGAGGGCGGGTGGACGACGCATAACCATCTCCACACCATAGTGCCCATCCTGCCATCCTGCGGGGGAAATGCCCTGGGATCGGTGGCTCAAAGGGTCAGTCTGATTTCACTTCCCGGCCAATGCATCAAAATGTTGCAGAAAAACAGATGCTGAGGAACGAAAAGCAGCACTCAGGAGAGAAAGGAGAACTCTTTATTACGTCGGTGGGAATGGAGCAGTTAATTCTCTGGATCTCTGGCCCCAACTGAGAGTTGGACACAGTCTTTTATGGCAAATTGGGGAGGGACAGTTTCAGCATGATTGGAGTGTCCTATCAGGGAAGGGTCAGTGTCTGCCCTAATAACAGCTGGCAGAGAAGCAGACTTCAGACCCTGTGACTAAACTCACACCGGGTGCGTGTGTGTGCGTGCCCAAATTCTGAGAGGAGAATGGAAGAGAAGGGATTGCGGTGTGGCCATCCCCTCTGGGGTGGGGGGGGGGGGGGGCTTCTCACTTTTT
>NW_006159564.1:1089579-1091075 GCF_000334495.1 Tupaia belangeri chinensis
CCAATTTTTTTTTTTTTTTTTTTTTTTTGCTATAGAGCACATTTCTCACTGGAAAGAGACACACAGAGAATGAGTGAGAAAGCATCTCTGCTAGGGGTGCCATAATCCCTTTTCCTCCATTTTCCTCTAGAGATTTTAGGCATACACACACGTGTGCCTGGTGTGTTTTTCAAGTCATTGAGTCTGGAACATATACTGCAGAGTTGGCCACATAGGATCCAGCTGCCTTAACCACATGACTGGCTGGCCCATATGTGTAAATTTTACTAGACCATCATAATGTCCTTATACTTCACAGCTGTGAGAATGATTATTTCATGACGTCAGCATTATTAAACATTATCAATTTTTATTTTTAAACATTATCGATCTTAACTGACAACCCTCAGAATGGAAGAATATTTTTGTAAAATATGCCTCAGACAAGGGACTGATAACTAGAATACACAGGGAATTCAATTGACTTCCTTGAAAAAACATGATTAACCCAATTAAAAGATGGGAAAATAAGCTGAACAAAAATCTCTAAGGAAGACATATGAATAGCCAAAAAAGCATATGAGGAAATGCTCAAAATCCTTCATCATAAGGGAGATGCAGATAAAACCACAATGAGATATCACCTAATCTCTCTCAGAGTGGTGAAGATTAAAAATATAAAAAATGATAATTGTTGACGTGGATGTGGTGATAGCGGAACTCTCCTACACTGTTGGTGGGAACATAAACTGGTTCAGCCACTGTGGAGAACAATATGGAAGTTCCTCAAAGATCTACAAATAGAACTACTATTTGATCCAGCAGTCCCACTTCTGGGTATCTATCCAAAGGACAGGAGAATGCTTAGTCAGAAAAGCACTTGCACAACAACGTTTACTGCAGCCTTATTCACAATCACTAAGACATGGAACCAACTCAAATGTCCAGAAACAGATGAATGGATTGAAAAAGTGTGGCACATATACTCTATGGAATACTACTCAGCCATAAAAAACAAGACCCTGGCATTTGATAGAAAGTAGTCAGATATGAAGGATCTATGACTGAATGAAGCAAGCCAGGATATGAAAGAAAAATACTGTATGTGTCCACTTACTATATACTAACTGTCCACACCTTATGGTAGTGATCGAAATATTGAAGGGCATAAAAGCAGTGAAAATAGTTAGGGATGCTGAAGACAGTGTGGAATGGGGCGGGAGAAGGGAAGAGTATAGAGGACAGAGTATAGCAAAGAACAAATAGGCATGACATTAGTGGGACACAGAAATGACTTATTACCTGTTGATGATAACATGTATAGTATTCTCAACTGGACTGGTCTGAGAAGTATTTCATGTTAGGTAAATTTTTTTTTCAGAGAGATTTTTGCTATAGAGTTCCTGTACTTGCCAGAACGACAGAAAAAGAGAGAGACAGAAAGCGAGAAATCACCACCCCACCCGTCACCCTCCACCCCCAACCCCCCACCCCTTGCAGGGAGGTGGCCATGCAGC
>NW_006159564.1:1091089-1103446 GCF_000334495.1 Tupaia belangeri chinensis
AAATTCTTTTTACAAGCAAAATGATATATACTGATAGAATATTTTTAAAAAAATAATGAGAATAATAATAATCATCTGGGAAAAAAATGATGAAAAGCTATTTGATGATAATGTGATAGTAATGTTTTTGTCTTGACTGATGTGGGAGTTATTCCTCTGGAGATAGAAATATACTACACTGTAAAGATGTATGTGATTCAGTGTAATATAAATAAGATTATGGTAATGATAAATAAAATTTAATTTAAAAAAAAAAGAAGGGGACCAGCAAGTAGTGTGGTGGTTGAAGTGCTAGACCTCCCACACGGCTGACCACAGTCAAGTCCTGGAGCTGGAGGCTTGCTTTCTTACTTTCCCTTTCTCTGTCTGATAAAAAAATTTTAAAAATGATAATAAATAAATAATTTTAAAAATTATCTATCTTTATTTTACCAGACTATTAGTTAAAAATAGTGCTAATTTCTATTAGTTAAAAATAGTGTTAATTTTTCATGAAGGTTTTTTCATTTTTTAATTTTTTTTTGCCAATGTGTTGTTTGTTTATATTTGTTTCTTTTCTTCATTTAAACAAATTGCTTTTCTATGTGTCCTGTCCATTTTTCTCTTAGATTTTTACTATTCTTCTTATATGGCCTTGTTAATTATTCTGTGACTTTTCAACTTTTGTTCTAAGGTACTATAGATACATTTATACCATTTTTTTTTTTTTGAGAGGTTTTTTTGCTATAGGGCGCGTGTACTCACCAGACAGAGAGAGATATAGAGACAGAAAGCGAGAAATCACCCCTCGGGGGGATGGTCACACCGCAGTCCCTTCTCCTCCATTCTCCTTTCGGGGTCTTGGGCATGCACGCACACGTGCCTGGCGTGAGTTTTAAGCCACCGGGTCCAGGACGCGAACCGCGGTCGACTACATGGGAGTCCAGCGACATAGCCATTATGCTAACTGCTGGTTCCCCATTTATACACATTTTTTCCTTGTTTTTTCCTTTGTTTTCATGGAGGCTTTTTAATTTTGAGATCTTTTTTCCTGGAAAATTACTTTAGCCTTTGCAAATGTATCTGAAACCAGCTTTGCCAAGTTTTTAATTTTTTGAAAAATTGTCTAGATGCTCCAGAATCCATCTGAGTTTGCGCAGTCTGTCAAATCTTTGCTGGAAGCACAGAAGCAATCTATTGAGTCTGGCTCTATAGCTGGCGGGGAGCACCTCTGTTTTATGGGCAGCGGCAGGGAGGAAGAAGACATGTATATGAACATGGTCCTGGCACACTTTTTACAGGTATGCTCACACAGATTACTTCAGTTTTGCTTGGTTATTGATATCATCTTTAAAATTCATTTTTATTTGCTTTTACGTACAGTAAGATTTATCTGTATTTTTCTTTACAGGTTCTTGTTTTTTAAGTCTTGCCAAAAGAATTTTCTCCTCCAGATTTTTTCACAGGCTTATATGGCTTATTTTATGTTTAAGTCTTTAACTATCTGGAATTTATTTTTGTATAGGATTTGAAATGGAAATAAAAACATTTTTTTAGTCTAGATAGTAACCAATTATGTTACCCATTTGAAGTACTCCCTTTTTATTATGCTAATTCCTGTATGCATCAGAATTGATTTTTGTATTATTATGTTGTATTGATCTTAATGCCTATCTGTGTTCTAGTACTCTTATGGTAGATATATAATTCACTTTAATATATTCATTTTGAGATAAGATTTATATATACTTACTTATTTATAACATTTAGCTGCCTTTTTTCTGTGTCTGAGTGTTGTCTTCAGCACAGCTAATTTTTATTCATGATTTTGTGCAAACCTGTCCTACTTTCTTTCAAAACTTCAATTAGTGATAGCTCTATCTTTATATAAATAATGTATTAAGTGTTATTTGGTAATTTATACATTAAACCTCTTACTTTGTATGATCCTAAGCTTTGGAATCTGGACAAGTAGGCATGATATTACGTAGGTCTCCCAGCTTGGATTCATTTCTATTTGTTATATTTAATTAGGAATCTAGTTTAAGAAAAATTAGTCTGAAGGCAAAATCCTTGGTTGAAAATTGTTTGAGAAACACAGAGAAGTAACAAAGTATTTGGGGGAGGGAGTATAAGATAATTTTAAACTTTATTAAAAGAAGGGACCTAGCAACTTATATAATAACAAAATTAGGGACTCAAATTAATTTTACTCATAAATTTAAGAGACCTATTCTAAAAATCCTTCAGTTATTAACTATGTTTTGTAAGGGCTGTCACATAGCAGGAGTTTGGAGTATTATGGACTTTTATTTTTTAATTATAGGGCACATGGACTGGCTGTGAACAGAATGAGAGGGAAAGTAAGAGAGCATCCTTCAAGGGGGTGGCCACGCCACAATCCCCTCTCCTCCATTCTCCTCTCATGATTTTGGGCATGCATGCACACGCACCCAGTGTGTTTTAAGCCACTGGGCCCAGGATTCGACCCGTGCAGTTGTCATATGGGGTCCAGGTGCCTTAACTGTCACCTCACCTGCTAGCCCCAAACTTTTTTTTAATCCTACTTTCATTATTAAAAAAAACTAAGTAGTGTTCAAGTTTCCTTGACTTTCTTAGAATCTGAAAGAAGACGTTGTATTTTATTGATAGTTTCTAATTCTATTTTATAGTGCCTCTCTTTCTATTTTTTTTTTTCATTGTGTATCTTTATTGGGGGGAAATCAGTTAATTTGTCTTACAGAGTTCATAATCTGAATTTTGTTGATTATAATCAGTGTCATATGTCAGAGTCTGTCCCTGGTATTTCCTATAGGCTGGTAGTTAGATGTAAAGATATGATCAGATTGCTTTTTGGAGGACCAGGGAATCCTGGGGAAGTAATGTGTATTTCCATCAGGAAGCAGATAATGTCCAGATATCTTTTTGTCTTCTTTTTGTCTGTTTCTATATCGATTACATTTTTGCAAGTTTCAAAAATGGTAAAATTGTCATTTCTCCTCATAATTAACTGTAATACTTCTTTTACACTGCCTTTTTACAACGGATATAAAGTATTTTGAAAGCTTTTAAAAACCAACCTGATTACATCCTAAAATACCATTTAACCAGTTTTGGTTTGGTTATTGCACTTTGTGGGACAAAAGTAAAATCAAGTCTTATTATTAGACTTGAAGTTGACTTCTTCCTAACTAAGCACCAGCCTATAATACATAAGGTAGATGTATATACTTCTCAGTGTCAAAGTCCAACATGTCAAGTAAAACAATGTAAGTTCAGAAACTTAATGTATAACCATGTATTTAATTCATCTCCGCTTTAGAACTATCGGGTTTTAATCAAATTGTATTTTAGATTAAGTAAAATCTTATTTTCTATTGCAGAAAAACAAAGAATATGTGAGTATTGCCAGTGGAGGATTTATGGGTAAGGTTTTAATTTATTAAATTTTTGCCTTTACTTTTCTTAAAACAATATATTGATTTTCAGCAGGGTTGGTTTGTAGAGACTAAATTATTAGTTCATGGGTATATTGTCTCTTCAGTCATTCAGAATTTTCAGAGAACAAGGTCAGCAGGACATATAAATAACAGATAAACGTAATAGGCCATTGAAATGAGTAAATATTAGATGAAAGACTATTTAAATAGATGTATTTTGTTAGCTTGTGTTCCCCAAAAGCATTTCTATAGAGATACATGCAAAACTGTCATTATTTGTTTCTGTGGAGAAGGATTTGGTATGGTGACTAGGAAGGAAGAGTTGGAGAAATACTTTCTTTATGTTGTCTGAATGTTTTTGTTACGATTTTATTTTTGAACCATTTGAATGTATCACCTCCTAAAAAATGTTGACTAAATAGAATAAAATAAATAACCTGGATATTCTCAAATCTGCAGACTAATATCGGGTAATCCAGGCTAGTAAAATAATTGATAAGATCTCATAGGCAAGTATATAAGAATGTATGAAGAATTAGGTCAGTGTAGTAAGATTAAGAAAGAGCCCGTGTTACATTAGGAACAGAGATGCCATATAATACTAAACTGTAAAACTAAGTACTGGGAAAACTAATGAAAAAGTCAAATCCATAGGTGTTAAAGATTGGGGCCAGCAAGTGGCATGATGGTTAAAGGCGCTGGACTCCCACTTGGCTGACCACGGTTCAAGTCTCAGACCTGGTGGCTTGCTTTCTTACTTCCTCTCTCTCTCTGTCTCTCTCTGATCAAACTAGAAAATAATAATGATAATAATAATAAATAAAGTTAAATAAAATAATTCTTTTTTAAAAAAGAAAATGGAATCTCAGGTTTTAGTCATAGGAGTCTTATAAAGACTAAATTTTTACTTAATATTTTCTTATATTGTAACTCAGAATTTCTGTTAAAGTCAGATCTATTTCCTCTTGGTCTTTGAGGACATTAACAAGGGTTATGATTATCTCTCAATTATCATGGCCTAATAACTGTCTTTGAGACTCCTACCCTAAGTGATCTACAAAAGGGATTCTTCTAATAAATATGTTAAGGGAGTGTCAACCCTGGGTCCGGTACAATTAGGAATCCTGAAAACAGAATAAAAAGTTGGTTATTAAGCTTGTAGTTCTCAAAAGTATTAGGAAAACATTCTTTTATAGTATAGTCTAGGTTTTAGAAACATTTTTTAAAATGTGAATTATTTCTGGGTCAGCAGGTGGCATGGTGGTTAAGGCACTGGATCCAACATGGCCAGCTCCACAGTTCAAGTCCCAGACCTGGCGGCTTAAAAAACATGCCAAGCACATGTGCGTGCATGCCAAAAATCCCAAGAGGAGAATGGAGGAGAAGGGACTGCAGAGTGGCCATCCTTCTGGGGAGAGGGTTGATTTCTCACTTTCCTTGTCTCATGTCTGTCCCTGGAGAGCGTACATGCCCTATGGCAAAAATATAATGTACACACACACACACATATGGGAAAAATTTATGTCTCCTTGTGATGTCATAAAAGCCACCATTGGATTTCTATTCCTTATATCATAAAATTGCTGAGATTATCTGTTAATCCTTGAAAGGTTGCCTTCCAAAGTGGAAACCATAAAGCCTATATAGTTTTGATCATCTTAGGGTTCAATTAAAAGTTTGTGGGATCATCCTGTGGCATGGTGGTTAAGGTGGCTGGATTCCACATGGCCAACAGCGTGGTCCGAGTTCCAGAGCCAGAGACTTGAAAAATATGTGGGGCACGTGTGTGCATACAGAATCCAAAAAGGAGGGAGAGATAGAGGAAAAAGGATTGTGGCATGACCAACCTCCATCAGAGATGCTTTCTCACTTTCCTTTTCTCTCACTCTGTCTCTCTCCGGTGAGTACACACACCCTCTAGCAAATTGTTAAAAAGTTATTTGTGTACAGAGGGCTTTAGAGGGAAGAAGATCATTTACTTACCCTGGATACCTATGATTATATCCTCTGGATACCTATGATTATATCCTTGGGTCCTTTTTCACTGATCTATGACATGTTTATTTTACTTCTTTGATAATGAATCTTTCCAAAAGGGCGGTTGATATTTCAGGGTTTTTTTCTTGTTTGTCTTAAGCATTGCAACAGCACCTGGCAGACATTAACGTGGATGGACCAGAAAATGGATATGGTCATTGGATTGCTAGCACCTCAGGCTCAAGAAGCAGTATCAGTTCTTCTGTTGACGTAAGTGTATATGTAAAGTACTTCACTAGATTTGGACAGATTCCCAGGGAAAGTGACTACTAAACCCCCAGCATAACAGAAATGGAGCCAAATATTTTATTTACATACATACATATTACATATGTTGCTAGCATAATAAAATGATAGGACAAGCTTATGCAGCTAAACTGGCTAGGAGTCTTGAGATTCAACTCTTCAAATTTCTCTCTGTCCAAATGCTATTTGGTATCATCTATTATGATTCTTTTTTTAAAAGAGATATCATACTCTCACCAGAGAGATAGACAAAGTGAGAAATCACCCCCCAGGGGTGATGGCCATGCCGCAACCCCTTCTCCTCCATTCTTCTCTCAGAATTTTGGGTGCACTTGCACAGGCGCCCAGCATGAGTTTAACCTGTCATGTCCGCAACTTGAACCACAGTTGAATATGTGGAAGTCCAGGGATGTAATCGTTACGCTCACTAGATGTATTTATTAATTGAGGTTTATCTTCAGCCATGCACATCAAAGCAGATTATTGTCACAATAAAACTTTTCTGAGAATTTTTGTACATTTCATGTAAAATTGCCATTTTATTTAATAATTTTTGTTTTCCTTTTTAATAAGTAAATAGTATTTCATTGTATGGATGTGTTATAATTTATTCACTTATTCCCCCATTGTTGAATACAGCCATGCATTTCTTAATGGTCACTGACAGACTGTCCACCATATGTATATATGATGATGGAGCAATAAGCTGTCATCTCAGTGGCCTAGGTGTATAGTAGGCTGTGCCATCTCTGCGTAAGTGTACTCTGATTTTCGTACAGTGACAAAGCTGCCTAATTGCACGTTTCTCAGAAAGTATTCCTGTTAAATAAAGCATGGTTCTCTCTTTCTCTTATATACAAGTTAAAAAAATAGTAGAGTACTTTTACTTAGGAAAATTCATTGAACTCTACATTATTATTATTATTAAATAGATCTCCAAAAGCCATTATTCTTATTTCTATTCCCATTCACACTGTGAGATTTTCTTTATACTGAAGTTTTTATAGTCAGAAAAGCATTGATTGAGGCCATTGTAGAATCTATCTTAAAGATGTGTGTTATTAAAATAATTATAATATATAAATAATACTGGTTGGGGAAAACATAGAAAAGATATTGAATGTTGAAGCAGGGAGTTTAATGTCTCTGTATTGACTGACATGCATGGCATTCCATTTTGAGAAAGCAATGTAATACACTGTAAAGTTATTTGTAATCCAATGTAATATAAAGAAGATTATGATGATAATAAAAAATAAAAAAAATTAAAAAAAGATGTGTATTATTCAAAAGTGTCAAAGAATTTTCAGTCAGTTTAATTTGGTTTCGAATTTAGATTGGGTAATTGAAACATGTCTGTATTTTTTTTAAGAATTATTTTACTTAACTATTTATTTATTTATCTATTTATTTTGACCAGAGAGGGACAGAGAGAGAGAGAAAGGTGGAAAGTGAGAAAGCAAGCTGCCAGGTTCAGGACTTGAACTGCAGTCCACCATGTGGGAGTCTAGCACCCTTAGTCACCTCGCCACCTGCTGGCCCTCACATGTGTATTTTTAATAACTTATTTCTTCTAAAAATAAAAGTAACACATTGTAGCATCACACGTAAATAAGAAAAATATAAAGGAAAAAAATCCCTTTAAACCAGAGAAAATTGCCACTTATTTTTTTAAATATTTTCAACAAATCTTTTTAAAAGCATGTGTATTTTAATATTCTGTTTTAAAAAATCATAGCATATATGGTTTTTTTTTTTGCCTTTTCACTAAATGAGCACTTTCTAGTGTTTTCACATGCGTTTTTAGGACTAGTCCTGTGGCACAGCAGTTAAACCCTTTAGATAGGAGCCAGGTCCCACACGACTGACCATAGTTTGAGGCTTAGCCCTAGCAGCTTGAAAAACTTGCCAAGTGTAAGCTCAGGGGAACCAGCAGTTAGCGTAATGGCTATGTCGCTAGACTCCCACGTAGTCGACCGCGGTTCGTGTCCCGGACCCGGTGGCTTAAAACTTACGCCAGGCGCATGTGCATGCGTGCCCAAGATCCCGAGAGGAGAATGGAGGAGAAGGGATTGCGGCGTGACCATCCCCCCTGGGGGGTGATTTCTCGCTTTCTGCCTCTATGTCTCTCTCTGTCTGTCTGGCGAGCGCACGCGCCCTACAGTAAAAATCTCTCCAAAAAAAAAAAAAAGTGTAAGCTCAGGATTCTGATGGGATGGAGAAGGAGGATTGTGGCATGACCAGCCCTGTTGAGGAGTGTATTCTCTGTTTCTCAAGCACATGTGCCCTCAGGCAATAATAAAAGCATGACTTTAAAAAAATTTTTTAATGACTGTATAATTTCTTATCAACTAGTACCCATAAGTCACTTTATGATTACTTATTTTCTTCCCATAAATTCTGAAGAGAAGTTAATAGGCTAAAGGTAGTATTACTTTTAAGCATTTGACACTTGTAGGATATAATTGCCCTGTAGGCTCTGTAAGCAATGCCATGAAATTATTTGAGAACTATACTCACAGCTGTCACAGTAGGTACATCAGGGTAACTTTCCTTCAGAAATTAAAGGCCTAAGTGGGAATGTTTTTAAGAGCAAAATTTACAAGGAATAAACATTTTTAAATTCAGCTACATGAATGGTAGTTTGATTATACTTTTGTTTATTTTGTAGGCTAGATGAAGAGATATTAATAACTTTATTGCTTATTGAATAAAAAAGGTAATTTCAGATTCTTCACAAGCGTATGTTAATATATCCTGATTTTTTTCATTTCTATCTTCAACTTTTAAAATGGTTTTACTGGCACATATACTCTATGGAATACTACTCAGCCATAAAAACCAACAAAACCCTGGCTTTTGACAGAAAGTGGAAAAATATGGAAGATTTACTGCTGAGTGAGGCAAGCCAGGCTATGAAGGAGAGACATTATATGTCCCCACTTAACATATACCAAATGTCTGCACTCTATGACTGAAACTGATTGACTAACGGTTGTACAAACACAAGAGATGGGTGTGAATGTCAGACGAGGTGTATGTGGAGTGGGGCCTAACGAAGGACATTTGGAGAAGGGATGTGGAGGTAGAGCATTGACAGGATGGGGAGGTGTGGTGTTATCCGTTGAAGATATTTTGATCAATGGGACTGGGGAGAAATGTTCACATATTGAAATGTTCACATTTTAAGCTAAACAGTGCGATTGAATGTATATACAAAAAATAAATTTAATTAAAAAAAATGGTTTTGCCTAGTGAATAGATTGCTGAGTTCCCATAACAAAATACAGCAGTCTAGGTGGCTTAAATTAGCAGCAACTTATCTTCTTCATTCTGGTGGTTAAAAGTCCAAGATTAGTAGGCAGCATGCTACCAACAGGTAGCATGGAGGGTAACATGCTGGATCCCACATGACTGACTATGCAGTGGCTTAAAAATCATGCAAAGGCCCATATGTCTGTGCTCAAAACCCTGAGAGGACAATGGAGGAGAAAGGATTGTAGCATGGCCATTTCCTCTGGGAGGTGATTTCTCACTTTGCCTCTCTCCCTCTGCCTCTCTCTGGTGAGTACACATGCCCTATAGCAAACACTAAAAAAAAGTTAAGATATTAATTTTAAATTTAAATTAAGACATTACAAGAGTAAGTTGTTGGCAGGTTTGGTTTATCCTGAGGCCTTCTTGGTCTGCAGATGACCACCTTTCCCCCACTTCCTCATGTGTTCTCTTTTGTTTTAGTACCATTTTTGAAAATTTTATAGTTTATTATGTACATTAATTGCACGATTTCATGAGGTTCCATAGGTGCCAAAGCATGTATCAGTATGTAATAATTATGTGATCTTTCCTAGTGTGCCTATCTCTTTCTCTTGTAAGGGCACAAATCAAATTGAATTAGGGCTAACTCCTATGATCTCATTCAACCTTAATAACCTCTTTAAAGGCCCTATCTGTATACTTCTAAATACAGCCACATTCTGAGGTGTACTCAGCATTAGGACTTTGACATCTGAATTTGGTGGGATATAGTTTAGTCCCTAACTCGTAGACAACTTTTGGCAGTATTGTGTCTGCTAATCATTTGGAGCACAGTTGATTTGTCTATGTCTTTTTTTTTATTTTCAGGGTGAATCTTCTAATGGCTCAAATGATAGAGGAATGAAATCACTAGTAAATAAAATGACTGTGGCCTTGAAGACGAAATCTGTTAATGTCAGGGAAAAAGTTATCAGTTTTATTGAGAATACATCCACTCCTGTGGACCGGTGAGTTGCTTATAAATTTATCAGTGTATGATGAGTAATTAAAACTAAAGAACTATAACTTGCAGTACGTAAATGCCAGTTGAATTGAATGTTTAAGTATATATTCTGTTAGATGATTTCCTAGTTTTCATTTTAATTGCAGGGTTGTCCTTTTATTTTTTTTTTGAGAGAGGTTTTTGCTATAGGGCATGTGTGCTTGCCAGGAAGACAGAGAGAGACAGAAAGTGAGAAATCACCCCCCGGGGGGATGGCCACGCCACAATCCCTTCTCCTCCATTCTCCTCTCGGGATCTTAGGCACGCACGCACACACGCCCAGCGTGAGTTTAAGCCACTGGGTCCGGGACTCGAACCACAGTTAACTACATGGGAGTCCAGCGACATAGCCATTATGCTAATTGCTGGTCTTTCATACCACTCAGAATAAGATGCAAATAACTTGCCCCTACATGCCATTCATTTTAGAAAGTATTCAAGTATCACTATGTATAGTAAGCTTCACATAGTAGCTGCTTCACAAATGTCAAGTGGATGGGAATCACCTAAATGCAATGATCTCAAGTAGGAGGCTCTTTCTCTGTTTCAGGAACGTAATATCTAGAAAATCTATTCATACTGACTAGGTATAGCAGAAACCTCAAACCTAAAAATTCAGATGTTCATTTAATTTTGTTTATAGAATATGAATGAATCCCATTTTCCTATGAATTATGGAGATTCAGCTAACAATTGATAAACAAGTTTTAAGAATGTCTTATGTATATTGGTTTTTACTATAATTGTGAGGTTTTTTTTAAAGCATGTATTATGGTTATTATGTGTTCTCTTTCTTATTCCTAGAGTTTAAAGCATTATTCCAACACAGGTTTGTTCCTAAGCAAGACTGATCTTAGAGTGTATTAGGTTGTCTGAAAGACATGGTGTATTTTTCTGTGTTTTCTATGCAAAAATGCATCATGACTTTTTCAGTGACCCAATATTATAGTATTTGAATTTGAGTACTATTATCACTATATTTGTAGCACAAGCATTTCAACTATATTCATTTTATTTTAGAATGAACTGATAAGTATGGCTCAAATAAGACTGTTGTGTTTGTTAAAGTATCACTTGAAGCTGGCTTTTTTCTTCATTTTCTGCATTTGAGATGGTTGAAAATTTTTCTCTTTAATATACACGCTGGGTTAAAAAATCAATTACGCTATAATTATGTTTTAAATCTGTTGCATTTTTTATAATCATTTTGTTCTGTCCTCTGTCTTGATTTGCTGTAGAATGTCTTTCAATCTTCCTTGGCCAGACAGATCATGTACAGAGCGGTAAGCCAATGAGTAGAGTGGCTCTATTGACCCATCCTTTTCCTTTAGCATGCTTTGTGCCAGCTGTAAGCTATGCTGTCTTGGCTAACATTTCATGCAGCTATTTCAGTGCTAAACTTTCCTCATCCTGCTTTTAAGAATATGTCATGCTAATTGGTCTGTTTCTCTTTTTGGTTTTTGCTTGATCATTTAACAAAAATTTTTTTTGCATGCTTGTTTTTTTCTCCCATTGCTCAGATGAAAATTATATTCATTCAAACCCAGTTTTTTATTCTGAGATGGAAAGGTTAAAAAAAGTAGATCTTTAATCAAGAGTTGGCAGGGTACTGACTTTGGATATTGTCTCCTTCTATCTCCTGCTCTAACAGTGTGGAAAAAAAACAGCACCTAAAATAAGCAGAATTCATGGTTCAAAATTTTTGTTAATTCATATACATTGTGTAATTTTATAATATTTTGAGATTTTTCTTGATAAAACGTATACATTTAGGTTGGTGAGTTAATAACACATTTAAATCTGTTTTAACCACAGTTTTAGGATTCTACCTTTATTTTTCCTTGAAAGAAATTAGGTTATGGTGGACTTTTTTCCTCCTCCAATTTTTGCTATAGGGTTTATGTGCTTGCCAGAGACAGAGATAGAGGGGAAGTGAGAAGGCAGCCCCCAGGGAAATGACCTTGCTGCAGTCCCTTCTCTGAGAATTTTGGGTATGCACGCACACATGCCCAACATATTTTTCAAGACACCAGCTCCAGGACTTAAACTGCACTGTCAGCCTTGTGAGTTCCAGCTGCCCTAACCACCTCACTGCTAACTACCATGGTGGACATTTTAATGTATCTCTGCCCCCAATAAGATGAGGTCCTTGTTATTTAAAGACATAAAGAGGGTTAGATGGTGGAAACTGATAATCCAACTGAACCTACATGGGCAAGGTCGTGGTCTCATCCCGGGTCTTTCCTGAGCATGCGGGGCACATATGCATGTCCATGATTCAGGATGGCTGGGGATGGATCACAGCATGGGGACCCTGTTAGGGTTTCCCCTCCCTTTCTCTCTTTCACTCTTACT
>NW_006159564.1:1103458-1140023 GCF_000334495.1 Tupaia belangeri chinensis
TTCCCTCTTACTCTCTCAAATAAGCTTAAAGAAAAAAATGATTCCTAGTTTTAAGGTTTAATGATCTACTGGACCTTCAATTAGGATAAGCAGAAGAACTTTAATTACTTAATAAATTAGTATGGTAAAGAATTATTTTAATTTTATTATTATTATTGTTTTTTATTTTGACCAGAGATAGATAAAGAGTGAGAGAGAGAGAGAGAAAGCAAGCCTCCAGGTCTGGAACTCTGACTGCAGATGGCCATGTGTGGGAGTCCGCACCTCAACCACCATGCTGCCTGCCAACCCTCGTTTTATAGTCTTTATATTCAGAATTTTTCTGCAATTTAAATTAGAATATTCACTATATAGTACCAGTGAACATTAAAAAGAAATTCTAGTCATATTTTGAATTAAGTTGGAAAAATGGAGTTTAATAATAATGGAGTTTACTCTTTCTCTGGTCATTTCAGTAATGGCAGGGCCAGTAGTTGGCATGGTGGTTAAGGTGCTGGACTCCCATATGGCTGACCATAGTTCAACTCTTGGACCCAGCTGCTTGAAACTCATACTAGGCACATGTGCATGCATGCCCATAATTCCAGGAGGAGAAGGGATTGCAGCATGCCTATTCCCCTGGGGGGGTGATTTCTCACTTTGTCTCTCTCTGTATTTCTCTGGCAAGTGCACGTACCCTATGGCAAAAACCTAAAAAAAAAAAAAAAAATAATGGTAACAAAAACATGGGTGGAAAAACCTTAGGCATTTGTGCTTATGTGAGATGTACTCTTAATTGAAATTTTAATACTTGGTTCCAAAGCCTAGTTTGTCTAAGAAACATGTACATAGCACTTACTACATATGTGAAAGAAGTATATAGTACTTACTGATGAGGAAGTAGGCGCAGGGAGGTTAAGTAACTACCCTAAGGCCAAATAGATTTCAGCATTGGTTTTAATATAAAAATAGAAATTGTTTAGAACTTAATTTATACAGATTTGAGGACATTTAGCTTACCAAGTTCTTAGGCCACTTTTCCTGACAATTTCTTTACCTTTCCATTTTTTTTTTTTTTTATCATAGCTAGTCTAAAACTATGGTGGTAACTGGGGGAGCAAAGAAACGTTTATATTTGTTTAAATATTTAAATAATGCTTGGCTAAAATCTTTGGCAGCTTCTTAAATGATAATTTTCCCCCTTAAATTCTTCAAATATAGGCATGTGAGCAGCAGTGACAGAGTGGGCAAGCCTTACCGTGGGGTGAAGCCTGTTTTCAGCATTGGGGATGAAGAAGAGTACGACACAGGTGTGGTAACACACTTAAAGAGTGTTCCCTGAAGTCCAGGCATGATCAGATTACAGAGGTTCTTTGGGCTAACCAACAAGCACTTACGCATTCACACCCAGAGTGAGATTCTGCAGAGAGAATTAGGAATTCTGGTGTTCTATTAAGTGTTTGGTATTAGGCATCTTGAAGTGTGCCTATTAGAAATCTAAGCAGAAATGTTGAATAAACAATCAATTATTGGATACTTCAACTGAAGAGAGAAATCTCACCTGATGGTAATTTGAAGGTTATCAGTTTAGAAATAGTATTTTAAACCCATGCAATTGGATGTAAATTCCTTTGCTTACCCACATAGAGAATTGAGAGTTGAGGGATTGAAGTTCAGAGAATTCCACATTTGAGACATGTGAAGAGAGCCAATTGGAGGCAGTATTCTAAAGGGCCACAAGGTGGGGATATTGTGTTGGGGAAATTATCTTCTGTGTGGTAGGCTTTCATTGTATTTAAAAAAGTAATTTCTTGCTTTGATTTATAATCCCTCTGCCCAGATTATTCTGATTAAGTAATCGTTAATATTGATTAATATTTGTACTAAGTTGGGAAAAAACAGTATATAAATGTACAAAACAAACAAGACTCCTAAATCACACCGTGCTTTTTTCCATTTATTAAAATATGTTGTGTATTTTTATTTCAGCCCATAGACCTCCTTATTCTTCGATCATATGAATATACCATAATTTGTTTAAGCAGTTTTTTTGCAATTGTGACCATGGTGGTTTTCCAGTGTTTTTTCATTTTTTTGAAACAACAGTGGACATTTTTAACTGTGTATCAAGGTGAATTTTTGAAAGACTTTCCAGAGAGTAATTTCTCAGTAGTAACCACCTGCACTAATTAGAACTAGCCACATAGCCTAATGGTTAAGGGAGCTAAATCCCACATGGCAATTTAGGGTTTGAATCCTGGCCCCATGGTTTGAAAAATGTGGTAGGTATGTGTGCATACTTATCCCTAGTCCTCAATCACATGCCCCCTGGCAATTGAAAAAAGGAAAAGTTGCTAGATTATAGGGAATCATATTTGATATTTTAATATATATTAGAAAATCACGCTCCAGAAAACTTAAATTGAAGTAAATGTGCTATTTCTAATTTTTTTTCTCCTTGTCTTCCCCTCTGTCTCTGTCTTCCTGTTTCCTATCAGTCTCTGTCTCTCCCTGATTATTTCCTTCCATTTACAAAGGGAAGAGGTGAATGGATGAATAAATCGTGGTGCATGTATGCATATATGTGAACATACCGGGTTGTCAGAAAAGCATGACACATTTTTGCATAGAAGATTACATCATGACTTTTCTGACAACCCAATACATATGATGAACATATACATACACACTAAAGAAACTTAGTAATGAAATTGAGAAAACTAGAACTACGTGTATCCACATGCATACATTTCACAATTTTGGAAATAGGGTAGCAGTTGCAGAAGAATGCAGTTGAGTAGTCTGCTTTATATGCATTTTATTTAAACTGTGGAACACCACTCACTGTATATTATGTAGCTGTGTTCATACATGGTTAAAGGTGTGTGTGTAACCAATAACACCAATTTCAGGTAGTCACAACTTGGTGGGAAATGAATGTGACTGGGAGAGATATGTGAAGGTTTCACTTTTATTTAAACTGGAATATAGATAACATGAGATTTCATTTTTCATTACGTCTCAGTATTTTGAAGTATATTAAAAAGCAGAGGGAGGAGCATTTATAATTATTAACTCTGGGGAATGTAATTCTCCTTTCTTAAACTGGAAACAAGATGATTAGAATGTTTTATAGTTCTCTCAGGAAAAAAAAACAATTAGATTTTTACTTTATTCTAGGACTGATTTTATTGTTATTTTCCTTTAAATCAGAAGCCAGCAAGAGAAAAAGATCTCTGCCTTCTCTGTCTTATCTTGAGGGATATTTCAGCCATTTCTAAATCTGCAGACTTCTCAGATCATAGTTATATTACCTATATCAAAAAAATTTGAAATTCTCCAAATGGTTTAATCTTTAAAAGTATATTCTTAATATAAATTCTTACCATATTAATATTTCTGTATTTGTATCAGTGGCATAGGGAAATATGATAACAAGATTAGAAATTTTTTTTAACCTGTACAAAATGTTACTGAATCTTTTTTTTACATTATTAAGAAATGTATCTTTTGGGGCTGGCAGGTAGTGTCGGTGGCTAAGGCTCTGGCCTCCTACATGGCCAACTGTGGTTTGAGTTCTGGACCTGGTGACCTACCTTCTCAGTTTCCCTTTCTCTCTTGCTGTCTCTCTCCAGTCCAATTAAAAAATAATAATAACAACAACAAATAAATTAAATAAGCAAATAATTCTTTTTTTTAAAAGAAATGTATCATTTTTAAAGTTGGTAATAACTTTTAACACTTTTAATTCTTTATAGATGAAATTGACAGTTCTTCAATGTCAGATGATGATAGAAAAGAGGTTGTAAACATTCAGACTTGGATAAACAAGCCAGATGTCAAGCATCATTTTCCTTGTAAAGAAGTGAAAGAAAGTGGACACATGTTTCCTAGGTACTTCTTAAGAAGTAAAATGAATTTTAGAAAGTTAATGAAATGAAACTGAACTGTAGAGGAACTTTTATTTATCCATGTGCAATAAGATAATTTCTTTCTGTCAGCTTGTATTATATGTCACAATTTAAAAAATATTACTTATGTACTTACTACAGTGCTTATGTACTTTTTATTATGAAAAATTTTTAAAATGTTGATGGCTAGTACATTGAGCACCTTTATAATCCTCTTTCAGATGCACCAGCTATTGACGTCTTTTTATACCACCCCATCTGTCTATGTATGCATATACATTCACACATTACACATACATTTCTCTTTTGTAAAACCATTCAAAAGAAAGCTTATAGATGTGACACTTTACCCATCATGCTTCAGCATATATCTCCCAAGAATATGATCATTCTAAACAACTCCAGTGTAATGACCCAACCTAAAAACTTGGTTTTAGTCAACATTGTTCAACATTTAGACTATACTCAACATTTTCAGATCCCCAGAGTATCTCTGATAGTCTTTTTGCATCCTGGTCCAGGATCAAGTCGTGGTTCACACATGGCACTTGTCCGTCTAGTCTCTTTAGCTCACCCAGAGCACAGCACTACTCACTCGGTCCCCTAATGGTGTGTGCTTGTGATGTGCATCCTTTGAGTCCAAGCCAGTTGTCTGCAGAACATTCTACATTTCACTTATCTGATATTTGTCTTACTATGTCAGAAAAATGTAAGAATATTAATACCGTAATAATAGTTAACTGAGATACAAGGTAGGAGGTGTTAATAATTCTGTGCTCATTTTGCCTTCAGGATCCAGTTACAGAATATTAGAAAAATATGTAAGGAAACCCAACTATTGCCTAGTGATGTTTGATATTAGTTGTAGGCTGTGTTGTGTTGGATGAGTATAGTTTATGGATGTAGATAATACTGTTAAAAGTCTGAAATGTGGTATATTTCATTTCAGACAAAACTCCAAATTAATATTTTAGTAATTTCTTTATTTTGAACTTTTTATTTTAAAATATTCATTTTATCCTAAATAGTTTCAAAATTACCTATTAATAAAACATTTTGTATGTATAAAGGAAAATGAAAAGCTTCTATTATGTAGCTTATTTCTCTATAGATCTTCTGTTTATATTTTTTAACTCAAAAGTAACTTCATGTAGAGTTTAATATTTTTGATACTTGTAGCTGTTGAAACAACATCTGTTTAAAATTTTTCTTTTAATGCTTTTTTTTTTTCTCAAGTCATCTGTTGGTTACTGCAACACATATGTACTGTTTAAGAGAGATTCTTTCACGGAAAGGATTGGCTTATATACAGTCTCGACAAGCACTAAATTCTGTAGTTAAAATTACATCCAAAAAAAAACATCCTGAGCTAATTACCTTCAAGTATGGAAACAGCAATCCTTCAGGAATAGAAATCTTGGCAATTGAAAGGTAAGATTTTTTCATGGGATTATATATTATCCAAATTATTACAGTTCATTGTTAAGTAGAGTTATTTCTATATTGTGGGGACTGATGGTAAAATAGAATAATTGAACCACTTTTATTAGTATTCTTTGCTGTCTTTTTCTCTCTAGTTCTTGGTCCTGTGGGGTTTAACCATATGATTTTAGTAAGTGCTATAGCTAATTTCATAAACTTTTCGACCCCAAGGGTCCTTAAGAATAATTTATACCAATGCAAAACTACATGCTGCTTTGTAATAATATAAGAAACTTATCTCAGAATTACTGTAAGTCAATCATTTTTTCTTTCCTTAAAAAATGATTGTTTTGTGGATGGCAGGTGGCGTGGTGGTTAAGGGCACTGGATTTCCACATGGCCAACCATGGTTCGAGTCCTGGGCCTGGTGCCTTGCTTTCTCACTTTCTCTCTGATCAAACTGGAAAATAGTAATAATAATAATAATAATAAATACAGTTAAATTTAAAAATTATTTTTAAAAAATCTTTGTTTTGGCACACTGTCAGTGAATTAAGCACTGTAGCACTGTGCTGGGTGATGTAGTTAATTTACAGTCTAGTACAAGCCCCTCCTAATCTTCCTGTGGACCAGTAACAAACAGTTCACAAAGTAGCACAGGACCTGCAGACTACACTGATCTTGATACCAAACCCTCTTTACTCTATAAATAAAAAGGTGAAGCTCCTTCCCCCACACACAAAAAAATGTGAAGGCCAAAGGGACCGATGACTGCCCAGATCTTGACCCCTTGCTTGTGATAGGACCAAACAGCTCTCCTTATCAGAAATGACCTGGTTTAGTCAGGTTGTTCATCTCATGAGATTTGGCATTGCACTTATTATTTATTTGCAGGAGCACTTGAATAAATAGTAAGCTTAAGGTAGTTATATATGCACTTTCACATAGTGAACTTCAATTGGAAGAACAGATTAATTCAGCTTTTTTCACCTGTACCTGTCAGGTAGCAAATGTCATGAATCTCTACCGTTATATGTACCTGAATAAAAGAAAGTAATAGCTCCTTTTTTTTTTTTTTTGAGACGTTTTCGCTATAGGGCACGTGTGCTCGCCAGACAGACAGAGAGAGACAGAGAGAGAGAAAGCGAGAAATCACCCCCCCAGGGGGGATGGTCACGCCGCAGTCCCTTCTCCATTCTCCTCTTGGGATCTTGGGCACGCACGTACACGCGCCCGGTGTGAGTTTTAAGCCACCAGGTCCGGAACACGAACCGCAGTCGGCTACGTGGGAATCCAGCAACATAGCCATTACACTAACTGCTGGTTCCCGCTCCTTCTTAAAAATAAAACTTGCTTTATTATTTCATGTAATACAGATTGAGCATCCCTCATTTGCAATCCTTGGGATTAGAAATGTTTCAGAAACTGAATTTTTTCAGATTTCGAAATATCAGCTTATACATAATGATATATCTTGGGGATAGGACCCATGTCTCAACATGAAATTCATTTATATTTCATACATTCCTTATATACATAGTCTGAAGATAACTTTATATAATATTTTGTGTTACAGGATTTTGATTATGACCCAGTTTAAAGATAATTTTATATAATATTTTTGTATTACAGCACTTTTTTAAAGAATTATTTTTTTCAACTTTATTTATTTCTAATTTGACCAGAGAGGGTCAGAGTGAGAGAGAGAGAGAGAGAGAGAGAGGAAAAGTGAGAAACCAAGCCACCAGGTCCAAGACTTGAACCACAGTCAGCCCTGTGGGAGTCCAGTGTTCTTAACCACCACGCCACCTGCTGGCCCCTATTGCCACATTTTTGACTGTGGCCCACCACCTGAGATCACAAGTGTGGAATTTTCCACTTGTGGTGTCACATTGGCTCAAAAAATTTTGAATTTTGGAGCATTTTGGGTTTTAGATTTGGGGATTAGGTATGTTCATAAATGTGTATTCACCTTGGGAAAATATTCAAATAATAGAAGAAAATATAAAGAATATGTTACCCAAATCCCACCCTATTAACACTTTGGTGAATAATTTTTCAAATATCTTTCTATGCATACATTGAAAACTAGGTAAATGTGTTACAGGTATTTTTAAAATCCTAATTTAAAAAAAAAAAAACTTAGTATATAGTGTGAGTGTATTTACATTTTACAAATATCAGTTCTTAACTTTTTAACAGTAGATATTCTTTTATGTAGATATTGTCGGGACTGATTTAACTAGTCCCTGTTGAATGACATTTAGATTGTTTTCAGTGTTTCACTATTAACATTCTTTCAGTGGACCTTTATAAAAACCCATATGCAAAACCTTTCCCAGTTAGTCTTCCTGTGATAAATGTGTACATGTGGATTCAGTAGGTCAGAGGTTATAACACATTTGAATAATCTACTTACAAATTAATTGTAATCAAAGGACATTTGATTTGTGACTCTCTCTCATATATGGTAATAGTTGAGAATTACATTTTAAAGATTTTTCATAGGACCAGCAGATGGCATAATGGTTAAGTTGTGGACTCCCACGTAGCCGACTGTTGTTCAAGGCCCATACCTGGCAACTTGAAACACCCCTAGTATGTGTGCATGCATAAACAGAATCCTGAGAGGAGAATGAAGGAGAAGTATTGTGACATGGCCATCCCCCAAAGGTGGTGATTTCTCGCTTTCTGTCTTTGTCTCCCTGTCTCTCCAATGAGTGCACGCACCCTATATCAAAAATGTCTCTTTAAAAAAAAAGAAAGATTTTCCTGCCAGTGAGTGGCATAGTTGTGAGGGTGTTAGACACCCACATAGCTGACTGCAGTTGGAGTCCTGGACACAGGGGCTTGAAAATCACAGCAGGCGTGTGTGTGTGTGTGCATGCCCAAAATCCCAGGAGGAGAATGGAAGAACAGGGATTTAGGTGTGACCTTCTCTTCTGAGGAGTGATTTCTTACTTTATCTATGTCTCTCTCCGGCCCAAGCACATGCCCTATGGCAAAAACCTAAAAAAAGATTTTTCCATAAATTTTACTAAAGAAATTTAAGTTTGTTGTATACAGGACAATACTTGTTTTCATTCAAGTTTTAGGAGCTTGTCATATTGGGTTGTTAGAAAAGTCCTGTGTCTTTTTCTGTGTTTTTCTGTGTAAAAATGTGTCTTGACTTTCCCAACAACCCAATAAAAGCTGAATGAAAATAAATTACCTGTATCTTCCTCACTTCTTAGATACTTACAGTTCTCTATATTGCCTTGCATATAAACACAGGTGATTACACAGTGGAACCTTTTGTTAGGTTTTATAGAAGTTTTTTTTTTAAAAAAAACCAAACAGTATTTTCTTTTTTTGAGAGAGAGAGATTCTTCTACAGGGTGTGCACGCTCGTCAGAAAGACAGAGAAAGACAGAAAGCGAGAAATCACCCCACAATCCCTTCTCCTCCATTCTCCTCTCCGGGTCCCAGGCACCCATGCACACACTCCCAGTGGACTACATGGAAGTCCAGCAACGTAGCCATTACACCAACTGCTGACCCCCCTCCCCCCCAAAAAAGGTAATATTTTTATGTTCCTGGATAAAGTGGATATTTAATCTATGGTGTTACTTTGTAATAATTACCACACACACTTTGGTGTTTTGTTTTTTTGTTTGTTCATTTTTTTTAAACTTTGTGTTTTTTTGTGTTTTATTTTTTTAAGGTATAGCAGCTAAGTGGGGATTTATTAAAGGAGAGGGAAGGAAAAACAGAGCTCCCAAGAAGGAAGGGGTCCCGGAAAATGGGTTGCCCTGGGTTTTGTTTTTTTTTTTAAACATTTCAGATCCTATAACAGTATTTAATGTACACAATTCTCTGTAAAATTGGGATAACTATTCCCGTTTTATGTATAGGAATCCAAACCTAAAATTATTCACTCAAGGTCGAAGTATTAAGCATTGGACTTGTCATCATTTTTGTAATTAGATGCCATCATTATGTAACTTTGTAGCTGATTAGTGTCATGCACCAGGGTATTATATTTTTTATCTTGTGTTTTACTGTCTAGCAGTTATGTTTATACTTAATAATATTTAGAGAATTCTAGCTCTACACTACATGAAAAACCACTACTTTTACATTTAAATTTTCTTTCTTTCAAGATAACCTTTGAGTACATCTTGAAATAAGGTATGGAGAGTACATAGGAGGGAGTCTCTGCTGGTTTTGTCCATTAGAGAATGCTTCCTATTAGAGGTAACATCTCAACTTCATTACTGTGAGGATCTTGTATTAATAAAAACTAATACATATTTTTTCCCATAGGTACTTGATTCCAAATGCAGGGGATGCCACCAAAGCAATAAAACAACAGATCATGAAAGTTTTGGATGCTTTGGAAAGTTAATATAGAAGAAAATTATTTAATAAGAAATTAAGGCAACCAAGAGAAACATGGACATATATTTTCTGACTGAATACTAACTGGAGCCCTGTCATTGACTCAGGGGGGCGCTTGAATAACAGGTCTAAGAAAGTGTAAATTATTATAATCAATCTCTGGACAGCTATACTTTTTTTAATTTTCTTTTTGCATTTTCGGTTTTATAAAATGATTTATTATGAAGGTCGGTTATTCAGTGACTCTGAAGTAACTGACCCCGTGCCCTTGTGGACTAAGGGTGCAGAATGCGGTTCTGTTTTGAAGAGCTGTTTTAAGGGAACATGCATCATTTTCAGGTTTCAAACAACCTTACACATATGTATTTGCAAAGTCTTCACTGAAAATTAGAGAGAATTTGTTAGAGACTTCCTTAATTGCCACATTTAGTTTTACCCACTGAGCAGTTACCAGAAAGTGAAAACATAGGTTAATAATTAGCTCACTGTTTCTGTTCTTATTATAAACAGTGAAATCTTCTAATGAACTGGATGAAAATTTCACCCAACTCAAAATACAGTTGATTTTGTTGAAAATTGAATGTTGAAACCTATTTCTAATCATCTTTGCTCCTTTGGCTAATTATTTAGACACTAATTGCTTCAGAAATACTAAACTTCATCTTAATGGTTTCTAAGAAGCAGTTAAAAGCATTACAATAAGTAGGTAGGCATGTTAAGATTAAAATTAACATTTTGGGGACAGAATCATATCTGTAAAAGTATCATTGGTATTTATTTTACAGGTGAATTACTTGATGTAGGATATTTCAAAAAGTTTTTAGCACAAGTCGATTTATCCTCACTGAGATCTTGATCTGTGACCACACTAATATCCACTTAAATAAAAGCTAATATTTAAAGAGCTATTGATCCCCTACAACTGTTGTTATCATCACTTTCTGAAATTTCTTTCTCTTTGGTTTTGTCCTCTCATTAAAGTTCTGGTGGCTTGAAAATTATTTTTCATTTTTAAATATGAAAAAACTGAAAGCGATCTTTTTTGTGTGTCTTTCTCAATTTAATTTATTGAGGTCCAAATTAGGCCTAGTTGGTAAGAGAAATCCAGGAGCATATTAAGGACTCGAATGACTTTGTAAAAATCTGTTTGGAAAGTAGCATACTCACAGTCTGCTGTGTCCTGCAGTGTGATGGATTATCTCTCAAGGGTTGATAAAAATATTGATGCATCCAGTTAACAGCCCGTCACTTTAATTTATATAATGGAAATCAAGCGATTTAAAGGAACATAATTCATGAAATTTTATTCTAATATCTAAAAGCAGTTTGAGTGGTTGAAGACATTTGCATGAAATTGCACTTGGTGCAGTACTTGGTATTTATAACTCTCCTCTAAAATTGTCGTATTGAATTTTTTTCCCTTTTCTCAGCATCCCCTTTAGAAATGTCCTGAAGTCTCATTTTTCACCCATTTCAGCCATGAGACTTTTTTCATAATATTAATGTAAAGATGTTTGTGTTACTGTTTATAAATTACAATTGTAAATAAACCAATACAGTTTGCTCAGAACTTTGTTCTTAAAGACAATGTCTCTGTCTCCTCTTTTTCTCCCATTTTTAAATCTCTAGATATCATAAAATTAGAAAATAAAAGACTGTTCTTATAGTTGAATTTAAATGTTAGGATTTCATATTTGTACGTATACATTCCTGTTTCTGTCATCTAGATGAAAAAAAAATGATAAATTTTACATATAATAAATTACTACTTGAACTGCTTAACCTCTGCGAACACAACTATCTCATCTGAAATGACATCACAATTATTAATCATAATTAAATATATAAATATTTGTTTATATATATATATATTTAATGTACTGGGCACTTACTACTCAGCCTCCTTTCACTGCCCATTGACCACAGAACAGGATTCACAATGGGGTTTCCACCTCTTAGGAGCTCTCAAGGATTGTAGCGGTCACATCTTTATGAAGTTGTGATGGCTGCCCCTACATCACTTTCAAGTCCAGACCTGGCAGCTTGAAAATCATACCAGGTGCATGTGTGTGCAGGCACAAAAATCCCCAGAGGAGAATGAAGGAGAAGGGATTGCAGCATGGCCATCACCCCTGGGGTGGGGAGGTTTGATGTCTCACTTTCCCTATTTCTCTCTCTCTCTCTCTCTCTTCCTCCTTCCAGCAAGCAGAAACACCCAATAGCAGATTTTTTTTTAAAAAAAGAAAACCCAGGCTCAGAAAAACTGAGTGAGTGAAAAGGGTAAGTATCCCTTTTCTCTTCCCAATTATCATTGCTCATTAGGGTATAAAATTAACTATCTCTACATAATTGATGCCATAGATCTGTGTTACATAGAACCTTGAACTCCTTAGCATGATACTCTAACATATTAAACTAACCTGATGTAAATTTGGCAGTTCTCCTTATAATTAACAGCTTGACATGGTGGAACCCAACCTTATAGGTTGACTGCATATTACAGTTTGTTCTCCAAAGGTTCATGTTTTGGAATTTGGTCCCCAGGGTAATGGCGTTGGGAGGTGGTGAGACTGTTAAGAGGTGATATAAATCCTGGTGGCCAGTGATCATATCGTGGAGGCATTGTTCTCAGGAATAGATTGATGATGTCTCACAAGACCCAGTGAGTTCTAGCTCTGCTGAGAAGGGGTTAGTTCCCATGGTAGCAGATTGTTATAAAAGGGAGATGGCTGTTCCTACATGTCTTTCTGCTCATACTTGCCATCCTCTCTGCCCCCATCCTTCTTGTTGTGATACTGACCCATGCCTTTAAACTTTGTAGCTACCAGAACGCTGAGTCAAATTAAACCTTTATCCTTTACAAATCACCTAGTCTCAGGTCTTTCTGTAAGCAACACAATAGACTAAGACAGTGAGTAATGAAAGTAATATTCCAGCTTTACCATTAACATTTTGAACTTTAAAAAAAAATTGAGGTATAATTCACATACCATGAAGTTCATCCCTTTCTGTCTTCTGTTCAGTGTTTTATAATATATTCAGAGTTGTACAACTATCACTATATCTAAATCTAGAACATTTCATCACCTAAAAAAAATAAGTAGCAAACCTATACCTACTAATGGTCACTCTCCTTTCCTTCCCTTCTACCCTTGGCAATCACTAGTTTCTGTCTGTCTGAATGTGCCTGTTCTGAACATTTCATTATAAAAGGAATCATACAGTATGTGGCTTTTGTATCTGATTTTCTTCTCTTAGTATAATCTCTTCACGCTCTGTGTTGTAGCGTTTATCTGAATTTCATTCCTTTTGTGGTTGAATGATCCGTAACACATTTTATCTTTCAGTTCATAGACATGTGGGTTGCTTTCACTTTTGGGATATATGTATGTTTTTAGTTTTCTTGATCATCTATGTAGGGCTGGAATTGCTGGGTCATGTGCTTAATTTTACATTTAACTTTTTGAGGAACTTGTAAACTTGTCCAAGGGTCATTCCCACCAGCAATATGCTAATCATTCTTAAATTCTCCACTTTCTTGACAAAACATATTGTTGCCTGTCTTTTTGATCATAAGCATCCTGATAGGTATGAAATGCTATCCAATTGTGATTTAATTTGCATTTCCCTAATGAATATTGATGCACAACAAAATAGTTTAGAAATAGACTGATAAAAGTAATGGGACAACTTTATTGACAACAGTTCAAGGGCAATTCAACAGAGAAAGATTTTTCCAACATACAGTATCGGAACAATTGGATATCCATATGTGAAGAACTGTGGGGCCAGCCCTATAGTATACTGGTTAGGGAGCCAGGTCCTATACAGTTCAAATCCTGGGCCTGGCAGCTTGAAAAAATCAGGCATGTGTGTGTACATGTCCCAAATCCCAACAGGATGGAGAAATGGAAGGGAAGGGATTGTGATGTGATAAGGCCCCACATTTCTCCCTCTTTCTCTGTCTCTCACTGCAAGTGCATACTGTAGGAAGAGACTCAAATCTGAGCAGACATGGTGACCTTTAGACAATGCAGAAACGTGGTTCTGTGGGCAGTCAAAGGCAAGGCAATGAACGCATTAACATGTGAATATGTTAGTTGCCTCTTTTTCTGAAACTGCAAGGCACTATCAGGTTAAAGGAAGCCACATGTGTTAATCAGAAGTGGTTCGAGAAGATTAGAGAAAACTTATATAGAACTACATGGCGCCAGGTGTCTTCACATCTTCAGCCGATTAACATCTGAAAACAACTGACTTTGCATTCCACTTCTCCTTCCCCCATTTTCTGCCCTTTAAAAGAATAAAGTTGGAACTGGGTCAGGGCCACCCCGTTGCCTCCGTCAGAAGAGTCAGGACCACCTGATCCCTTCTTTTCTCTTTATGTATTTGTGTGCTTATTTTTATGTTTATTTTCAAATCCATGGTTGCCCCTGCTCAGAGCATGTCTTTGTTTAACTGTGCAGAACATGGCTGGTAGCACCTGAACATGGGGCCTGAATACAGGGAAACTACAAAGAGTCAGGCAAGTGGACACTCCTTGAATCTGGCCAGAGATAATAGAGTAAGGTATGGAACTAATAGAGTAAAATGAGGTAATAGAGTAAAATAAGTAAGAGTAAAATAAGGAACTAATAGAGTAAGAGAAGGAGTGGATTCGATGAGTGTCAGGCATAAAACACGGGGACATATAGTATAAAGAGAGATGTATGTCTAAATGTTGTCTTATATGTTAAAAGCTAGGGGTGGTAAAGTTAGTATCAAGTAGTTACATCATTTCCTGGATTTTGTGCAGGAAACATGGCCCCTAGTTTTTGGAGCAGGGAACAGTCAATGAGGAGACCTGGTACAAGGTTGGAGAACAAATCAGGGAATGATATGCAACAGAGGGTCCTAACAGGATTCCCGTTTTTGCCTTCTCCTTGTGAAATTTAATTAAGGTGTACTTGAGACAAAACTCTTCTAAAGAGCCCAGAGCTGGCTTAGTAACTCTACTAAAAAACACCTTGGAGGGGTATTCCTCCCTCCTCCCTAAGAAGTCAGAGTCTGTAACTAAAGGCATAGTTAGAGAGATGATCCCTGGTAATGAAAATGACAGTCTTGGAGCCAGGCAGACTTGAGGTTGTAGATTCCTAAGCAACTGTAGAGGGGAAGGAGAATGGAGTCGCTGCCTTTAGACCTAGAGCCCTCTGCTTCCCACTCAAAACCTACTTGTATGGAGCCAGCAGGTGGCATGATGGGTAAAGGCACAGGATTCTCATATGGCTGATCACAGCTGAGTCCTGGACCTGGCGACTTGCTTTCTCACTTTCCCTTCCTTTCTCTCTCTGTCTCTCTAGAATCAAATTAAAAAATAACAAGCGAAATTAAATAATTTTTAAAAAACAGCTTGCATTATCGAACAGTGCTAAGAGAAAAAGGACATCCCTCACTTTAACTCCCTTCCAGAGAGCTTTGCATTATGCAGCAGATAGAGAAGAGGACATTTTGGGATTTAAATTATGTCTGATTATAGAGGCTCCCCACCCTGACAACCCAGGACAAACTCGGTGTCAGCATGAGCCGATATCCTTTAAAACTCTAAAAGAATTAAAAACAGCTTGCACGCAATCTGGTCCCCTGGTGCCGTCTACAATGGTGGTATTAGAGGCTGCTATTCAACCTGCATTTAACGCCTGATGATTGGCAAGCAGTAGGCAAAGCATGCTTGTTGGGAGGAGATTATCTTTTGTGGAAATCTGATTGGTCTGAGAAAACCCAAAAACAGTCAAATAGGAATCAACAACATGGTGTGCCTGTCACATTTGAAATGTTGACTAAAATGGGAGTATGCCAGTATTGGCCCACAAACTGGATATACACCTCAGACATATCAGCAGATTAACATCGTAGGCTTGAGATGTTGGAAAAGGCTTCCTGGTTAGGGTTGAGGGACAAGCACTTTAATCAGTGTACAGCAGGAACCAAGTGAGCTTTATATCAAGATTTTATTTCCTGCTTGACATAAACCATATCACGGCTAGACTCTGACCAGGATGAGGGACAAATTAGATAGATATCTAGATATAGATAGATAGATAATAGTAACAAATAATAAAACTAATTGTACTAATGTAATCCCATTAGTCACAAGTTAGATCATCTTTAAATGCTATATACAGTAAAAACAACTAATTGCATACTTTGTTCTCACTGTTTTTAGTTTTGTTGGACAGTTTCAAGATTGCTTCCTATGGAAAAGACTAACCAAGTACCTAAGCTTTTAGAGCCCCTGAAGAACACTATAAAAAAACTAATTATTCTTTTCAAAAAACTTCTGGAGTCCTGCCTATCTGATTTACATTAAATAATTATGCCCCTAATGGTCTCTCTTCACATAGATATGAATACCCTCTGAACTCCTTCTAGAACATGTTAATACTATCCTTGAATTTATTAAATTAGGAAGTTTTCAATGTACTAATCTTACTAAAAGTTCCTTTTTGCCTTCCACAGTCCCCACCTGTAGCTTCCCTTTGGAATATTCTGTGGATTCTTGGAGCTTCCATCAGGTGCTGTTTAGTCCTAGTATTCTGTTGTCTTAAAACTGCTCAACCCCTGGGACCAGCAGTTAGCGTAATGGCTATGTCGCTGGACTCCCACGTAGTCGACCACGGTTCGAGTCCCGGACCCGGTGGCTTAAACTCACGCCGGGCGCGTGTGCGTGCGTGCCCAAGATCCCGAGAGGAGAATGGAGGAGAAGGGATTGCGGCGTGGCCATCCCCCCTGGGGGGTGATTTCCTGCTTTCTATCTCTCTGTCTGTCTCTGTCTGTCTGGCGAGCGCACGCGCCCTATAGCAAAAACCTCTCCAAAAAAAAACAAAAACAAAAAAAACTGCTCAACCCCTACTAAAAAAAAAGTTAAAAAGGGGAAATAATTGTGGAAAAATAACAAAAAAATCTATTACCTCTATAACTGCACAGATAAGTAATTTCTAACATATTGCTTTTAGAACTACAGTTTAATGAAAAAGAAAATGTCCAGGATTGGTATTCTGTAAAAACCGGGCATAAATGCTAGTGAACAAATTATGCTTATTGTTTACAAACAAAAGTGGACCTCTGAAGTAAATGTAATGTCTTGCCTTGGACTCACAAATGACCAAGGACAGTGTGATCGTTGCTATCTTCTTATCCCCAGATTTGTTGTCACTACCCTTCTGATCCTATTACACCATCTGCCTGTGCTCCTGCATATATTTTTCCCAAAGCAGTCTCACCTAAGCCCATTCCAAGTGCTCTAATGGTATTCACTGTTAGATCAAGCATTGGGTACCCAATTAAATATTGACAAACGAATCACTATCTGTTTGCAAGAGCTGGAAACCACCATAGACGACTTAAGAGAACAGGTATTCAAAATGTAACTACAAGGCCATTTGAGATGTCATGCATTGTGTCTGCATATCTGTGTAATACTTTTGCCATGTAATGACACACATTGGAACTGGATTTCTATGCAAAACCATCTCCATGGGATAGATGGATATGGTCTTCCAACAATATTTTATTAGACATGAAAAATCTTCATAAATAGATCATAGATTTGCAAAATAGTTTTCTGCCTTTGTTTAATCCTTCTGATTTTGCCTCTAACATTTTAAATCAACTCAAAGGCACTTCCATTGGAAATTCTCTCAGAAAAATCCTATTGTATCACAAGCATTTTCTCTTAAAACTGACTTAGGAGATTATTTTGAAATCTTTTTGCATATGTACATGTGTGTATGCATTCATGTAATATATCATGATATGTTATTATGTGTTGTATATTTATGCAATAAAAGGCATTAAGGAATCCCACTCAATTTGGTTTAATACAGATTTTAATACTTTTCAAGTTCATATGACTTAAAATCTTTGACAAGAGGACTTCAAATATGTAAAAGAAAAAGTTTAATAAGTAAAGATCTTCACGATTTCCAACATATATTTTGTCCAGGGTTTTATTGGTCAGGAAACATCATGTTTAACTTCATATGGTTGGTTTAATGAAACAGCTAATATATGTTATATGTTATATGTTACATGATAGATATCTGACCAACAGGAAAAATGGATTAATAACTAGCCTTCTTTAATATTTTGTTCCTCACAGGTAATCAAGACATAATAGCTAAGGAAAAGTTTTAGTGTTGTTTAATAAGATTGATTTTCCTAAAGTTCAATTTTTGGTTCTCTTATGGTTCAATTATAAAAATTATAACTAAAGATGATAAAATAAAACAATAAAATTTAAAAATAAATTTAACTACCAAAAATTTTACATTTTATTCTAGAAAAGACATTGTTAACAGAAGTGAAAAACAAGCTACATATAGGGAAAAAAATACTTGAAAACATATCCGACAACAGATTTGTGTTCAGAACATATAAAGACTTTTCAATACACAATAAGACAACAGTTTTTGATCAAAAGACTCAAAGAAGCATTTCTCAAAAAAAAAAAAAAAAAAACACATGAATGGCAAACAAGCACATTAGGGAAATGCAGACCTACAGTGAGATATTGCTACACACCAAATAGAGTGACTAGAGAGTAAAAACGAACAGCCAACAATCAACAATGCCTAGTGTTGAGGGTAGGGAACAACTAGAACATTTATACATTGCTGGTGGAAATATAAAATGGTTCCACCACTGCAGACCACAGTTTGGCAGTTTCTTAAAAACACATATATAGGGGTGGGGGGCAGCAGGTGACGTAATGGTTACGTCGTTGCACTCCCATGTAGTCGACCGTGGTTTGAGTCCCGGACCTGCCAGCTTAAAACTCACTCTAGGTGCATGTGTGTGTGTGTGTGTGTGTGTGTGTGTGCCCAAAATCCCAAGAGGAGAATGGAGAAGAAGGGATTGCAGTATGGCCATCCTCTGGGTGGTGATTTCTTGCTTTCTCTCTCTGTCTATCTCTGCCTCTCTGGCAAGCACACACACCCTATAACAAAAATATCTCAAAAGAAACCCAAAATACATATATGAGGCTAGTCGGTGGTATGGTGACTAAGACAGCTTGATCCCATATGGCTGGCTGTACAGTTTGAGTCCCAAACCTAGTGGCTTGAAAAACATGTAATCCTGAAAGGAGAAATGGAGAAGGGATTGCAGCTTGGCCTTCCTCCATGGGGTACTTTCTCACTTTCCCTCTTTGTCTCTGGCAAGCACACACATCCCTCCAGCAAATTTTAAAGTCAGTTGTATATTTACCACACAACCCAGCAATCCATCTCCTAAGTACCCTAGAAAAATGAAAAAATACTTGCACAAAAACCCTAAAGCCAGCAGTAATGTGGTGGTTAAGGAGTCTAGGTCCCACATGGCCTACTGCACAGTTCAAGTGGCTGGACTCATTGGCTTAAAAATTAAGTCAGATGTGTGCAAGTGTGCCCAAAAACCCAAGAGGAGAATGAAAGAATTATGACATGGTCATCCCCCTTGGGTCCTTCCTCACTTTCCCTCACTCTCTTTTTGGCAAGTGCACATGCACCCTGTAGCAAGTTGAAAAACAAAACAAAAAATCCAGACATAAACGTTTATGGCAGCTCTATTTGTAACTGCCAAAAGCTGGAGACAATCCAAATGTCCGTCAGCTAAGCAACGGATAAACAGACTAGTATATATCCATCCTGTGGAATACTGCTTTGCAGTAGCAAGGAGCAAACTGTTGATACATGTATCAATATGGACAAATCTCACACGGTAGAATGTCACATGATGGAAGTTACTTTCAAAATATATACAGCATAATTCCTTTTATATTATGTTATGGAAAAGGCAAAATTATAACTGATCAGGATTAGGATTAGGAAGGTTGATTATAAAGAAGCAGATCAATACAGCGTTGTATTCTGATTGCAGGGGTGGTTACACATCTCTCTATACTGTATGAAAACTCACAGAAACATATACAAAAAGGTCAATTTTGCTATATGTGAATGAAAACAGTTTTTAAAAAGCACATAAATCCAATAGATGCTATTTTCAAAATCAAACTTTCTTTTTTAGCATGTTTCTGTCTTTTTTTTTTTTTATCCTTTCAACTAAATTGTGAAGAGGCAGAACAGTAAATAAATTGAGACCAAACCAGTTTTCGCAGAGGTGCAGTATTATCACTGCATCCCCAGTGCCCAGACCAGTGGCTGAGTAGTAGAGACCTTCCTTTGTCAAACACATGAATGAACAAAAGAGTGGGTGGTGGTGGTGGGAACTGAAAGGAGGTGGCAGGGACAGTTTCTGAGAGTAAGCATGGCCCGGTTTTTAACAGAGTCGGGAAATGAAAAGCTAGAAAGACACAGAAGTGACTTACAGTCCTTGCAGGGTGGTGAGCAGGGTGAATCAGAAAATGGCACCAGTGAGGAGAGAGCTGGGAGCAGAAGCTCTTGGAGATGATGTTTGGCTTTAGCTGTGTTGGAACTAATGTCGAGACATGTAAAGAGGGATGGCTTATGGGCAGCTGGGGATGCTGGAATAGCTTCTCAGGAGTAAAAATAGAAATCCGACCAGCATCAGCCTGGAAATGGTCACTGAGACTGGGAGGCATGGATACCAATGGAAATAGAGACTGGAAAGGAGCACCAGAGTTTCGGCTGGGCTTTAGAGATCAGTTGGTCTTGTAGTTTTATTTCTTGGCCTGTTTTCAAATGCCAGAGGGAAGGGACATGGAGATACGGCAGAGGTGTTGTGGCCCTAAGGGCAGGACATGGAGTTGAGTGGTGACAGGGAGGCCACACACTCAATCCTCCCACCCCGTTCTCCTTCCCTAGCCTCCACATTCCTTTATGTACAGGTGATGAAAAGGTCTTGAGGGTGAGGTGATTTGCCCTGGTCAAAAAAAGTTTTAGATTTTTAATTTGCATGATAAAAAGCTGGAGGGAAGTTACCTAGCAACTATGAATTTTCTACAGCTTAACATGCTATCTGAACTTGATTTTATGGCAGGAAGACCTTTAATCTTTTAATTTCCATTATGCTTATTAACATACTGAGGTTTTTGAGTCAATTTTGGCCACGTACAATCTATATTTAAAAATCCATTTTATCTGGATTTCCAAGTTTATTGGCATAAGGGCGTATCTAACAGTGGTCCTAAACCTGGGTGGACATACTGGAAGTGTCTGGAACATCCAAGTAGACACACCTGTAGGCAGTTGGACCTAAGCCTCCTGATCAGAAGATATCCAGGCAGGAGATTGGTTTGGGAACCATCAGCACTTTAACTTAGACAAGTTCTAACCGTGGATAAATATATACAAGGGACTGAGCAAGGCCCGGGCAGAAAGAAGGCTATGGAAGAGCCACCAGAAGAGAACCGGAAGAGGGTCATGAAGAACAAGAGCCTGTGGGCGCCATGTCCCCTCAATCGCATGCAGGAAAGCTGCTGATTTGGACACCAGGGGTCATGTCTAGAGGAGGGAAAGGCAAATGAAAATGAAAGTTGCATTTTTTTCCCATAAGGCACTTGCTCATGGGAGAGAAACAGAAAGAGAGAGGGAGAGAAACAGGGAGAGGGAAAATGAGAAATGACTGGGGGGGGTGGTTGTATGGTCACACTATAACTCCTTCTACTCCATTTTCCTGTTGGGATTTTGGGCATGCATATACTCCTGGCATAGATTTTCAAGCCACTGGGTCTAGGATTCAGAAGATGGTCAGCCATGAGGGAGTCCAGCGCCTAAACCATCACGCTGCCTGCTGGTCCCAGAAAGCTGCATTTTTAGTCTTTTGTGTTTAGAATTTTCTGAGCATAATGGAAAAACTAGTCACTGGGTTCTCGTTCTGCCTCTGCCACTGATCTGATTTTCACACCACTGGGTCTGTTGGTCATGTGGGGCCTAGCTACCTTGACCTCCACACCACCTGGCCTCTTAAAAACTTTTACAAAGTTTAAAAATAGTGCCATGAACAGCTATGTATTCTCCTCCTAGATTTAATAATTAACATTTTGCCATATTCACTTCATCTCATACATATTTTTTGGCTGACCATTTTCAAGTCAAACATGCTGACATTTCATTTCTAAATATTTCCACACACATATATTTCTTACAAGTAAAGGCACTGTCTAGCATAATCACAGCACCTTATCTAACACACAAAATAGCTCATAAAGGCTGGGCAAGCCTACTGCTTAAGAGAGCTGGATCACATATGGCGGACTGTGGTTCAAATCCTGCCCTTGATGGCTTGAAAAACACACTGGTGTGTGTGTACGCATGTACATACTCCCAAAAGGATGAAGCGGAGGAGAAGGGATTGTGGTGTGATGACGTCCCATGGCTAGTGTTCTTTCTCTCTGGAGAGTGCATATATGTCCTCTGGCAATTAAAAACAGGGAAAAATTATTCATAAAAGCATTAAATGTCTAATCCATATAAAAGCCAAGACATATTTCCATATAATCTAAAGTATTCCAGAGATTAAAAAAGGTATGTTTGGGGCCAGCAGATGGCGTAGTCTACTGCGGTCTGAGTCCTGGGCTCAGCGATTTAAAATTCACACCAGGCGCAAGTGCAAGCATAAATATGCCCAAGATCCCCAGAGGAGAATGGAGGGGAAGGAACTGTGGTGTGGCCATCCCCCTGGGGGATGGTTTCTTGCTTTCTGTCTCAATGTCTGTCTCTGTCTCTCCAGCAAGAGCATGCACCCTATTGTGAAAACCTCTTTAAAAAAAAAAACAAAAAGGTTTAAAAACCCATTTACTCCACAAATCTGTCAAAGCACAAAACCACAAAAATTAAAAAAAAAGAGTGTGATACAAATGCAAAAATCCTAAAATAGACTATCAGCAGATAGACTTCAGTATATTAGAGGACTGATTCATCCTTACGGGCATGGTGTTTGAGATCTCAGTATCCCTCCCTCCCTCTTTAGGTACCAGGTTTGTAGCTGGATCCCACGTGTGTCTACCTGCCTCAATCAGTCAGGGTCATCCCATCCACCTCTCAGTGACTCATTCAAAAACCTCAAGACAAGCATCAGCTGTTATTACCCTGGCCACAGAAGCGAACCCACCGACAAGAAATTCTGTCCTTTTGCTGTGAATTGGCCCACCCCACAAATCAGGGCTTTTCTGTCCCAGAGGGCCATTGTTAAAACTCTTAGCGGCATGGGGAACCAGCAGTTGGCATAATGGCTATGTCGCTGGACTCCCATGTAATAGACAGTGGTTCAAGTCCCGGACATGGTGGCTTAAACTCGACGCCAGGCGAGTGGGCGAGCATGTCCAAGATTTCAAGAACGGAGAAGGGATTGCGGCGTGGCTATCCCCCTGGGGCGTGATTTCTCGCTTTCCGTCTCTCTGTCTCGCTGTCTTTCTGGAGAGCGCACATGCCCTATAGCAAAAAGCTGTCCCCCCAAAAAAACAACTTTCAGCAGCACATCACCTCGACTTGGGCCACTCTCTCTTTGTCCCTTCGCCTTTGTCTGGACTGTGCTGCCATGAGCAGTCTCTCATTGTGCTTCCCAGCGTGCACAGCAGGCGATCACCCGGCGTGTGCGGCCCGCGGGAGCGTAGAGCCCGCAGCTGGCAGCCTGCACCCCAGCCAGTGGCCCGTAGCCCCGTGGCCCGTAGCCCGGTAGCCCCGTAGCGCCGCGGGGGGCGGAGCCTCGGGCCCCGCGGCCCCGCCCCCTGCGACGTGCGCCTCGCCTCGCCTCGCCCTTCCCCCGCCTGGCGTCAGCCCGCGGGGGAGGGCCGGAGGGGAGGCTTTGGTGTGCGCCCGCAGAGGATCATCCGGATCAGCTCCTCGATCCGTGTCCCCGCGGCCTTCCCTGACACAGGTGGCCGCGGGCGGGTGGCAGGAGGCGGCGGAGGGCGGTCCAGGCGCTCCCTGGGTTCCGGGCTGCGAGGAGGCCCGACTGGACCGCTGGGACGCCGGGGCTCCCTGCCAGGCGGGCGCCCGCGCTCCTGCGCCGGCTCTCCAGAGGCGGATGCACTTGGGATCTCCACGGCGCGGGCTGCCGCGGGGTAGTTCTGACAGCCCTGGGTGTCCTCGCGTTTCGTGCCCTCCCGCCCGTCCCCTGCGCGAAGCTGACAAACCAGGGGTGCGCGTGGTTCCCCATCTCACTTTACAGTTCTGATTCGGGCTTCAGTTGTCGCGGTGCGGCTTTGCTAAGTGATGTTGTGCAACTTTCGCCTGCAGGCGTCCTGCTTCCTCCCACGTACAGGTGTTAAAGAGGGGCCAGCAGGTGGCGTAGTGGTTACGTCGCTGGTCTCCCGCGTAGTCCGCTGGGGTCTGAGTCCCGGATCTAGGACCTAGGGGTGCCCAGAATCCCGAGAGGAGAATGGAGGAGAAGGGATTGCAGCCTGGCCATCCCACCTGGGGGGTGACTTCTTGCTTTCTGTCTCTGCCTCTCTCTGTCTCTTTGATAAGCGCACGCACCCTATAGCAAAAAATAAGTGTTGAAGACACCTCACAGATTTATATTTTTAATATTTAACTTGCCATTAGGGAGCTTGTGCTTGTCAGAGACAGAGAGAGAGAGACAGAGACAGAGACAGAGGGAAAGTGAGAAAGCAACCCCTAGGGGAGATGACCACACAGTAATTCCTTTTCTTCCATTCCTCTCTCAGGATTTCGGGCATTGGCAGGGCAGGGCACAGGCAGAGGCAGAAATAGGGTGTGTTTTTCAAGCCTCGGGGTCCAGGACTCCAACCCAACAGTTGGCCATATGGGATCCAGCTGCCACAACCATCATGTTATGGTCCAGCTCCCTCCTAGATTTTTATTTGTGTAAACAAAACAAACATTGGGCATTCCTTTAAATGTTATTCCCATTGCTGATCCCTTCACTGAAGCCACTTCATTCTTTCCCCCTTCCCATCCCCATTTACTAAGGCTTGTTGTTAGGTTATGATGAATATTAGGGACCTTAAAAGTCATTGTATCCAGGGAACCAGCAGTTAGCCTAATGGCTATGTCGCTGAACTCCCACGTAGTCGACCGCTGTTCGTGTCCCGGACCCGGTGGCTTAAAACTCACGCCGGGCACGTGTGCATGCGTGCCCAAGATCCCGAGAGGAGAATGGAGGAGAAGGGATTGCGGCGTGACCATCCCCCCTGGGGGGTGATTTCTCGCTTTCTGTCTCTATGTTTCTGTCTGTCTGGCGAGCGCACGCGCCCTACAGTGAAAATCTCCCCCCCCCCCCAAAAAAAAAAGTCATTGTATCCAGGGCCAGCCCCTCACCTGGTGGTTAAGGGAGCTAGATCCCACATAGCCTACCCTGTGGCTGACAATTTAAGTCACGGACCTGGACACAGGGGCTATAAGAACACATCTGGGCCCTGTGTAGGCACCCAAAATCCCAAAGGGAGAAATGGAGAAGGGATTGTGGAATGTCTATTCCCTGTATGGGAGTGCTTTTTCCTTCTCTCTTTCTCTTGCCAGCTCACACATCGTCTGACAAATTAAATAAACAAACAAACAAAAAAAATCTTTGAGTCATTGTGTTGGCCAGATGGTGGTGTAGGGGTAATACCTGGACCTACATGGAAGGTCCTCAGTTTCTTCCAGAGACTCCATGTGTACGCTCGCAGGTGATTGAGACTCGGGGAGAGCAGCTGGGAAGGCCTAGGGCCTTGCTCCCCAGACCCGGCCTGTCTTTCTTTCTCTCATGAAAGAAATCAACAACAACAGAGGCATTAAAAATCACAGTAGCCTGGGACCAGCAGTTAGTGTAATGGCTATGTCGCTGGACTCCCACGTAGTCAACCATGGTTCGCGTCCCGGACCCGGTGGCTTAAACTCACACTGGGCACGTGTGCGTGCGTGCCCAAGATCCCGAGAGGAGAATGGAGGAGAAGGGATTGTGGCATGGCCATCCCCCATGGGGGTGATTTCTTGCTTTCTGTCTCTATGTCTCTCTCTGTCTGTCTGGCCAGCACACGCGCCCTATAGCAAAAACTTCTCCAAAAAATAAAATCACAGTAGCCTGCCCGGCAGATAACATGGTGGTTAAGGGCACTGGACTCCCACATGACCGACTGTGGTTGAAGTCCTGGACCTGGTGGCTTGCTTTCTCACTTTCCCTCTCACTCTCTCTCACTCTCTCTCTTGCTCTGCCTCTTTCTGGTCAAATTATAATAAGTAAATAAAGTTAAATAACATAATTCTTTTAAAAATATATATGGCATAGTAGCTTCATCTTACAGAGGAGGAGATGAGCTAGTGTGTCGCCTTGGCATGGAGGAGGTCGCCAGCAGTGCAGAGTCTCTGCTGCAGCACCTCTGTGGGGTGGGTGATTTGCTGACTGTCCGAGTCCCAAGCTCGATCTCCTGCTCTGTAGGTGAGATGGAGCGAAGGGAAGCCATCAACATAGACGTTTTTCTCCCTGAAGCAGAGATGAAGCCTAGCTTCAGAGTTACAGTGGAGACTTTGGTGGATCTGCATGTTCTGGTGTCAGCTCAAGTAACTCTGCCCTAAAGTAATCCCAGTTGTTGTGTTTGTTTGTTTGTTTTGTCACAGGGTGCATACTCTCACTGGAGAGAGATGGAGAAAGACAGAGGGAAAATGAGAACTCACCCCCCAGGAAGGGTGGCCACGTTGCAATTCCTGCTCCTCTTGGGAGTTTGGGCACGCATGCACCTGGCATATTTTTCAAGTCACCAGGTCTGGGACTTGAACTGTGAAGTTGGCCCTGCATATTAATCCACCATGCCATTTGCTGGCTCAGAAATCTCAGCTTTTATGTTCTGTTTTTATTTTTGTTTTTGTTTTCTTGTAAGAGGTTTTTGCTATAGAGCACATGCGCTCGCCAGAAAGACAGACAGAGACAGACAGACAGAAACAGAAATCACCCCCCAGGGGGGATGGCCATGCCATAGTTCCTTCTCCTCCATTCTCCTCTCGGGATCTTGGGCACACATGCACACGCGCCTGGTGCGAGTTTAAGCCACTGGGTCCAGGACTCGAACCGCAGTCAACTACATGGGAGTCCAGCGACATAGCCATCATGCTAACTGCTGGTCCCTTATGTTCTGTTTTATGTTTCTTTATTTATCTCCAGATTCAGAAATCACTTAACAAGCTGCAGTCAGGGTTAGTTTTCCTCACCATATTTAGGATAAACCAGGGAAAAAAAAAAATTGAGGTTAACCCTATGCCAAACAGGCCTTCATTAGAGGCTGGGGTCTGACAGTGTTGCTTCTCTGGAGACTTTACACTGTTCCAGTAGACACCCAAAGAGAGAGAGCGAGAGCAAGAGCGAGCTCTCTAATGGGATCTTCAGACTCAGGGGCAGAGGTTGGGTGGGAAAGTTAGGACGGACCATTGCTAATAATTCCTGAAGTTTTACAGACCTTCATAGGTTACAGTGCCACTTTTGGTCTTCTGCTGCAGCCTCCCATCAGGCCGTGAGCAGGAACTGTGTATCAGTCAGTGTCCAAGCCGGACACAGAAACCACACTAGTAAGTTGAACAAGGAAAATTGACATCAAGAATTATTAACCAACAGAAGGTAATTACTGTACGAGCTAACAGAGAACTCAGAATACAGGAAAAGCGAAGGTAGGATGTAGCTACTACCTCAAGGAAGGCATAAGCTTGGAAGAGCTCCTAGCCCCTTGCCACAGTGCTGAGAACAGACCTTATTGGCAGGGCTGGCTACATCATTTGTAGAGACCAATCCCCTTGTCTCAATAAAAAAAGAAAAAGTGACATCAGGTCTGCATTTTACAGTATCTTCGAATCTCTAAACAAATGGTGTTATTAGCTGGTTAATGTCATGTTCCCTTGGGCCAGGAAATGTCCATGGGGTAAATGCAGGTCATCACAGGTGCCTCCAACTCCACTCTGTGACCAAGCACGTGTGCAGCCGCTGGCTGGCAGGTTTCCCCTCTGACAGCCCCTGGGCTGATGTGTCATGTCAGAGCCGCTGGGTGGGAAATTGAAACAGTCGTTTCCCCTTCCCGTGCACACTGCCCCAATTCAGTGGATAGGAGACTTCCAAGGGATTGTACCCTCTCTGTTAGGTCCTGCTTTGTGTCTGGGATAAGGGGTAAGGCTGTACCTGGTCTTACTTCAAGCTATCTTCTCTTTCATTCTGCACATTACACAGTAAGAAGTTGGCCCTGCTTACTCCATTTCAGACTTTTGTGTCTAGCATAAGGATTTGCCCATGGATGTTGGTCTATCTCAAGGTTTCTAAACTCTAGCACTATTGACTATTGATATTTTGGACTATTCAACTTTATTATTCATTCATTTATTTTAATTTGACCATAGAGACATACACAGAGAGAGAGAGAGAGAGAGAAGAGGGAAAGTGGAAAAGCAAACCACCAGATCCGGGACTTGAACTGGAGGGAGTGTCCAGTGCCTTAACCACCATGCCACCTGCTGGTCCCCTGGATTAGGTCATTCTTGTGGTGGTATCCAGTGCATTGTAGGGTATTCAGCAGCAATACTGATTTCTGTCCATTAGATGCCGTAGCTCACCACCAGTTATAACAGTCCAGAGTATCTCCAGACATGGCTCTCTGTGCCCAGGGGGACAGGATTGGCCTCTGTTTGAGAACCATGGCTCTGTTTGCATTCAGTGGTCAGAGCTAATGCCAGCTCTTTTCTTTGTCCTCAGCTTTCCGCTTGGCTCTCATCCAGCTTCATATTTCTTCCATCAAGTCAGACAATGTCGCTCGAGCTTGTAGCTTTATCCGGGAGGCAGCAACCCAAGGAGCCAATGTAATTTCTCTGCCAGTAAGTATGGGCAGCAGCCCTTGGTGGGCTCTGCAGGCCCAGCAGAATATGTTCACTAGTTCTGGTTGTCTTAGTGTCTCAGGGTCCAGCCACATTCTTTGGAGCCCCAGAATTGTTTCATATCTGTCTGGAAGATGAACATAGCAAGGGTCTTTGTAATGTGACAAGGTTACAGGTCTCTAACTTTCAGATCATCTGCTTTATTCAGATGAGGAAACCAAAATTTCAGTATGTTGAGGGACTTATCTAAAGCTAAAATACTTAGTACTTTAATCACTTTGACTCTTATGTAATTAAGATTTTATAGAACCAGAACATGTTGGTTTTAGTACTGTGCTGCCAACATTTTTGTAAAAATGAATTGAACATTGGGGTCAGCAGGTGGCATGGTGGTTAAGGCACTGGATTCCCACATGGCTGATTGTGGTTCAAGTCCCAAACCCAGCAGCTTGAAAATCACAACAGAGCAATAGATAAATAAATAAGTGTTCTTTAAAAACAAACAAACTAACAAAACGAATTGAACATTGTTTAGAGACATTTAAGAAGTCTATGGCATCTTAAAGCCAGAGGATGCTGCATCTCTTTCATAAGTGGCTTCTTTAACATGTGAATCAACTGAAGGTTATACCTCATTTGTTTGTCAGCAAGTACAGGATTGGCCCCAGAGAGGGATCCCCAGGTGTCAAGAGATAGGTCTCCTGGCATTGTCTTCAAAGGCCTTAGCAGGAGTCAGTGGATGGAACTATTCCAGATTGCCCCGTCTCACCCACAAGCTACAGGGAGGGGGCCGCTCTTCGCAAACCCTATGTAACAGACTGGAGAGTTATCAAAGCCTCCTTGTGTTTTATTTAGGTTCCAGCTACTCACAAATGTGGACAGAGAGCAGGAATCTTGAACAAGGAAACTTGAGATCTCAATATTAATCCACTTTTCCTTATGGTTCCAGTCATGGGACTTTTCTATAATTACTATTGGGTCATCAGAAAACTCATGACCCATTTTTTTGTGTAAAAAACCCTATCGTGACTTTTCTGACAATCCAGTACCTAGTAATGAAGGTATCTTGTTAGTTTATGTTGCTGAGGTTAAAAGTTTGAAGCCCAGGAGTCAAAGCAGTTGACTTCTGCATATGCCTGCTTCCCTGACTACCTAACATGGGTCTTGTCCACGCTAATTATCTTTGGGTTTGAGTTTCTTAGCGCAGTGCTGGTATACAGATGATCTTATTAAATGCAAAATGAATGCATTAGAATTGAATTTTATCATTTTTGCCTTTTGTTTCCTGACATGCCACAGAGCTGCTGAAGACAGATATATACCAGGTGGATGAGACTTTGTAGGATCAGATTGATAGTATGAGAAGGGAGCTTAGATGCCACTCATTTTACAGAGGAGGATGTGTCTTAACTTCTGTAGCTCCAACGGTTTGGGATTTTTTTGTACACTGGTTTCATTGACTATGTTTTACCCCTTCAAGTGAGAGTAGAAGTGGAAGAAGTAGCTATGTCTTTGTACAGTAGAACTTTTAAATGGGTTGGATGTTTTGGTGGCTGTTTTCCTTCCCTTTTTCTCTGTCACTGTTATTCTAGGAATGCTTTAATTGTCCATATGGCACGAAATATTTTCCTGAATATGCAGAGAAAATCCCTGGTGATTCCACACGGAAGCTTTCTGAAGTAGCAAAGGAGTGCAGCGTGTATCTCATTGGAGGTAACTTCCTACCTGCAAGATGTAATGGCCTAAACATTAAAAGCATCTGAGGGATTCATGTTGTTATATTTAAACTGTGGAACACAATTCAGCTATTGAAAAGAGTGAGGTAGAGATATCTGTAGGTAGTAGTGTGAAAAGATCTTCAAGACATACTATCTAGATGGGGCCAAAAAAAGCACATTCAACACGATATAAATAGTATACCCATTCAGATTAATACTACCACAAAAGAAGGCTGTATATTTGTGTATGTAGTTACATGTATGTATAAAGACATAGTAAATATTGTACAAGAACACACACTATTACCGATAAGGATGATCTTCTCTGGAGAAGGAATGGTAGTACAGGGGTGGTAGAAATGTAGAGAGAGGAATCCTAGTCATATATTTTTATTGTACTAATCTAGGATTGAGGAAAACTTTTTTTCAAAGAGGCCACATACATACAGATAACTTTATTTTTGTGTTTTGAAATAAATATTTTTCCTATTTGCTGAAATAAATACATGCACAATACAACTGTTCAATAAATACAGCAAAGAAAATTATGTTTGATGATATATTAAGATTTAAAAATGGATAAGATGCAGGAAATGGAGGCAAAGAAGAAATGCAGAGATGGGACTAGAGAAACTACATTCAGTGACAGGCTGGGACTTAACATCCTCATCTCGGGGCCTTTGGGAATACAGTTCTGTTGCAGGACCTGGTGAATTTAAGTTCAGCAGCAGGGAATTTTTCATTTTGTTTTAATGCTACAGATTAAATGTTGCTCAAGATCATGACTGAATTTTTGCAGCGGTTTGGTTATTTCTTAAAACTTTCCAGTATCTATGCTTTGTCTATATTCTTGAATTTGTCACTGAAAGATTGTATTCAAGAAGGGGAAAAAAATGATTAAATAACCCTTAGAAGATAGTCAACTTTTTTGTTGAACATAAGTGACAGTTTATCAAGCCTTTATCCAGTTATTACAAAAGGGTTGCTCTGTTCTTTTTTTATTCTTTTTCTTAATGTTTTGTGTGCTTCTCTCAATGAAAGGCTCTATTCCTGAAGAGGATTCTGGGAAATTATATAACACCTCTGCTGTGTTTGGGCCTGATGGATCTTTATTAGTAAAGCACAGAAAGGTAAGTAGGCAATTTTCATTGCCTTTAAGAATATGCTGTGGGGCCAACAGGTGGCATGGAGGTTAGAGTACTGGATCTCACATGGGGAATGGTCACCCACAACTCATTTTCCTCATTTCTCCATCCTGTCAGAATTTTAGGCACACCTGTACATACTCCCGGCATGTTTTTCAAGTCACTGGGTCCAGGACTCAAACCATGGGGTCAGCCATGTGAGAATCTGACTGTTTAAGCACTAGGTCACAGTCCTTTGCATTTTTGTATAGATTTTTGACTCAGGGGCCAGCAAGTAGTGTGGTGGTTGAGAGCGTGGAATTCCCACTTGGTTAACCATAGTTTGAGTCCCAGACCTGGAGGCTTGCTTTCTCACTTTCTCTCTCTCTCTCTTTCTTTTTCTCTCTCCCCCTCCCTCCCTCTCTGGTCAAGTTGAAATAAATAAAGTTAAATAAAATAATTCAGAACAAATTTTTTTTCACTCAGCCTTTTCAATGTCTGATAAGAAAGGCCAGCTGGTGGCTTGGTGGTTAAGGGTGCTGGACTCCCACGTAGCTGACTGTGGTTCGAGTCCCAGAACTGGCAGCTTGCTTTCTTCCTTTGTCTCTCTCTCTCTCTCTTTCTCTCTGGTCAAATTAAAATAAGTAAAGTAAAATAAAATAACTCATTATAAAAAAGAATTTTGGAAAGGTTGAATCAGTTTGGGGAGAGTTGCAGTATATTTGTAGTATTAAATGCATATACATTTGGAATTGTTAAGTCTTCCTGATAAATTGATCCTTTTATCATTATGAAATATCCCCCTAATACCCTTTTTCATGTAGTCTATTTAATCTCTACAGTTATTATAACCACACCAGGCTTCTTATTGCTTACAGTTTACCTGATACATGTTTTTTAATCTTTTCTTTTAGTCTATGTTTGTCTTTATATTTTAAGTAATTTTTTTTTTTTTTGGAGAGGTTTTTGCTATAGGGCATGTGCACTTGCCAGACAGAGAGATAGAAAGTGAGAAATCACCCGCCAGGGGGGACGGCCATGCCACAATCCCTGCTCCTCCATTCTCCTCTCAGGATCCTGGGCACGCATGCACACACACCCAGCGTGAGTTTAAGCCACCAGGTCTGGGACTCGAGCCGCGGTCAACTACGTGGAAGTCCAGCGACATAGCCATTACGCTAACTGCTGGTCTCTTAAGTAGTTTTTAAAGGGAAGAAACACTTAACAGAAAAAAGAATGTGAAGTTCTCTGTTGAGAATGATGTGTGAGAGCTAGCAGATGGCATGGTGGTTTGGGCACAGAATTCCCACATGGCCAACTGCAGTTTCAGTCCCAGATCTCACAGCTGACTTTCCCACTTTCCTTTTCTCTCTCATTCTCTGGTCAAATTTTAAAAAATAATAATAATAAAACAAATGAAATTAAATAAATAATTTTTTTAAATAAAGAAAAGAAAATGATATATGTAGTAATGTCCTTGATTTGAATACCAGGTATTACATGCATACATTGAAAATCATACCATGTGCTATAGAGATGTACAATGATGATGGGACCAGCAGTTGGTATAATGGCTATTTGACTGGATTCCCATGTAGTCAACCACGCTTCGAGTCCCAGACTCAGTGGCTTAAACTCATGCCAGGCGAGTGTGCGTGTGTGCCCAAGATCCTGAAAGGAGAATGAAAGAGAAGGGATTGCAGCGTGGCCATCCCCCCTGGGGGGTGATTTCTCGCTTTTTGTCTCTCTGTCTCTCTGTCTTTCTGGCAAGCACATGTGCCCTATAGCAAAAACCTGTCCAAAGGGGGGTGGTGGGGGGGAAGAGATGTACAATGATGGGATCTAAATAAAAATAAATAAATAAATAGTACATTTTTGTGAGTAAGATTTCTTGCATTTTCCTTTTCTTTCTAAAGAACCTAGTTCTATTTTATACCCTTTTCCTTTAGATAGAAGGACTGACTTCAGCAATTTTTTAGTGAGGATTTACTAGCTATGAATTCTTTTTGCTTCTGAATGTTTCTTTGTTTTGCTTTCATTTTTGAAAGTTTTTTTTTTTTTTAATTGCCAGAATATGCATATGCTAGCCGAGAGAGAGAAAGAGAGAGAGAACTCCTTAGTGGAGCATGGTCATGCCGCAGTCCTTTTTCCTCCATTTTCCATTCTGTCAGGATTTTGGGCGTGCATGCATGTGCACTCGGCACGTGTTTCAAGCCACCAGGCTGGTATTTGAGCCGTGGTTGGCCATACAAGATCCAGCTCCATATGCTTCACCACTGTACTGTGGCCGGCCAGAAGATGTGTCTACTGGAATAGAATTCAAGGTTGACAGTTTTGTTGTTTTCCCCAGCAGGTGTCTCATAGCCTTTTTAAGTTTTTTTCTCCTTTTCTGATCAGTGGCAATTTGTACTGCTGTCCCCCTGAATGTAATTTGTTGTATTTCTCTTCCACCTTTTAAGATTTTTTGGTAATCTTTACTTCTTAGTATTTTTGTTTCTCATGTGTCTAGGTACGGGTTTCTTTGTGTTTGTGCTTCTTGAATCTGTAAATTTAAACCTTTTGTCATTTTGGGATATTATTTTGCTAATTATTTTTTTCTCTCATTCTCTTTTTATGGGACTTCACTACACGTAAGTTATATTTTTAATATTATTCCAAGAATAAAAGGCTTTCTTTTTATTGCTCTAATCTTATTTATCTGTGTTCTATACCATTTCTGTCAATCCGTCAAGTTCATTGACCCTTTCTTCTGTCATCTCCAATCTTCTATAAGCCAGCCAATCTGGTGAAATTGTTAAAAATTTAGATACTGACTTTTTCAGTTCTAAAAATATCCATTTTTTTGTAGTTTTTCTTTCTCTGCTGATAATTCTATTCATTTATTAATTAAATATATATATACACATACATATTACACACTGATCCTGGTTTTAATAGGTGCTTTAAAGTCTTTGGTAATTGTCACATCTGGGTCTTGTCAGGGTCCATGTTCATTTGTTTGCCCCTTTTTTTTTGAGTTTGGGTCACATTTTTGTTTCTTTGTATATCTGGTAGTTTTGGGTTTGTATATTGGACTATACATTGTAGGGATTCTAGATTCTATTATATTTCTCCATGACTTTTTTTTTTCAGAGAGTTTTTTTAATTTGATTTGTTTTGTTCTGTTTTGCTATAGGGCCCATGTACCCACTGGAGAGACAGAGAGACAGGAAGTGAGAACTCACCCCCCAGAGGGTATGTTCACACTGAAGTCCTTTCTCCTGTGTTCTCCTCTTGGAATTTTGGGCATGCATGCATACACTCCCTGCATGAGTTTCAAGCCTCTGGGTCTGGGTCTCGAACCATGGTTGACATGTGAGAGTCCAGAGATGTAACCATTACACCACCAGCAGGTTACATACCGAAGATTCCACTGTATTTCTCCAAACACGGTTGAATATTTTTGTTTTAGCTGGTATTTAACTTGGCTGTATCCAAACACCAAACTCTTACCTCCTTTATGAGGCACACAGAAACTTTAGCTGTTCTGTTCTTTGTTTAGCCTCAGCTGGCTACTTGGAGGCTGCCCTACATGATTTTAATTCAGGGGGCAGCCAGAGATTGGGACAGCTCTCTGTGTAGAATTTATGTCTCTCTTTGACTTTATCCTTTTCAGAATTTCTCCCCACACTCCCAACTGACCAGCTGCTCTGAAAACTCGGTCCTCTCGTTCTTCCAGTCAGTATGATCGCATGTAGTTTTCACCCCCACTCCTAACAGTGAAGGGTTTTGCTTCAGGATAAAGCTCAAAATGGAAACTCACCCAGTGCTGTTCCCTTTTTCGACTTTGCCTGCTCTTGTTATTCTTCAGTGTTTTCACTTGTGCTTTTTATCTTTGCAGCTCATTGTTAGAAGTAAAGTGAGAGAGCTTATCTGATAGGAGCTAATCTGCCATTGCAGGAGGAAGAGCCAGCACTGGGCTATTAACTCCACCTTTACAAGTGTGGTTTTTCAGTATCAAGTTTTCTAGTCCATGAGTGTGATATATCCCTTTATTAGGCATTCTTTAATTTCTTTTTGTTTTTTTGGGTATAGTCTTATATATCACTCGTTAGCTTTATTCCTGATTGGTATTATTTGTATTTTTAATAATACATAAGGAGTTTATTTATAGTATGTAAGGAGTACAACTAATTTTTAAAATACTGACCTAGCATATAGGAACCTTGCTAAACTTGCTCATTAAGTCCAACAACTTATTTGTAGATTTTTTTTTTTTTGAGTTTCTTAGTACACAATTATATCATCTGAGAATGGTAACAGATTTCACGTTTTCTTTTCCAGTCTTTCTACTTTTTTGCTCCTTCTTTTTGCCTTGGTTTAGGATGGCCCAGTGTTTACCAGCAGGTGGCCTTGTCTCAGTCTGAGGAAAGGTGCTCAGTATCTCATCATGAAGTATGATTTTTGTTTAGTTATTTTCAGATACTCTTTATCAGATTAAGGAAGTGCCCTCCTGGAGCAGCTTTTCTGTTGTGTTTTGATTTTGAATCATGATTCATTGTTTACCCAGTGCTCATTGTGCGTCTTCTGGATGATTATATGTCTTTTATTTTGTTAGTGTGGTACATTCATTACCTTGAGTTTTTTTCTTTTCTTTTCTTTTTTCAGAGAGATTTTTGCTAGAGTGCCTGCGCTCACCTGAGAGATAGAGAGACAGAAGGCGAGAAATCACCCCCTGGGGGGATGACCACACCACAATCCTTTCTCTTCCATTCTCCTCTCAGAATTTTGGGCACGCACGCGCGCGCGCACACACACACACACACACAGTGTGAGCTTTAAGCTGCCGGTTCTAGGATTCGAACTGCATTTGACTATGTGGGAGTCTAGCAATGAAGCATTACGCCATTTGCTGGTCCCACATTGAGTTATTTTCTAACGTTAAACTGATTTTCTTTGAATAAATCCAGTTGGGAAATGAATTTTATACATTGATGAATTTGGTCTGTGAACTTTTTACCTATTTTTAAATGCCCACCCATTCTCTGCCTTCCCTACCAACAGTTTGACTCTGATTCTGAGAAGCTTCATTCAGCATTCACACCAGGTGAAAAAGCAGCACCTTAATTACTTCCCATGAGAAACCTGGACAGTGATTTGCACTCTGTATAGAAAACGGGGGTTGCAAAACCACAGCATCATTTTTTCAGTTTCCTGCACTGAAGTTCTATTTGATCGGCCAACTTTTGGGGTGGATTATGGGCAGTGGGAGGTACTGTTTGTCCTGTTGGTCTTAAAGCTCCTCCCATTTCTGACCAAGGAAAGAG
>NW_006159564.1:1140054-1140310 GCF_000334495.1 Tupaia belangeri chinensis
GAGTGTCTGTCGTGCTAGGAAAGAGATAACTAATCAATTGTTTCTGATGCAGATCCATCTGTTTGACATCGACGTTCCTGGGAAAATTACATTCCAAGAATCTAAAACACTGAGTCCGGGTGACAGTTTCTCCACATTTGATACTCGTATGTACTAAATGAGTTTACCTTTTTTATACAATCCCAGTAGAAGGGCAAGTATTCCATCCTTTTTTTTTTTTTTTTTTTTTTTTTTTTTTGATGTTTTTTATTTTGTG
>NW_006159564.1:1140341-1180705 GCF_000334495.1 Tupaia belangeri chinensis
GCCAGACAGACAGAGAGAGACATAGAGACAGAAAGCGAGAAATCACCCCCCAGGGGGGATGGTCACACCGCAATCCCTTCTCCTCCATTCTCCTCTCGGGATCTTGGGCACGCACGCACACGCACCTGGTGTGAGTTTTAAGCCAACGGGTCCGGGACACGAACCACGGTCGACTACGTGGTAGTCCAGCGACATAGCCATTACGCTAACTGCTGGTTCCCTCCATCCTTTTTCTTTTATGTCACTCTCTAACTTCTTCACTTACCCTGGCTGAAAGACAGAAATGAGAAAAGCAGAGAATGGCCCAGATCTGGAAAACTGGGCTTGAATGGAGCACAAAGGGTTTGACATGATTTTCCTCTTGCCTTTGATCACACCCTCCTGTGGTGGCTGCAGTGTATACCTGTTAGGCCATGACTGACACCTCCCACCTTGATTATAAGCATTTAGTGAGGGTGGATTTCCCATTTCTACTTTGCTGGTGTCTTTGTGAAAGGAAGTCCACCTAGGAGTACGTCTACATTTGTCTGTATCCACAATCCCTGCATTCATTTATCCCTGTTGTTCTGTGATCAGTAAGAAGTCAGTGGGGGTTTACCATGCTACAGAGGATTAACTTTGTGTGTGTACATTTTCTGTTTGGAAACAGCTTACTGCAAAGTGGGCCTGGGCATCTGCTATGACATCCGCTTTGCAGAGCTGGCACAGATCTATGCACAGAGAGGTAAGGTCGCGCGAGAGCTGGGATTCGTAGGTGTTTGGGGGTTTGGTTCTGGGTTGGTCTTTGCAAGATGGAGGGAGTCCTTAGTCAAAAAAGCTGAGGGCAGGGCTGGATGGTGGTGCAGCAGTAAAACGTGACGCTCTGCAAAGCTGATCTGTGTGGGCAGGTTCACATCTGAGACCTCAGGCACACTTGCACCATGATCTGGGGCTAGCTGAGACTGGGAGTGGAGCATGACATAAAGACCTGTGAAAGGTTCTCTCTCTCCGCCCGCCCCCCTCCTTCTCTCTCTTTCTTTCTCTGCCTTTCTTGTTCATGGAAGAAATAAGTGAATAAAACTTAAAAACAAAACAAAAAAACCAGACAAACCTGGGAAGAGTCTTAATCTAGCTCCACCTCTGGCCTCTCCACTCCCATCTGGTTTCTCAGACTTTTGCTGGGTATTGATGACAGGGTGTTCTGGAGGTTGGAACTGAATGTACCATACAGCTAAGGCAATAGCCATGCTCCTAAATGTCTGCTGTACCCCTTGAGCTCTTCCTGTCATCGTGTTTGCAAAGAATCACTTGTAGCCCAGTAGAAATGAGGAAATGGCCTACGTGCTTGTAGATTTCATCACTCTGTACGCAGTGAAAACGTTCTCAGTGACAGTTTGGCTCAGACAAGAGAAGGCACTAGTGTCCAACGAGTACCGAGCCAGGTCAGAAGATCTGTGTTCTGGTTCCAACATCCCCCTTAATTGGCACAATACTTTGGGTAAATCATTTAACTTAAAGAACAGTGTGGTTTTTGGTTTCTTCATAGGAATGGTATGAGGATTAGGGAGAGAGATTTTATAAAGCCCCTCATGTGATACTCAGTATCAGCTTCCTTAATTAGACTGCTAAAGCTCTGTCTAGTTCAGCTGTCGCTTGAACTAAAGTGGTTGAAAATAGTTTGTTCAGCAACAGGTGGCACTGCATGAGCTCTACGATCAAATCTTAGAGGGTGCATACACTTGCCTGAGAGAGACAGAGAGACAGAGAGAGAACTAGAAAACACCCCCACCCATGGAGCAAGGTCATGCCACAATCCTTTCTCCTCCATTTGGGATTTTGGGCACATATGCTTATACACACACACAGAAGTGCCTGGCATGCTTTTTAGGCCTCAAGTCTGGAACTCAAACCACGCAGTCAGTCATGTGGGATCGAACTCACATAACCACCAGGTCGCAGGCTGGCCCAAGTCCTCTCAGTAAGCCTTAGAGCACTAGCATGCCCCTAATCTCGCTCTCTTTTTTTCAATTTGCCAGAGGGTACATGTGCTCACCAGAGACAGGGAGAGGGAGCAAGCCCCTCCCATGGGGATTGTTCATATCACAGTCTTCCTCCATTTCTCCCTCTTTTTGGGATTCTATACACATGCCCAGTGTGTTTTCAAGCCACAGGGTCCAGGACTCAAACTATATGGTGAGCAACGTGGGATCTTCCTTCCCTAACTACCAAGGTACAAGACTGGCCCTCTCTCTTTTTTACTTTAATAGTTTTGTATTAATATTTCATTGTACATATTTCTGGGGTTTTGTAATGCAATTTTCCAGTATAAAGATAGAATAGGGAGATATTAAATAAGGATAATTAGCATATCCATTACCTCAAATTGTCACTACTTTGTGCTAAACACATTCAAAATCCTCTTTTTTAAGTTACTCTGAGGTACATAGTAAGTTTTTCTTAACTGGATTCTCGCTACTGTATTGTATAACACTAGATATTGTTCCTCCGATCTATCTGTAATTTTGATTCCATCCAACATCCCTTTGCTCCCTCCCCTCCCCTCCCCTGCTACAACCCCCCGAGCCTCCAGGAATCACTCTTTTTTTTCTCTCTCTCTCTTTTTTTTTTTTTTTTGAGAGGTTTTTAGCTATAGGGCACGTGCGCTCGCCAGACAGACAGAGAGAGACATAGAGACAGAAAGCGAGAAATCACCCCCCAGGGGGGATGGTCACGCCTCAATCCCTTCTCCTCCATTCTCCTCTCGGGATCTTGGGCACACACGCACACGTGCCCGGCGTGAGTTTTAAGCCACTGGGTCTGGGACGCGAACCGCCGTGGACTACGTGGGAGTCCAGCGACATAGCCATTACACTAACTACTGGTTCCCCAGGAATCACTCTTTATCTGTCTCCTTCTATGAGGCCATTCCCTCCTCCCACACACAATGTCAATGTCAATGTCAATTCATATCCAATGTCCTAGCACACAAGCAAGCATAACAGGGTGAAAAGCAGGGAGATATGAGGCCGCTTCAGGCCAGGACCTGTCAGGACCTGCACTGGCACCATGAAGGTACCATTTTTTTTTCCAGTTTCCTCATATGAGGGAGAACACATGGTATTATATTTGTCCTTCCATGCCTCATGTACTTAACATCCTCCACTCACTCGGTAACCTCAAATGACAGGCAGGGTTTCATTCTTCTTATTCTGTCCTTAGGGACCAGCGGGTGGCGTGGTGGTTGCGTTGCTGGATTCCCATGTAATTGACTGCTGTTTGAATCCTGGACCTGGCACCTTAAAACTCACTCTGGGCGCATGTGCATGCATGCCCAAGATCCTGAGGGGAGAATAGAGGAGAAGGGATTGTGGCGTGGCCATCCCTTCTGGGGCGGTGATTTTTTGCTTTCTATCTCTGTCTCTCCAGCAAGCGTACATACCCTATAGCCAAAATATCTTTAAAAAAATTTCTGTCACAATTTCAGTTGCACAGACTTACAGAACATGGTCCTTGGCCATGAGGACCTGACCCTATGGTGCTGAAAAAAATTCAAGTAAGAGTTCTCCACGTTTTCAAGTGACAGCCCATGTTGAGTGCCAGTCATTAGGACCGCTTTTCTCGTGTGTCTGTCTGTGTTTTATGAGCGTCTCTAAAGAAAACCAGAGCCCTATCTTGATGCTGCTGACACTGTCCAATTTGACTGACATCTTTTTATGTTAGGGGAAGTTTCAGCATGGCCCCTGCTAGGTGAGGAATGGGGGAACTACTGGGGGTTCACCTGCACCCACTGTTCTTCACCATCTCCTCCCCAAGGCTGCCAGCTGTTGGTATATCCTGGAGCTTTCAATTTGACCACTGGACCAGCCCACTGGGAGTTGCTGCAGCGTGGCCGGTAAGAAAGGAGCCTTACATCCCAGCATCTCAGCATTTCCTTTGTGGGATGAGTGGTTTCTGCTCTGATGGAAGTGCCAGCTTTCCTGGAAGAGAGTTCTGCCCTGACTCAGAGCCTCCTCCAAATGCAGTGAAAAGGAAGAGTCCCTCAGAGGCTTCTCCTGCGGGCACCTTCTCAGAAGCCACAGCACCAGACTCATGGGCTGGGGACTGTGCTCTTGCATTTCTAAGCCTCAGTGTGTACAGTGGGCAGTGGTTTCACTCTCTGTGATTAGTATGGATTGGTTGCTCAAGGCATTGCTAGCAACTCTCACAGAGGAACTGATCTCGTGGCTCATGTACTCAGGGCTCCTGAAGCCAAGGAGAAGGCAGGAGTTGTTTTAGCCTCACAGCCCTGGGGAGAGGCTTGTGGCCTACGCACTGCTCACTCTGTGCTGTTCAGAGGAGGGCACTTCTCCTGCTCGGCTCTAGACCATCCACCTAGTCCTGGGACACTGCCAAGGCACGTGGCCTACATTGTTGGCCTAACCTGGAAATTCAGGACGTCAGTGTCTCTGGTATGACACACTTGTTTCCCAGTCCCCTAAGGCTGAGGGCTGGTGAAAGGCAAACAGCAGAGATGGAGGGAACAGGAGTGTGACTCTGTGTGCACATGTGTGCAAAGCACTCCATAAACCATGAGGGTCTGGTCAGAGAGGATGGTTTTCTTCTTTACAATATTTTAAAATTGAGGCATAATACACTTACAGGAAAGTACACTAATTTTAAGCATACAGATTTGTGAATTTTTATATATGTATTCATCTTTTTTTTTTTTTTTTTTGAGAGAGATTTTTGCTATAGGGCGCATGCATTCACTGGAGAGACAGAGAAAGACAGCAAGAAATCAGCCTCCAGGCCACGCTGCAATCCCTTCTCTTCCACTCTCCTTTTGGAATTTTGGGCATGCATGCACATGCGCCTGGCATGAGTTTTATGCTGCCTATCTGGGAGGGACTCAAACCACGACTAACTACATGGGAGTCCAGCAACATAACCATTACGTGTCTGCTGGTCCTGAGATGATGATAATTTTCAATGGAAAAGAAAGAGGTTTGGCTTATTGCAGAGCAAAAGATGGGACAGGGGTATTTGATGCCACAAACTTTGTTTTGTTTTTATTTTGAATGTGTGTTGGGCATGTGTGCTCACTGGAGACAGACAGAGTGAGAGAGAGAGGTCAGGGAGAAGGTGAGAAAGCACACACCAGGGGAACGGCCACATCACAGTCCCTGCTCCACCATTCTCCTCTTGGGATTTTGGGCATGCACGCACATGCGCCCGATGTGTTTTAAGTTGCTGGGTCCAGGACTCCAACTGCACAGTTGGCCATATATGGGGTCTATCCACCTTAACCTCCATGCCACCTCTCCTGTTTTGTCTAATTTGAGATGGTAGGACTGGCATGAAAGCACTGTGCGACCCTGCCAGGTCTACTACCTGAGCAGGCCACTCCATTCTCTCTGGCCACCATGGCTTACTTGAACCAGAGAAGCTCTGTCCTTTTGTGTGTTACAGGTCAGCGGAGGTCAGGGTGTCTGAACAGCGGCACTGTTGACATTTTGGACTGGAGAATGTTTTGTTGTGGGGCTGTCCTGTTTGATGTAGGAAGTTCAGCAGTGTCCCTGGCTTCTACTGCCAACTAGATGCCAATAGCAACTCCCTAGCTGTGACCGTCAAGAAGACCACTCTCTAAGAATTGGCAAATCTGGCTTTTCTCTGCAGAATCACCATGGCTGGGTACATATGTACACATACCCTAAAAATGGGAGGGCCTCAAGGCCCTCACTGCTGCTCAGTACAGTAGGGGCTTAGGTCCGCGTGCTCTCCACACTACTCCACTTCCACTTTGGCCAAACCAACCACACCCACCCCTGAATTATTCACAAGTTTTCTGTCAAGGTTCCAGTATTTGAGGGTGACAGTGGATTCTATGTGCTTGAGAGCAATGCCATGGCCAACTATATGAGCAGTGAGGAGCTGCGGGGAAGTACTCTAGCCCAGGAGGTGCGGAGGGGGAGCTTTGCTGATACTGGGTCCCCAGCCAGTACCTGGGTGTTTCCCACCTTGGGCATCATGCACTGCAACACACAGGCCACAGAGAATGCAAGGGAAGAGGTGAGGTGAATTCTGGGGTTGCTGGATGCTCACTTAAAGATGAGGACTTTCCTGGTGGGTGAACGAGTGACCCTGGCCGACATCTCGGTCGTCTGCACCCTGTTGAGGCTCTGTAAACAGGTTTTGGAGCCTACTCTCCACCAGGCTTCCCCAGCTGGAACTGCTGGCTCCAGTTCAGAGCCATCTTGGGGGAGGTGAAACTGTGAGAAGATGGCCCAGTTTAATACTAAGAAGTTTGCAGGGAGCCAGCCTAAAAAGGATACTCCATAGAAAGAGAAGGGTTCTCAGGAAGAGAAGCAGAAGCCCCAGGCTGAGCGGAAAGAGGACAAAGGGCTGCTGCCCCGGCTCGTTAGGAAGAGATGGATGATCACGAGCAGGCACTTGCTGCCCAGCCCAAGGCCAAGGACCCCTTTGCTCATCTGCCCAAGAGTACCTTAATGTTGGATGAATTTAAGCACAAGTTCTCCAGTGAGAACAGATCCTCCATGGCGCTGCCATATTTTTAGGAACACTTCAATAAGGATGGCGGATCCCTGTCGTAATCTGAGTACCATCTTCCTGAAGAGCTCACCTAGACTTTCATGAATTGCAACCTCACCATTGGAATGTTCCAGCAATTGGACAAGCTGAGGAAGAATGCCTTTGCCAGTGTCATTCCCTTTGGAACCAACAATGGCCAAACCAACCACACCCACCCCTGAATTATTCACAAGTTTTCTGTCAAGGTTCCAGTATTTGAGGGTGACAGTGGATTCTATGTGCTTGAGAGCAATGCCATGGCCAACTATATGAGCAGTGAGGAGCTGCGGGGAAGTACTCTAGCCCAGGAGGTGCGGAGGGGGAGCTTTGCTGATACTGGGTCCCCAGCCAGTACCTGGGTGTTTCCCACCTTGGGCATCATGCACTGCAACACACAGGCCACAGAGAATGCAAGGGAAGAGGTGAGGTGAATTCTGGGGTTGCTGGATGCTCACTTAAAGATGAGGACTTTCCTGGTGGGTGAACGAGTGACCCTGGCCGACATCTCGGTCGTCTGCACCCTGTTGAGGCTCTGTAAACAGGTTTTGGAGCCTACTCTCCACCAGGCTTCCCCAGCTGGAACTGCTGGCTCCAGTTCAGAGCCATCTTGGGGGAGGTGAAACTGTGAGAAGATGGCCCAGTTTAATACTAAGAAGTTTGCAGGGAGCCAGCCTAAAAAGGATACTCCATAGAAAGAGAAGGGTTCTCAGGAAGAGAAGCAGAAGCCCCAGGCTGAGCGGAAAGAGGACAAAGGGCTGCTGCCCCGGCTCGTTAGGAAGAGATGGATGATCACGAGCAGGCACTTGCTGCCCAGCCCAAGGCCAAGGACCCCTTTGCTCATCTGCCCAAGAGTACCTTAATGTTGGATGAATTTAAGCACAAGTTCTCCAGTGAGAACAGATCCTCCATGGCGCTGCCATATTTTTAGGAACACTTCAATAAGGATGGCGGATCCCTGTCGTAATCTGAGTACCATCTTCCTGAAGAGCTCACCTAGACTTTCATGAATTGCAACCTCACCATTGGAATGTTCCAGCAATTGGACAAGCTGAGGAAGAATGCCTTTGCCAGTGTCATTCCCTTTGGAACCAACAATAGCAGTTCCATTTCTGGAGTCTTGGTCTTTCAAGGCCAAGAGCTTGCCTTTCTGCTGAGTCCAGATTGGCAGGTGGTCTGTGAGTCATACACGTGGTGGAAACTGGACCCTGACAGCGAGGAGAACTGGACGCTGGTTGGAGAGTACTTTTCCTGAGAGAGGGCCTTCCAGTATGTGGGCAAAGCCTTCAATCAGGGCAGATCTTCAAGGAACGCCTCGCCATCACCTAGCTGCCTGCAACTGCCCTTCAGGAAGGATGAGGGTCTTTAAAGGAAACAGAACATTGGGAGAAAAAAAAAGAATTGAAAATCTGGTGGGAAGAATGTTCCTGGTTGAGAACCATTGGCTCATGTGATGAATTACATTTTGAAGAGAGAGTTCCATGCCTTTGGCTTTCTTCCACATCTGAGTCAGCCTGTACTACTGTACTACCTTTTTTTTTTTTTTTTTTAAAAAGGACCTGTATACTTTTTTTTTTTTTCTTTTTTTTTTTTTTTTTTTTTTTTTTTTTTTTTTGAGAGGTTTTTGCTATAGGGCGCATGCGCTCGCCAGACAGAGAGAGACATAGAGACAGAAAGTGAGAAATCACCACCCAGAGGGGATGGTCACGCCACAATCCCTTCTCCTCCATTCTCCTCTCGGGATCTTGGGCACACATGCACACGTGCCCGGCGTGAGTTCTAAACCACCAGGTCCGGGACGCGAACCGCGGTCGACTACGTGGGAATCCAGCGACATAGCCATTACGCTAACTGCTGGTTCCCGAGGACCTGTATACTTGGGGTAGACAAACACTGCAGGGTTGTGATGTTTGATTTGCCTTTTTTCTGACCACTGACACAGGGCTGTGGATAATCAGCTGTATGTGGCCACGGCCTCTCCTGCCCGGGACGACAATGCTTCCTACGTTGCCTGGGGACACAGCACCATCGTGAATCCTTGGTGAGTGTGGCTAAGTGAGGACAGGCCGGGGGAGCTGGAGGGACAGCATGTGGGCAGGTGGGTGTCTGGTTCCTGACCAGCCCGCCCCACCATCCACTCCCCTAACCCCTTCCTAGCCTGCCAGGTTCTTCCTTCTCTCTGCGACAGAAGTGTCTGCTTGAAAGCCAAATGAAGAAGACATGTCACGCCCCTGATTGAGTGGTTGACCTTAGCCCTCTGCTGTGTGTCTGGATGACTCCTGTCAGTGAGTCATGGGTCGCATAGCTCCAGGAAACAGACAGGTGGTTTTAGTAAAAGAGGCTCCCAGACTGTTAGTATTTGGTTAACGTTTAGTCTGGGTGCCTGGCCACAGGGCAGGAATGAGCGAGGGGAGGACTTTGCTCCCATATAATGATTAGAGGAGGGGAGAGGATGGGTTCAGTGGGAAACCCGATCCCAACCCAAGGGAAGGGCACTAAGCGAGAAATCACCCCGAGGGGAGATGGCCACACCACAACCACTTTCCCTCCATTCTTCCCTCGGGATCGGGGCTATGCACACACCTGGCGTGAGTTTTAAGTCTCCAGGTCCGAGACTCAGACCACGGTTGACTACATGGGGGTCCAGTGACGTAGCCATTACACTATCTGCTGGGCCCGAGAGAAGACATTTTCTTCATCAGTGAAACAGCCTGTGAGTTGGCCTCAACACACACTAGGCAGATGTCAGTCTGACACCTCAGGGTCTGTGTTTGTGCGGTTGACTTGGTGTGTTCACACGTGTGATCTCTGTTAGCCCTTGCGTTTGTACAGCTGACTTCACATGTTCACACGCATGATCTCTGTTAGCCCTTGGGACTCACCCTTAGGGAGCCCGGTTCCTAGATGACAGAATTGCAGTCCACAGGGTTCTTGTGGCTAGCACTGGTGTTTGGATCTAGGACTTTGCCTTAGAATGCAGATTTATGCAGCACTTCTCTGTGAACACACATACCTACACACGCATCACACGCCCGTGTGTTTCACTATTCTGGGTCAATATCCCGGTGGCAAGACTGAGAAGGGTTTACTGTCACCACAGGGTCCCTAAAGGTTCTGTCTGCTGCCTGACTTTTTAAGATCCACAGCTCAGTGCATGTGGTGGGGAAAGACCTAGAAGGGGGACTCAAGACAGATTCTCAGTGATCCTCCTGCACATGAGGGTTAGGCACTAGATTTGGAAGGGCTGAGTTGGCCTAAAATTTTTCTTAAACTGGCTTCAAGTTCTGTCCATCGTTAGAGACAGGCTCCTGGTCTCTGCCTCTCGGACAACTCTAGCCCCAGCTGGGTCTCCTGGGGGATTATCACTGATTCATTCACTGGTCCTGACATGAACTAGCTGTATAGGGTTTCTCTTTATTTCTTTCCTCTGCAGGGTATGTGGGCCCTCTGGCTCAGGTCGACCTTGGGGTGGGTCCCTGGGATTAACAGAGTTTTTTTTTTTTTTTTTTTGGAGAGATTTTTGCTATAGGGCGCGTGCGCTCGCTAGACAGAGAGAGACATAGAGACAGAAAGCGAGAAATCACCCCCCAGGGGGGATGGTCACGCCGCAATCCCTTCTCCATTCTCCTCTCGGGATCTTGGGCACGCACGCACACACACCCAGCGTGAGTTTTAAGCCACCGGGTCCGGGATGCGAACCACGGTCGACTACGTGGGAGTCCAGCGACATAGCCATTACGCTAACTGCTGGTTCCCCAGAGAGAGAAATTTTTGACTATCAGGGAAGGTGGGAAAGAAATAGAGAAGAACAAAAAACAGTTCAGTTAAATGCATTAATGGTGGTGCTGGTAGCTCATTTGTGCCAAAATCTGCTTCGGGCTATCTGATAAATGGGCCCATTATTTGTGTCAGATAATGTGTTATGTAGAAAACGTTGAGAGCTTTCATTTCCCTAGATATGCTTTTGAACCCTTACTCTGGGCCTAGAGACTAAGAGATGGTTTTCAGACCAGCCTTCCCCTGTTCTATGATGGAGTGTTGCTATTCCCTAGTGTGGAGCTCCTGCCAGTGGGTGGTTCCATTATTTCTACCCAGGCCTCAGAGGTTGAAGTATTTTCCTCACATCTGAAACTGAAACCCAATAACACAGGGGTCCAGGGACCACAAGTACCAGGGTAGAGATCCCTGTGAGATCCCTGGATCACTGTGGGCCCAGGCCCAGCCTCACCACTTTCGGGGATGTAGGAGCCAGGCAGGTGTGAAGAGCAGATGCTCACTTCCCTTGGCAGGGTTCTCACTGAAATGTACTCATGGGGGACAGCGTGGAGCTGCTTGCTGGCCATGCATAGCTCAGTCCCCAGATGTTTATCGTCACAATATTGCTCCCAGTTCCTCGCAGTTGATGACACATTCTCTGTAGTTCTCTCACTCAGCCCGCCCAGAGCTCCTATGTCCTACAGACTAGAAAAGGGAGACTCCAAGGAACTTGCCACAAGGTCACACAGCTACCAAAATGGTAGGCCAAAAATGTATACCCCTACCTTCTCAAGTTAAGTCTCAGATTATTCTCCCTCTAGCCTGCGAAATGGGGAAGGAAAACAGATCTTGAACAGATCAGCGAAACACTTACTCTCCCCTGCATCTTTTTCAGGGGAGAGGTCCTGGCAAAAGCTGGCACTGAAGAAACGATCGTGTACTCGGACATAGGTAAGAGGTGCCCGGCCCAGGTTAGGTCTCTGCTGTCGCCATTGCTGAGGCCAGGTCCCATAGCTGTGAAGCCCCTGGTGCCGGGGAGAGCTCCTTTATCACCTCCTCCTCTTTCTTTGAGGAAGTTCTAGGACCTGGTTCTCTGGCCAAGCCCTGCAAGCTATAGCTTACTTGAGCTTTCAGGGTTTGATCAGCAGTGACTTTTGGGCTGATGCCAGGCCATCTTTGCCTCTGGACAAGGCCTGTACTGAGTTTCTTGATGAATTTGGGATTATTTGAACCATTTAGGTACGAATTTCCCTTGGTTAGTGAGGACCCACAAGTTATTAAGTGTCCTCTCCTGTTTTTGCAGACCTGAAGAAGTTGGCTGAAATACGCCAGCAAATCCCCATTCTTAGACAGAAGAGATCAGACCTGTATGCAGTGGAGACCAAAAAGCCCTAAGGTTTATGTTTCCTGTCATGAAACAAGAAGATGTGATTCTTAACATAATCAACTCCCTGTTGAATTCTCGAATGGGGTGTTTTGTTTTGTTTTGTTTTTAATTCAGCCTTTTCTTCTCAGGGAACTGTGTTGGGATGGTAGAGCATCATCAGCACACTGACATTCTCTTCACAGTGAACAGTCAGAAGGGCCCAGCCGAGGTGGCGTGTGCTGGACACTTCACAGTGAACAGTCAGAAGGGCCCAGCCGTGCTGGACGCTGCTGCCTGGCCGGCTGTGGCCACATGGAGGCCTGGATTGGATTCCCAGTCCATCCTACAGAGCCAGGTGCAGGGGGACTATAACCTGTGCTTCCAGGTACTCAGGAGGCTAAAGCTGGACGATCACGACATCCTGATAGTTGTTCCAGCATTAATTAAAAAGGCTATCTTATCCCCCATTAAATTGCCTTATAAAGTTATCTTATCAAAAAGGAATTGGGGGCCCAGCAGGTGGCATGGTGGGTGAAGACGCTGGACTCTGACATGGCTGACCATGGCTGGAGTCCCAGACCTGGCGGCTTGCTTTCTCACTTTCTCTCTCTTTCTTGCTCTTACTCTGTACCTTTCTGATAAAATTAAAAATGAATAAATAAATAAAGTTAAAAAGAAATTTTTTTTTTTTTAAAAAAAGGAATTGGCCATATATGAGGTGACTTTAAAAGTTTATGGAAAAGTGGAATTAAAGAAGGGTTTATTTTAGTGAAAAAGAAGAATTGTGTGGATAAGGTAGCTGAGTCCTATGTAGCTGACTGAGTAGTTCACATCCTGGAGCCAGTAACATGTAAAACATGCTGGGTTGGGGCCATTGGGTGGTGTGGTGGTTAAGGTGCTGGACACTCCCACATGGCTGACTGTGGTTCGAGTCTTGGACCTGACAGCTTGCTTTCTCACTTTTCCTCTCTATGTCTCTCTCTGGTGAATTAAATAATAATAAGGATAATAAATAACATTAAATAAACAATTATTTTAAAAAAGAACATGCTGGGTACACGTGCCCCTTGTAAATAAAAAAACAGGAAAAACAAATACTTCCAACTTCACAGATCCTTTTAATTTAAAAGATGCCACGTAGTGCCAGCAGGGGGCATGGTGGTTAAGGGGGTTGAGGCTGGATTCCCACGTGGCCAATTGCACAGTTCAAGCCCTGGACCTGGCAGCTTGAAAATCACGTTCAGCACGTGTGCATGCATGCCCAAAATCCTGAGAGGAGAATGGAGAAAGGGTTGCAGCATAGCCATCCCCCTGGGGGTGATTTCTTACTTTCCTTCTCTGGTGAGCAAACACGCCTATGGCAAAACCTTTTTCAAAAACATGACAGGTGGCCCTTGACTGCACTTTGAGAATAGCTGCTGTGTCCTAGTAGCCTGTCGAATAAACTCTCATTTAGTGTGAAACCATTTTTGTTGAATTAAAAACCTCTCACGGTAAAGCCCCCATCTCTCTGGAAGGAGGAGGAAAGAATGACCTGGTTGTGAGGGTGTGCGGAACCTAGGAGACTTACCTTTCCTCTTGGATTTTATCTTATTCCTTAAGGGTTTCTTCCAAAGAACCATGCAAAATAGTTTGAAACCAGGACCAGCAAATGGTGTAATGGTTACATTGCTGGACTCCCACAAGGCCAATCGCATTCGAGACCTGGACCCAGAGACTTGAAACTCACCCCGTATATGTGTGTGTACATGCCCCAAATCCTAAGAGGAGAATGGAGGGGAAGGGATTGTTGCATGGCCATCCCTCCAGGGGGCGATTTCTCATTTTCTGTCTCTCTCTGTATTTCCAGTGAGCACACATGACCTATTTTTTTCACGGTCGCGACAAACACATCAAAAAAAAAAAAAAAAAAAAAAAAAAAAAAAAAAAAAAAATCTCTCTCAAAAATAGTTTGAAGACCACTAGACAAGGCACCCCAGCTCTCTTGAGCTATAGAAGCAAAGACTCTTTACCTTGATGAGGCATTCCTTCAACGGAGAAGGCAGACGGTACTACTTCATTAAAGGAATTGTGTTTGTAGTGTCGTATCGCTGATCTTACCTTCTGGTACATTCAAAGAATATGAAGTGAAATGAATGCAATAGGCATCTCTTGTAATTGGATGTCGCATTTCAGTCTCAGAACGTGTAGAGTAACCTGCTCTTTGATTGTACCTTTTAGAAAGTGATAGACAATCCCAGTGAATCTGAGATTCCTACTGGAGTGCTAAGGCCGTGAAAAAGTTTGGATTGTCAGTTGCTTGTACTCCCTGACTTTATGATGAATTAGGCAGTAATGGTTTGTTTTGGTCCTTTTTTTTTTCTTTTTGCATAATAATTCACTATTACACATTGGAGCTCTAGCTCCTGTAGTTTAGATAAAGCAATGGTATTTAGCTAATCTGATTCTTTACACGGATGCTGAAATAAATCCAGATGTGTGTTGGTCAGGAAAGTACTGCTTTACTTTGACCTAGCTATTTAAAGCTGAGTGCTCACAGATAATGGGTGTGGTACTGGTTGGAAATGCATAAATTACTACCACAGGGTTTTAAATGGCTAGTAGGTAGATGCAGCTTTTAGAGGACTTCTGACAAAAGTTAGGTCTGTGCAGAGTATAGCAGTGAGAAAAGATTTAGACCAAAAATGTCAAAGTATATGTGCTGCTCCACTGGCACTGGTTTTAATTCTGTTCAGCTAGTGTTTAAGCACCATGGAGAAGGTTTTGGTGGTGAGATACGGGTTCCATGATGTCCACACTAACCATGGTGCCAGTGCAGCAGGCTTAATGTAGGCTATTCTTGCTTGTGCCTCACGACCTCCTGGGATTGCAGTTTTATAGCTCTTGTCAAATCGTCTTCCATTTTTTCTTGAGTGAAGGTTGGAAAATAAGAAAAAGCTAGTTGAAAGGGACCAGCAGTTATGTAATGGCTATGTCGCTGGACTCCCATGTAGTCGACCGTGGTTCGAGTCCCGGACCCGGTGGCTTAAACTCACGTCGGGCGCATGTGTGTGTGTGCCCAAGATCCCAAGAGGAGAATGGAGGAGAAGGGATTGTGGCATGGCCATCCCCCCTGGGGGGTGATTTCTCGCTTTCTGTCTCTCCGTCTCTCTCTGTCTGTCTGGTGAGCGCACGTGCCCTATAGCGAAAACCTCTCCAAAAATAAAAGAAAGAAAAAGCTAGTTGATGGCACCAGCAAGTGGTATGGTGATTAAGGGGCTAGACTCCTTAATCACCAAAACATGGCTGACCATGGTTTGAATACCAGACCTGGCAACTTGCTCTCACTCTCTCTGTTTCTGGTGAGTGCATGTAGTATATAATTTAAAAATAATAAAAAGAAATATTCTGAAAAAAAGGAAAGAAAGCCAGTTTGAAGAGAATGCACTTGTTAAAATGGTCCTATTAAATCAGGAATTAAAAAGTTAAGCATCTGATGCTCAAGCAACTGAAACATATACATACAGGACTATTAGTTTTTGTTCCGTGATTTACTCTGGTTCCTACTTCACCAAATGAGCAAGAATCTGCAATAGAACACAGTAGGCAAGGTACAGTAATATTCCAAGTATTGTGTCCCTAGGTCTTCCTGAAGTATTTAAGCTTTCCAAACACATCCCTTTGTGCTCAGCTATCCTTTAATTTCTTGTGTATATAGATTGTCTCGAAGGTTTGTTTATTTTCTCATTTTGTCATAGGGAGTGTTTTCCCTGGAGAGGCAGGTGAGAAATCAGTCACCCACCAGGGGTGATGGCCACACCACAATTCCTTTTCCTCCATCCTCGGTATTTTTGACACTCAGTTACATGCACCTGGCGTGATTTGCAAGCTGCCCAGGACTCATACTGTAGTCAACCATGTGGATCCAGTGCCTTAAACTCCAGGCCATCTGCCGGCCTCAGTCTCTTAAGTTTTTGCCTCCAAACAAACGCAAGTCAACCTGTAAATCACTTTCATTTTTTTCCACCTTGTTTCTTAAATGAGTCGTTTCTATTTAGTAGATCATTGTTTCACTTGCTTTTCAGACCCCTGCAGCCAGATGCTGCCCTCCGCAGGCCACTGACACTTGTGTGCCAGGGATTGCTAATGACCCATCTGCAAACCTATTCATTTGGCCTCTCAGACACCACTGATGTGACCTTACTCTGACCACTTTTTCATTGATACCTTTATTTGTCCCAGAGATGTTAATGTTGCCCAGTTTTATTTTTAGCCCCTTTCTGTTTTACATTGTGTCCCGAGATAGTCTCATCTACACACTTGGTAGATTATGCTGTGATAAATGTAGTCCACAACTGACTTTTCTCTACCAGTTTTAATTTTTAAAGGTTTTTGCCATAGGACAGGTACACTTGCCAGAGACAATGAAAGGGAAAATGAGAAATCACCCCCCAGGGAGATGGCCATGCCACAATCCCTGCTCCTCTATTCTCTTGGGATTTTAGACACATGCACACACGCCCACCATGATTTTCAAGCCACCAGGTTGGAAACGTGAATGACATTTGGCCTTGTGGAAGCCCAGTACCTACTTCAACCATGACGTCACCTGCTGGCAGACCCCTCTCCATCAGTTCAAAAAACAACTTTATTTTGCTGAACTCTTAACATGGATGTCCCATTTTTACTCAAACTCATAATGTCCCTCCACTCAGATTTTTTTTGTGGTTGTTTCCTCGTTTTCTAAAACCTTACCTAAATCATATTCACACATTAGTAGGTGTGTTGCTTGTGTGTGTGTGTGTGTTTTGGCATATTGTACATAACTTCAATTACGGCTCTAAACAGTCATCTCAATTTTTAGTTTTTTTATAGTCATCTTTTTGAGGGCTTTGTTAATTTCTTTTATGGCCAACCCTTACCTTGATGGGTGCTTCATCAATTTTACACCTTTCTTCCAGGTTTGTCAGTCGGTCAGCTAGCTCCTTCAAAGCGGCAGCTTGCTGGGGAGGCTGTGGGGCAGAGTGGAGGCTGGAGGCCTGAACAGTTGCCTCTCTGGTGGAGGCCAAGTCTGAGGGCAGAGCGAGGTGTGGAGAAAGTGAAGTCTGTGGCTGCCCACATGAGAAAATCCACTTCTGTTGGGCCCCAACTCCCATTTTATGTTTCCGCCTGATAGTATTACCAAGTCCTCTATGGAATTGCTTCATTTTTTGGTGTCAGCACACAGTCGGACATGTTTTCTGTTCTGTAAATTGTATATATTCTGGAATGATCCCCTTACTTATGAAGGAGTCTTATCTGGGAGGATCCTGGGACATAACTTTATACTTTTAGGTTAGATAGGACCCTTATTAGGATCATACACTTGGTAGAAGCAGGTGGTTATCTGATGCTCGGACCACTAGGACACCATGCTCCTATCCAAAATAGACACTGTAATCCTCTAAAGTGGTGAAAGATTCTCGAGATGAATTAATATGAAAACACATAGAAATGAGGAGTCAACTCTCCATGGCTATCTACACATCTTGTGAACAGAGGTAAAAATAGTTTGAATTCCAGAGTATCCTCTCAAGAATGATTGTAAATAAACAGCTTTGCAAGGTAGATTGTCTCCCCTGGGAGCCTGAGACAGGCTTGTTTACCATTCAGTATAATAAAAGTTTTCTTCTGATGCAAAAGTCAGGGGCCAGCCAGGTCATATGGTGAAGGTGACTGGATCCCACACAACCAAATAAGTGGTTTGAGTCCCAGATCCAGTAGCTTGGAAAACATTCCAGGTGCATATGCCCAAAACCCCAAGAAGAGAATGGATTGTGGGGGTGGCCTTCCCCCCAGGTGATTTTCTCACCCCCACCTCCACCCCTTTGTGGCAAATACATGTGCGCTATAGAAAAAAAATAGTAAGTTTGCTTGTGGCCAGTTCATTATAGATCCAGGTTGATGCGAACCTACTGCACGCTCAGTATTCACCAGGGTCACTCCATGTGAGATGTCGCAATGCTCCCCATGGCTGTGGCCACATGGGAAGGTCCCAGATTTGCATCCTGTGTGCATGTCTGTGATCCTGGCTGGTTGGGCTGGGGGGTGGATCAGGATGCAAGGACCTGTGAGGCATGTCCCCCACCTCAGAATAATTTTCTGACCTGGGAGTTGGTTGCCAGCATTCAGGAAATGATCGTTTGTAAAGGGGTAATATCTTAGACGCTATAGTTCTTGACACAGAGGATACACTGGCAGATAAAATCAGGTAGCAGCTGTTTAGGGCTGGCTCCACAGCACAGCAGCTAGGGAACCAGATGCACATGGTCACGGGAAGTGGACAAGTCCTGGTTCCCCACTCCCTGAGACTTGAGGAAGTGTTTCAAAGCTTGCAAACAGATCAGATTGTCACGTTGTTCACAAGTCAGGTTAGTAGGGACTGGGGCTAGGATTGATTACCCCCTGCCCCCTCCACCCAACACTCCCAAGTTATGCAACCCTATTTGCCCCAGTCGTGGATAATTATTACTTTTACACTCAAAAGTTTCTTGGTTTGGTTAAACTATATGGTATTCTTGTTTATAGATAGCCTTAAGATTAGTGGACTTCTACCTTCTAAACTGCAATTTGAATGATCTTTAATTAGAAATACAGAGGGCAGAAATTCCTATTTTAATAGTTTTAAAACCAAAGCTGTTTTCTGTTGTTTGAGGATGTGTTCCCTATTCATCCCATAGTTATGAACAAGAGTAGAGGTTACTTCAGGTATGCTTCCTGAAAGATTCCATGTGGTTTAGAAATGTAATCAAACTCAGTGAAACCAGTTTGAGGATAAACTTGGCCACAAGGCCCAGGTCTGACTGGGACCCTTCCAGGCCGCTGGCAAGTAGGGGTGAGGTAAGGAGTGAAGTAAATCGGCTCTACCAGCTCTCCCTAGTCTTGGTACCCAGGAAGGAGGATGTTCGCAGGAAACCATCATCCACACCAAGAAACACTCTGGTTTCACACACTCACCTGCTCTGTATGTTACTATCTTCAGTTAGTCTGAGCTTACAAAGGAGAGGCTGTGGATTTACCCAGGACTATAATCAATAACCTAGTTATCTTTCTGTTTAAAGAACAGATAGAAAAGCTTATTGAATGTAATATTTATTTGATGAATTTACATGTGAGGTCATTTACAAAAGAAAGATACAGACAGATGCAGCTTTCAGTGCAGTTTTGGATATTTCACAACAGGCAACAGTCCAGGGGAATTTGGAATGACAGTACTGAACGGCACATGCTGCAGTTCCCTTGTGTTTTTCTACCCAATCCCACAGGGAAAGAAAGGAGAGTAGAAGCAGATGTCAGCGTTAATGTAAATCCAGCCATGCAAATAAAAACTTTCGTTTTTAAAGCCAGAGGTCACTCAGAGATGTAGAACATTTCTGTATTCAGGGGTTATAATAGGTGCACAATTTAAGAATAAAATGCAGAGCTCTCAAACTTTCCATTATCCAAGTCATCTTAAATTATGTTAACTGCCCCCCGAAACTAGAGGCCACCTCAATGTTTTCCAAAGACTGACTTTGGAAAAAGAGTCATTTCTAATAGTTTCTAAAAAGATAGCAAGTGTAGACAAAATCTTTTTGGTTTCAACAGGATTAAAGCACCCTTTTTAAAAGAGGGGTAAAATGCTCCTTTACTCCCAACAATGTAAACTATAATAGGATTTCATGTCTAGAAAAGTGTAACTGAAACCTTGCTTTGTATTATATTCAGGCTTAAACCTCTCCCACTCCAAACATTTCAAGAGACCACTTATGAATACAAACAGTCCTTCCCCTACCAGAAAAATCTAGCATATAAGCAAAAGAATGGTCTAAAAAAGTGACAATTAGAAATAAACCTTAAGGTGACTTCTAAGGAAGGAGGGTGAAATAAAGATGAACAAAGCCAAAAATCTGTCAGGATCACTAGTGAAGCCCTGGACTGGAGCGGCCAGCCCTTAGACGGCAGGGCTAGCCAGCGCTCCAGCCCCGCCTGATGCCTCGGCATGCTGGAAGCTCTGCTCAGCTGCCCTGAAGCACGTGCGGCTGAGCTCAAGTACTGCATTTGTCATCTCTGGAAACACAACAGTCTGGCTCCAAGACGTCATCCTTTGGGAACCATAAGTCACATTTTCTTCGCTAGAAATGTTAAAATGTTATTAAATACTCTCATGTATCACACTTAGACCATCTGAGTTACACACACAAGCGACCTTCACTTCCTTTTAGAAAGCACACTATTACATAGTACTTAAATAGCACACTAAAACAGTACTGTTTTCTACAGCCATGAGCAATTAAGACACCTGCATTTCACTTTACCTTGTTGCCTGGTCCACTTCCCCATCGATACTCAGTCATTCAGCACCGACGTCAGTCGGAATATTTTGCTTCTGCATAATTTACTGTGTGAAAACCAGCTGTTGTGGACTTTAAGCACGATGTACATTATCCATTAGAGTGGAAGAGGGTCAAAAGGATTAATAGCTGCCACTAAGTTTCTACAAAGTTCTGCAGAATTGGAGGCATTGTGCATGCTGACAATGGTTTAAAGGGTCTCTCAATTTTACATTTTAACCCCCACTTAAGCTGTTTTCTTCCAAAAAATCAACTAAAAGGGATTAATTAAATATAAAATAAATCTGTTTTACAGCACTTACTATGTTAATTAAAAAACCCACCTGCTGTAAAATACTCACATATTAGACTTACATATAAAGACAAAATCATCCAGAACATAATCAACCCCCCAAACCCCCATCAAAAGAAAAAATATCAAATCAACAAATCCAAGTTTTTATTTGCATGGCCACTTATTATCTGTACTCTTTGCAACTTTGTTTTTAATATCCCTTTAACAAGTTTCAAGCTTTCCTTGTATGGGAATTAAAAGCTGCAAGACTGCAGACTTCCTTTCAACAGCCAGGCCACAACACCTAAACATGAAACATACGTAAGGAATGGCAACATCACGGAGGGAAATACTAGTTCCACCATTCAACACAGTTCTTGACAGTGTCTTCAGGGTTCAGTTGAAGAGGGGGTAAACTTAAAAAGAGGGTTGAGTCTCCTTCCCCTGTTTTACAATGTTGGTGGTTTTAACCCGTATTTCTTTGCAACTTCTGTCTGGGCATGGGCAGCATCACAAAGAGAGTACAGATGAGCCATCTCCATTTCCGATTTGGCCAGATTAATAGCTTTGTTGAACATGTCAATGGCTTTCTCCATGTTTCCTCTAAAAGAAACAAAATTATAAGTCTCAAATTCAATAAGCACATCACAATATTCAATGAAGTTTGTATATATGCTACATGAACTCTGACCACTAAGTTTCAACCATGATCCTAAGATGCTTCTTTTATAATAACAATACCTAGCTCACAGAAAACACTCAATGAATGTAAGCCACTGTAACTCCTCCAGTGTGACTACAGTAGGACTACACTACATAGCTAACATGACAGCCTTATTTGCAAACAACTTTTAAGGGGCCGGTAGGTGGCATGGTGGTTAGGGTGCTGTATCTCACATGGCTGACCAGTTTGAGCCCTCGAACCGGCAGCTTGAAAAACATGCCAGGTACATGTGAGTACATGCCCAAAATCCCAAAAGGAGAATGGAGAAGAAACTGCAGAGTGGCCATCCACCCCCCTTGAGGGGTGATTTCTCACTTTCTCTCACTGTCTCTCTCTGGTGCATGCACAATCCCTATAGCAACACACACACACACAAACATAGTTTTAAAATACTTCAACAGCACGATCTCTTAAATCCTAGGATGACCTGCCATTTCATTCATTCATTTAATTGTAAGATAAGATTTAGAATAGATCTCTTAAAATACAATTAACACATGAATAACATTCCATCCAACCCTCTAAATCAGGTCCTTAACTCAGAGGTTACTATCACCTTAAATTAAATGCAAAGTGTTGTTTCATGTGTATTATACACAGAATCTTTAATCAGCCTTTACATAGTCTGCCTACTCTAGAACAGACAGGGACACAGGAGGGGCTGAATGATAGCGCATTAACAGATGGAACTCTGCGTTGGTTCTTGACAAGTGACAGTGGCAAAACAGTGATTTTGGCATCAGTGAAATATGACTCAAATCCTGTCTTCACTACGGGCTCACTGCAATCCTGCTAACCTAACTAGTCTGGGCATCGGTTTCTACACTCTTCGTCTGGACTGGAAATCATATAACCTCTGCTTTCATAAAGATGGAGTTAAAGGGAAACTGAAATAGTATTTGGAGAACACCTAAAGTTCAGTCCTAGCCTGGAGTAGGTGCTCAGATGGAAGACAATGCCAGTATTAAGATAGCATTCAACAATAAATTCCATATGGATACATTAACTGTTAATGGTGAATCTTGAGTATAATGGATAAACATTTACAGGAAACAAGTTAGAAAGTTGAAACTGTAGAAATTCTTATCTCTGATTTTTAAATAAATTCAGGGGCTCAGAAATAATGTTGCAGGGGCCAGCAGGTAGTGTAGTAGTTAAGGCACTGCTCAACTCCCATGTAAGCAACTGCAGTTCAAGTCCCAGACCCAGTTTGAAGTTCGTGCTGGACATGTGTGCATGCATGTCCAAAATCCCAAGAGGAAAATGGAGAAGTGAGTGCAGCTTGGCCATCTCCCCTTGCAGGTGATCTCACTTTCTATCTCTCTGTCTTTGTCTCTCTGACAAGCACAAGTACCTATAGCAAAAATCTTTAAAGATGATGATGATGATGATGATGATGATGATGTTGCAATTTGCCCAGTTGTTTGGCTGGTTGCTTCTTTGTAGCAGGATCCAGATCTTCTAGCAACCTGACTACCAATCCTTGCTACTCTGTACTGCCTAAGCACATTAAAGGCATTTTTTCCTCTTGGACAGGAAAAGAGGTGAAAAGAGGATAGAACACACACACAGATATTAGTGAAAGATGAATTTCCCTTTCTAAAGCATATGCTTGACTTGACTTTGCTAAGTGTGAGTTTTAATTTGGAAAAAAAGTTGAGACAAGGCAAATCAAAGTTGCATAATTTTGAAGGAAACTTGTCTTTAAAGGCTTAACAGACTTAAAAAATTAGTAAATATTGATAGTAACTTGTATGAAGAAAGAAGAATGAAAGGATAAGTATCTGTGAAGCTGCCATGAATTTCCAAAGAACAGACTCTTGATTACCTTTGTACTTCAATAGTTCCCATGGTTTCATAGGCAAAATCGCACTTATTGTCAATTTCAATAGCCTTGCTGATAAGCTCCAAACCTCTATCCAGATCTTGCTTCCACTGAAGTTGAAGTAAACTGCAAATGAAAAGATATGACCATGGCTCAGTATCAATAGCCTATATGTATATGACTCAATTTAGTTAACATGGGAAAACAAAAAATAAACCAGCATACAATCAGTATCCAATGGTTAAATTTTTTTCTCAATTGATATTGGCTTTATAGTTTAAATTCCTTATTATAAAAAACATGTCCCATGGTCGAGGCTCTCTTACTAACTTATCTCACATTCCTTATTCTTCCCTTTGTATAATTTAATTGAAGATTCTTAGGATATTCTAGTATACTAGAACAAGAAAAACTTCTTTTAGACGTTTTCTATTTTGACTGATACAGGCAATATTTGATAGCGTATTCAGAACTAAAATTAAAACCCTTAATGTAGAGTGATGACAATGCATTTACTAATTTCTATGCAAGAACGAATCAGCATCCACAAGCATTAATAAATGTGTCTCTTAATCACAGATACTTCTCTACCACAGTCCCCTTCCTTTATGGCCAAAAAAAATTTATTACCATACAAGAAATTTAGTTTCTTTGGAACAAACTAACCACAAAAATACATACCCTTTATGAACATATGTTGTGGCATTATCTGGTTCCAAATCAATACACTTATCATACATTTCATCAGCTTTACCAAACTGCTGTTGATCTGTTAATGCCTATATGAGGAGATACTTCAGTTATATTAAGGTAACTGTCAACCTAAGCAGTTAAAAGTGTATTTCCTATTACTTAATAAACTTTGCTTCATTTTTTCATTCATTACCAAATTATTATGTTTTGGAGGTACAAATTGATTAAAATCAGCCTAATTATTGGAACTTTTAGGAGGCACTGTTACAAATATGAACTCTTAACTGTTCTCTAGGTAAGTGGTTAGTTATAGGCAACAGCAAATTATCTAGTAAAGAGCAGAATGCGGAACACCCCACTCTTAACCGACAGTTTTAATACCCATTCTCACAGGTACTCATCTTTATTTAAATTTATCATAATACATCCTAGGGAAATTACTTTAAAGGCAATGTTCATTTGGAAGGATCAATTAAGATGTATGTGTGACCAGAGTAATTCCTTAATTGACCGAGGGTGAGTGAGGGCAGTACTATCAATTTTTTTTAAATATTCGCCAGAGGCTGCATGCGCTCAGAGACAGGGTAAAAGTGAGAAAGCACCCTTTGTGTGGTATGGCCATGCCATAATCCCCTCTCCTCCATCTCTCCCTTCTGTTGGGTTTTTGGAGGTACACCCACATACACCCAAGCATATTTTCTAAGCCACCAGGTCTGGGTCTGGAACTCAGGACTCGAATCACACAGTCTGTCATTTGGGATCCGGTTGCCTTAACCACCATGCCACAAGCTGTCCCATATCAACTATTTTAAGGCAGAACTCCTGGCTGAAATGGAAGGCTTACATAGTACACGCTTTTGTAATTAACAATGTATTGACAGCAATCAAAGTTTCGTTTTGATTATCACCATCCTATCTAGGCACTGTGTAGAAAGAACAAAGACTGAATTGGTAAGATTATTTCAAACTGAAGTTAAAGAACTTCTGCGTCCTGTTTCATACAGCGGACTTTCAATCCCTATTAATGCAATGAGTCGTATGTACGACTTACTTTTAAAGAGCAGATCCAACACAAAATAGTCTTCTTATTCCCCCTCAATAAATCCTTAAAGTTCTTATGAAATTTTTCTTAAAACCTGCCTAAAGATAGCATGAAGAAAATGATAAACAAAATAAGCCACCTTAAGAAACGGTTCAGGAGAGTGAAACTATGGCTAGGTGGTAAAACATAAAGCCTCTGTGAGGCTAACCCACAAGCGAAGGCTCCAGTTCGCACCCAGCATCCTCCCTGAGTATACCAGTATATGCAAGCCCTTGGACAAGGCTGGCTAAGCTGGGCGGGGGGAATCTTGGTGCTGGACCCTGTTGGGGGTTCTCTCTCTCTCTCTCTCTCTCTCTCACTCACTCACTCACTCACTCATAGAGGAGATGAACAAACTTTAAAAAAAAGCAAGCAAATTTAGGGAGAGGAGTCTTTTCTTTTATAATAAAAAGCAGCTTTCAGGACCAGAGGATAGCATGTTTATGTTGCTGAATTCCCACATAGTTGACTGCAGTTCGAATTGTAAACTCAGAGACTTGAAACTCAATGCTCTGTGTGCCCCCAAGACCCCGAGAGGAGACTGAAGGAGAAGGGATTGAAGCATGGACATCCTCTCCCCCTGTCAGGGGGTAATTTCTCACTTTCTGTCTTTCTGTCTCTCTGGTGAGCACATGCACCCTACAGCAAACAACTCTCTTTTAAAAAAAGTTTTCAGCTTAAAGACTGAGAGAGAAATAGTCATTCGCAGATCATCTATTTGTGGAAAAAAATATAACTGGCTATAAGAAGCTAATTATTTTAATTTAAATGGATCATTTAAAATATATTTCCAAGAGTTTCAGACTACAATCAAAAAATTTAAAGAATTCAAATTTAAATCCTCTCTATAGTTTCAATCATAAGCTAAGAAAGTTTTAAGAATTTTAGCAAACCAAAGAGAAATTAAAGCAAGCTGTTACAGCCTAGTTAACAATTTTTTTTTTTTTTTTTGAAGAGGTCTTTGCTATCGGGCGCATGCACTCACCAGAAAGACAGAGAGAGATGGAGACAGAAATCGAGAAATCACCCCCCGGGGGGAATGGCCATGCTGCACTCCCTCCTCCTCCATTCTCCTCTCAGGATCTTGGGCACATGCACACACACGCACCTGCAGTGAGTTTAAGCCACCAGGTCTGGGGCTTGAACCATGATCAACTACATGGGAGTACAACGACATAGCCATTATACCAACTGCTGGTCCCCAGAACTTGATCTTTTTAAAGAAGATTGATTCCTCCATTCTCCTCTCGGGATCTTGGGCACACACGTACACGTGCCCAGCGTGAGTTTTAAGCCACCGGGTCCGGGACGCAAACCGCGGTCGACTACATGGGAGTCCAGCGACATAGCCATTACGCTAACTGCTGGTCCCCCTAGTTAACAATTTTAAAAAGGACAGTCAGGGCCAGCAGGTGGTGTGAGTTAAGGCGGCAGACCCTCGCAAAGCTAACCAGTTGAAGTCCTGGACCTGGCAGCTTGAAAATAATGCCAGGCTCATGTGCATGTGTGCCTGAAACCCTGAGAGGAGAATAAAGAAGGGATTGTGGTGGGCCATTGTCCCAGGGGACAGTTTCTCACTTTCTCTCTCTCCAGCAAGTCCATGGGCCCTATGGCAAAAACCCTAAAAATAAAAAAAGAAAAGAAAAAGATAGTCATCAAATAAAAGAAAAACCTTGCCACAGACATTCTCCCTACCAACTGTGTACAGTATATTTACCAAATATAAGGAGTTTTTGCAAATCCAACCCAAATAAAAACCTGAGAGAAATGGTCATTTTAAACAAGCCACATATGGGGTTATGGCCATGGCTTCCAATTGTGGAGCACAGGGACCTCTCCTGAGGTGAGTCAGGACCATCCTGGGGACCAGGAACAAAGCTACCTGCTTCAACAACAGAAGCTGTGACCTGGGTAGCACTGTTTTCTGATTTTCATCCTGGGATTCAGCAGAATCCAGTTCTTTTCAAGAAAATTTGAAAAACCACATTTACCTGGGCATAAAGTGCATAACCTTCAGCACACTTTGGAAATTTCTTTATGACCTCTTCAAAACCTTTCATAGCTGCTTGGATTTGTGAAGAATTGCTTCCTGTATATGCCTGACGATACTATTGAAAAATAAATTTTGAAGAGGTCTTTGCTATAGGGCCCGTGCGCTCGCCAGACAGAGAGAGACAGAAAGTGAGAAATCACCCCCCGGGGGGATGGCCAAGCTGCGATCCCTTCTCCTCCATTCTCCTCTCAGGATCCTGGGCACGCATGCACATGCGCCCGGCTTGAGTTGTTTTTTTTTTTTGAGAGAGATTTTCGCGATAGGGCACGTGCGCTCGCCAGCCAGACAGAGAGAGACATAGAGACAGAAAGCAAGAAATCAACCCCCAGGGGGGATGGTCACGCCGCAATCCCTTCTCCTCCATTCTCCTCTCGGGATCTTGGGCACACACGTACACGTGCCCAGCGTGAGTTTTAAGCCACCGGGTCCGGGACGCAAACCGCGGTCGACTACATGGGAGTCCAGCGACATAGCCATTACGCTAACTGCTGGTCCCCCTAGTTAACAATTTTAAAAAGGACAGTCAGGGCCAGCAGGTGGTGTGAGTTAAGGCGGCAGACCCTCGCAAAGCTAACCAGTTGAAGTCCTGGACCTGGCAGCTTGAAAATAATGCCAGGCTCATGTGCATGTGTGCCTGAAACCCTGAGAGGAGAATAAAGAAGGGATTGTGGTGGGCCATTGTCCCAGGGGACAGTTTCTCACTTTCTCTCTCTCCAGCAAGTCCATGGGCCCTATGGCAAAAACCCTAAAAATAAAAAAAGAAAAGAAAAAGATAGTCATCAAATAAAAGAAAAACCTTGCCACAGACATTCTCCCTACCAACTGTGTACAGTATATTTACCAAATATAAGGAGTTTTTGCAAATCCAACCCAAATAAAAACCTGAGAGAAATGGTCATTTTAAACAAGCCACATATGGGGTTATGGCCATGGCTTCCAATTGTGGAGCACAGGGACCTCTCCTGAGGTGAGTCAGGACCATCCTGGGGACCAGGAACAAAGCTACCTGCTTCAACAACAGAAGCTGTGACCTGGGTAGCACTGTTTTCTGATTTTCATCCTGGGATTCAGCAGAATCCAGTTCTTTTCAAGAAAATTTGAAAAACCACATTTACCTGGGCATAAAGTGCATAACCTTCAGCACACTTTGGAAATTTCTTTATGACCTCTTCAAAACCTTTCATAGCTGCTTGGATTTGTGAAGAATTGCTTCCTGTATATGCCTGACGATACTATTGAAAAATAAAGACAGGCCGGTCAAGTCAAGACCTTGTCAACTTATGGAAAGTTAACATGTTACAAAACTCACAAAATGACATAAATATTTCCAGAGAAGCAGGTGATTTGCTAACATAAATTTGCTGTATCTAAAGAGTTCCAAGAAACTATCTCAGTACCAGAGATCCAAACGCTATGTACAACTAGGACTTCATGGCCACTGTACAATTTCAATGTTCAGTGTTCTGCACTGACTTATAAGACACTAACTTTGTGTATAAAAGGAGAGTTTAAAAGCAAATAAAATTTTAGTCATTTTCCATGTGACCCAATTTCTTTCTTTAGAGGGAAAATTATTTCAGAACTCTGGCTAACAAGCTCAATGGAAGGTTCTTATTTTACTACAAATGGACTCTTTTTACTTTTTTGAGCTTTGTGTTTTTGAACATTGTTAAGAAATAGTTCTACGGGCCTGGCTGCAATGGCCCACAGGCAAAGCCCAGGTTTAAGTACCAGTCCCACTTAAAGGCTGGACACCTGTAATCCTGTGGACTCAGGGAAGCTGAGGCAGGCCTGGGCAACACAGCAAGACTCTGTCTATAAAAGAAAGGAGGTGGTAAGTGCCTCAGCTGGGAAGCTGAGGCAGGGGGATTACAACAGAGACCTTGTCTTAGGAAAAAATGAAATTAGAAGTGGAAGAACGAAACATAAAGAACAGTTATGTAGTATCATGAAAGTATATCCTTAAAATGCTTTTGTTCTTTGTACAATGTTTATGGTAGAGAAGCAAGAACACTAGGTCTGTTTAGGGTAGCATAAAATTGGGAATAAATGTCTACCCAGATAAACATAAATATCCAGAGAAATACAAAAGCTGTATTATCAACTAGCAATATATGCTTACTAACACATCCCCCCATCTTCTGGGGAAAAAAGAATAGATGATTTGGTAGATGATTTTGTTGACACTAGAAAATAAAAATGATATATAAAAAAATACTCGGGTGTTACCTACCAATGCAAAACACTTCTGAGCTTGTGCCAGGGCGGACTCGGGTCTTAATCGAATACATTCATCAAAATCTGCCACTGCTTCCTCGACTTGATCAAGCAGTATTTTTAACTAAGAAAAAAATACACAAATGCAGTTAAACAAATGTGTACTTATACATTCAAGTATACACGGTGTCTTTTCTCTATTATCAGAACTCAGCATAACTCTCAGCATGTAGTTAACTATTCAACATAGAATTACTTACTAGAAACAGTAAACTAGAGAATCTTACCATTTTACAACTAAAAGACCAGTGTTCAGGACCAGCAAATGGTGTAATGGTTACACTGCTGGACTCCTATGTGGCCAACCATGATTTAAGTCCCAAGTTGCACTTTTGGGATAGTCCAAGCTATTATTTCCTTATAGCAAAAAGCCCAGGGAACCAGCAGTTAGCATAATGGCTATGTCGCTGGACTCCCACGTAGTCGACTGCGGTTCGCGTCCCGGACCCGGTGGCTTAAAACTCATGCCGGGTGCATGTGCGTGCGTGCCCAAGATCCCGAGAGAAGAATGGAGGAGAAGGGATTGCGGCGTGACCATCCCCCCGGGGGGTGATTTCTCGCTTTCTGTCTCTATGTCTCTCTCTCTCTCTGGCGAGCGCACACGCCCTGTAGTAAAAGCCTCTCAAAAAAAAAAAAAAAAAAAGCCCACAAAAACCACCCTGTTATTTAAGATTAAATCAAAATGATTACCAAATGTTATTGATGTTTTACTCATTGAAAATCTATGAACCAGAAATTGGAAAGCCAACATTTTTGCTTTCCTTTTCTTTTTCTCCCACTGGTAAATATCAAAATTACAAGGACAAAATGTTAAAAATGTAACTTAAAGGTCAATCTAGACGGTAAACCACTGCAATATTTTGTTCATAGCTATGAGAAATGACACAAGAAACTTAAATTTTCCAACGTGGTGTCAATAGCTGGATGCACAGGTCGGAACTGTCATTACCTGTCCTCGGTGGTGATAAACGTCAGCATTCTGAGGATCGATGTCAGCAGCCATATTGAAGTCCTGAGTAGACAGCATGGGCTGCTGCTGCTGCATGTACATGCTGCCCCTCTTGATGAGAGCATTTGCTTGAAGCTACACCCAGTGGGAGTGAGAAGAAGTTCATTATTTATTAAAAGTAGCACTTTTATTATTTAATTTAAGCAATGTTAAGCTCACTTTTTCTTTTAAATAATTTTTGCCAACAGGCATGTATGCTCACCAGAGACAGAGAAAGACAGTGAGAAAGTGCTCCCCCATGGGGGATGGTCTCACTGCAATCCCTTTCCCACCTTTTCGCCCGCCTTTCAGGATTTTGGCATGTGCACACCATGTGCCTGGCATGTTTTTCAAGTCGCCAGCTCCAGGACTCAACCCACATGGCTGACCATGTGGGATCCTTAACCAGCATGCCAGTGGATGACACAGGCTCACCCTAACATGTACACACTAATCATTTGTAGTATATTCACTAAGTTGTGCACTATCTAATTTGACCATTTGCATCGCCGCCCACACCCCCAAATAAAAGCATCGTACATAATTAGCAGTCACTCCACATTCTCCTCTAATCTCCAGCCTCTAGAAATCACCAACCTACTTTTCATTTCTGTGGATCTGTACATTTTGGATGTTTCATATAAATGGAATCATACATTATGTGGCCTTCTGTGTCTGGCTTCTTTCACTTATTTTCAAGGTTAATCCATGTTGTATGTTTTAGTACTTTCTTCTTTTTTATGGTTGAAAAATATTCCATTGTACAAATATGCCACATTTTATGGGTTGCTTCTGTTTCTTTCTTTCTTTTTTTTCTTGGACAGGTTTTTGCTATAGGGCGCGTGCACTCGCCAGAAAGACTGAGAGAGACAGACAGAAAGCGAGAAATCACCCCCCGGGGGGATGACCATGCCACAATCCCTTCTCCTCCATTCTCCTCTCGGGATCTTGGGCACTCATGCACATGCACCCGGCTGAGTTTAAGTCACCGGGTCCAGGACTTGAAGTGCAGTTGACTAAGTGGGAGTCCAGTGACATAGCCATTATACCAACTGCTGGTCCCCCAGCAGTTTTTGACTACCATGAATAATGCTGCTATAAACATGCATGTATAGGTGTTTGTGTCAAAATTTATATGTAATTATCTTGAGTACATACCCAGGAGTGGCATTGCTGGATCATATGGTTACTCTTTAATTTTCTGAAAAATTGTAAACTAATTCCCAAAAGAGTTTTACTATTTTATACTCCCACCAGCAGTGAATGAGGGTTCAATGTCTCTACATCCTTACCAATACTAATTCTTAATCTTTTGATTATCACCATCCTAGTAGATGTAAAGTGGTATCTCATTTTTATTGTGATTTGCATTTACCTCATGGCTAAGATGCTAAGTATCTTTTCAAGTTCTTAGAAATCATTTGGATATATTCTTTGGAAAAATATCTAGTCTGATCCTTTGACCATTTTAAAATTAAGATTGTCTTTCTATAGTTGAGCTCTAAAAGTTCTTTGTATTACGCACTAGCCCCTTATCAGATCAATGATTTGTGAATATTTTCTAAATATATAAATCATAGCTTAGTTTATTTTTAACCCCACCATGCCTTGCATTCATAGGGAATAAGTTTCATTGGTTCTCACAAAGTGTGCTTCTCTGGGTGGAGTAGGCTGGTACTTCAGTGGAACTCAGGTAATTTTCTCTTTGGCCTCTTTCTTTTTCTGGTCATTTTCCCTCACACATTTTAGGAAGCTATCTTTGCTTTTGGAATGTTTAATATGCTCAATATGCACATTAATTCACTTGGCAAGAGTTCACAACAACGTGAACAGCATGCTGGGTAACACTGTAGACTCTCCCAGTTTTGCCGTGATAACATTTGCAGGGCATTCCTTTTTGAACAGTACCTGCTCCCTTAATGTCTACAATATCACCTTTCTTGTAGATTCACATGTATGTTACCAAAGGAATCACTCCATGTTGCCTAAAAGACCTAGGGAACATAAATCATTGCCTCTCCTCTTTTCCTTTGTGTTTGCCATTTTAGTTAATTACTGGAAGATGGTATCTCTGGCCAAAAGGCATGAATTATTTTCTACCATTAAGTAGGACGTGTATTCTCTTTCATGATGGTGTCTACTGAGGCACAAAGTTTTAAATATTGATTAAGTCCAGTTTAGCAGGTTTTTTTGTCACTTGCGCTCCTGGTGTCATATCCAAAGAACCACTGCTTATGCCAAAGAAATGAACATGTATTCTTCTGGATTTTTTTTTTCTGAGTTTCATAACTTTAGCTGTGTTTAGGAGTCTTAAACATTCTGAGTTGATTTTTATGTAAGGCATATGGTAGGATCTGTATCATCATTATTACTGTTAAAACTTTAAGACATGATCATGAAAATAGGTTTCTGTTCAAAATTTTGTTCAATGCAATACTACATATACATATATATGAAACAAATAAGACTACATTCCAAAATTATAACAAAAAACACATAATAGAACATAATAGTTGTACATCATCAGAAAAATCAGTAGGAAGTAAAATTAATGGTAATATTATGAGAAAGAGTGGGCCAGCCCTGTAGCCTAGTCACTAAGGCAGCTGGATTCCACATGGCTGACTGTGGCTCAAATCCTGTCACTGGCAGCTTGAAACATATGCCAGGAATGTTGGATGCACACCTCAAATCCTGATAGGACTAAGGAAAAAAGGGGACGGTATCGGGGAGTAAACATGCTCCACTGGGGAGTGCTTTCTCAACCCACAGTCTCTCTCCAGCAAACACATGTGTTCTCTGGCAATTAAAAAAAATAAAAATAAAAAAATAAAGGGAGAGTATCTTCAATTTGAAAATCCCATGTTGAAAGGAACTTTTAACAAATACTTAGGCTTTCACAACTTTTATATCACCCCAAATTTATGAATGATTCATTTGGCAGTGAAAGTGTCTTCAAGAGTTCAGTCAGTAAAAAATACAGAGATGTTAACAAACTAATAAGGAATGCAGTTAATTGGTGGCTAAGTTCTGTCTTATTAAACTGAGTAGAGGGTTCACATAATAAGAGCATCTCCTTAAATCTTAATTATGAAAATTATTATAAAAAAGAAAGTTATGGGAACCAGCAGTTAGTGTAATGGCTATGTCACTGGACTCCCACGTAGTTGACCACGGTTCGTGTCCTGGACCCGGTGACTTAAAACTCACGCCGGGCGCATGTGCGTGCGTGCCCAAGATCCCAAGAGGAGAAAGGAGGAGAAGGGATTGCAGCATAACCATCGCCCCGTGGGGTGATTTCTCGCTTTCTGTCTCTATGTCTCTCTCTCTGCCTGTCTGGCGAGCGCATACACCCTACAGCAAAAACCTCTCCAAAAAAAAGAAAAAGAAAAAGAAAAGAAAGTTATTACATATACATTAAGAACATTTGGAGGGATCAACAGTTAGCATAATGGCTATGTCACTGAACTTCCATGTAGTCGACTGTGGTTCAAGTATCGGATCTGGTGGCTTAAACTCATGCCGGGCGCGTGTGCGTGTGCGCCGAAGATCCCGAGAGGAGAATGGAGGAGTAGGGATTGTGGCGTGGCCGTGCCCCCTGGGGGGCGATTTCTTACTTTCTGTCTCTCTGGCCAGCACACACGCCCTATAGCAAAAACCTCTCAAAAAAAAAAATTAATAAATAAATAAAAAGAACATTTGGAAAACGAAAAAGAAAAAGCTGGTCTAACCACACAACTGCAGTATCTTTCGATATATTTACATATTCATATTTTAGACCTATTTTTTCCTTTGTATAATATAAAATCTTTCCAAATATATTATTAAATGTGTTTTTTAAATTATTTGTTCATTTATTTATTTATCTTTAAGTTTTTGCTATAGGGTACGTGCACTTGCCAGAGAGATAGAGCGAGGGAAAATGAGAAATCACCCCCAGGGCAGATGGCCATGCTGCAATTCCTCCTCCTCCATTTTTCTCTTGAGATTTTGGGCATGCACACACACACACACACACACCTGGCATATTTTTCAAGTCACCGGGTCCAGAACTTGAACTGCAGAGTCAGCCATGTGGGATCCAGCTGCTTTAACGACCACACCACCTGCTGGCCCATTAAATGTGTTTTATAACCTGGAACTACATTTTGCATACCACTTATAGCATCATCCATAGCACTGTTATATCACCTATACCACTTCCTAAACATAGTCCAATAAAGCAGGCAGTGGCTATAAGAGGATACTCAAACTTGTAGATACTACAGAAAACAAAAGATATTTCCTTTCTTAACTGAAGATAAATGTCACTGATAATTAATGTTTCAAGTTCACTGCACCAACTACATCACAGGTAGAGTTCCTTCCAAAACAAAAAACGCCTTTTGAAGAATAGTAGTTAAAGTGCCAAAAAATTTCAGAAAACCTATCTAAAAGCATCACTTGTATTTAGGAATTTCCTCATACACACACACACACACACACACACACACACACACACACACACAAGCACACATTCTGAAATGTACCTTCACATTAGCTTCTTTCAAACTGATGACCTTATCTAAATCTGGTTTGGCTGCATTGGCATTGCCAATAAGTAGGTAGAAGGTGGCTCGTAGTAATAATGCTTCTGCCATGTATTTGCCTTGAGCATCTATTTCTTTTGAGCATTCGCTTATGATTTTATCATAGTTTTCTTCTTCCATATACTGTTTGGCCTTTAAATATCCAGAACTGAAAATAAAAACAAACATAATAAATTATTTACTAAGAAAGGATTGAATGCAAAAACTTGCCCCACTTAGCACACCTGAGTTAAACAAGTGTCCATTTCCCTTTACCAATTTAATCATGAGGCCCTCCATATCTGTAGCACATTGATGGCACTCAACAGTTGTTCAATGACTACTAGACGGAATGGAGAAAGAGGAAAATAATCAAATGAGTTTAGAGTCAGAGAAGCCAGCGTAAGAAGTATGATCAGAGCTGTGCTTTGTGAAGATCACTCTCACTGTTTTGTGGAAAATGGACTGGACCATGTAACAGAACAAGATTCAAGACAGGAAATAGCTGAAGGGCTCTCTCATGGAGGATTACAGCTCACATTGTGAAGAGACCTAAAATTAATAAGTAGACTTATCAAAGAAATAAATTCAAAAGAAGACTCATCTAATAGGACTTTTATTTTTCTAAGATAATGACTTTTATTGGGGATGCTTACTGAAGGAAATTTCAACTACAGGACTTTTGCAGCAACTTCTAACTATAAGGCATTGTAAATTAAACACATTTTTCTTAGGCCAGCTGGTGGCATGAGGGTAAAGTACATTTTTCACTTCAGCTGTTAATTTCTACACAAAGAAAACTGGCAAATGACTTAAAAGAAGTAATGCCAATCAAAATCTTATAAACTCTGCACTCATCTTTCCTATAATTAAATGTTTATGTTCCCTGCACTTTAGGTTTGTTCCTTGAGCATCAGGCTAAGAGAATACAATCATTGAGTCAGGAAAGTCATGACACATTTTTGCATAGATGAATATAGAAAAATACATCATGACTTTCCTAGTGACCTAATATTATATGAGATTGGAAATAACTTATTTATAGAGAACATTAGTATTAGGTATTTATAAACGTACCTCTAAACCTCACAATAAACCTATAATTTAAGTATTATTATCTCCACAAAGTGATATGATGCAAGGCTCTATGAGGATGATCCACGTGGAAGATTTATGTACACAGACCTTCCTGAACATGCTGGGGACAGGTGCGCCCATGGTCCACGGTTGGCTAAAGCTAGGGGTAGATAGTGGCAATGAACACAATGTTCAAGTTGCTAGTTGGTCTGTCTTTCTGTCTCTCTCTCTCCCTGGCTCATGGAAGAAATAAATTTATTTATTTTTTTGGAGAAGTTTTTGCTATAGGGTACATGTACTCGCCAGCCAGACAGAGAAAGACAGAGAAAGAGAAAGCGAGAAATCACCCCCCAGGGGGGATGGCCACACCGCAATCCCTTCTCCTCCATTCTCCTCTCAGGATCTTGGGCACGCATGCACATGCGCCCAGTGTGAGTTAAGTCACCGGGTCCAGGACGGGAACCGCGGTCGACTACATGGGAGTCCAGAGACATAGCCATTACACTAACTGCTGGTCCCAAGAAATAAATTTTAAAAAAGAAAAGAAAAAAATGATAACACTATGACTCAGAGTAAATGAAATTTACAAGTTCAAGTGTAATTCCAGTTAGTTTTCTCATGAGAGCTAGCTATATCCTGCCATCTCTAAATATAACTACAATGGATATTAACTTCATTGTAGTTTTTATGGAACAAGGATTGTTTCCTAACCAAAAGAGGAAATTATCTGTATCACTGTCACAGAGTGTAGGGCAACATTTACTTCCTAATCATGGTTTTCTGAAAGACTGTGCATCAACTAATTAAAGTGTGTACATCTTGGTGTAACTATACATAGTACCCTCCCTTAATTGGTTGCCAACAATGGAAGAAAAATTGAGAGATAAAGATCAAAAGAAGTCTGTTTCCTCAAACTCTCCAATATTCTATAGGTGCAAAACCCAATTACACTTTGCTACTAGAACAATACTACCTTTTCTTCCAAACTTAGTAAAAAATATCATCTCGGAAATAATATTGCGCCTTCTCTCAGAGATAAGAGCTGGTCTTAACAGGAAAACATAAATATTAAAGCCCAGCCTGGTGGCACAGTCAGAAGCAAACTGAACTGCAAAGTTGAAAGCCATATGGTCAATCCCCGGTCAGCCTGAAAACTTAGGCAAGAAGTATGATCAGAGCTGTGCTTTGTGAAGATCACTCTCACTGTTTTGTGAGAGCTGGAGGGCTGGCTGGGGGAAAGAGATCACAAATTATAGTACTCTGTTGAGGGTGCTTCTCTCTCTCTTTTGTGCATGCTCACTCCTCTCTCTCGCATGTGCATGTACATAAATTTAAGAAAAAAATAAGACACCCAAAGAAAAGCATATTCCTAGGGCAGCAGAAAACAAACAAACAAACAAACAAACAAAAAAACCCACTAAGAAATTTACTCTTTGGGCATTCTTAAACATCTCAGTTTATCACTTTAAAACTTCCTGCATTGGGCCAACTGTTGGCACTGTGGTTAAGGTTGCTGGATTCCACATGGCTGACTGTGTGGTCAAGTCCTGGACTGGCAGCTTAAAAAACATATTAGGCACGTGTATGTGCATGCCCCAAATCCCCAGAGGATCACAGAAAAGAGACTGCAGCTAGGTCCTCACTCCTGGGTGTGCTTTCTCATTTTCCCTCTCTTTGTAGATCATATATGCCCTATAGCAAATTAAAAAAAGAAATTTCCTGTGGGAACCAGCAGATAGTCTAAGGGTTACTTTGCTGAACTCCAACATAGCTGACCGTGGTTCAAGTCCCAGACATGGTGGCTTAAGCCTCTCGTAGATGTGCCCAGGATCCCAAGGCGAGAATATAGGAAAAGGGATTGCAGCGTGGCCATCTCCTGTGGGGGGTGATTTCTCACTTCCTTTCTCTAGGTCGGTCTCTCTCTCTCTCTCTCTCTCTCTCTCTCTCTGGAGAGTGCATGCACCCTATAGCAAAAGTACTTAAAAAAAAAAAAATTCCTGCATTAAAATGTCCAGATATTGGGAACCAGCAGTTAGCGTAATGGCTATGTCACTGGACTCCCACGTAGTCAACCGCGGTTCGCGTCCCAGACCCGGTGGCTTAAAACTCACGCCGGGCGCATGTGCGTGCACGCCCAAGATCCTGAGAGGAGAATGGAGGAGAAGGGATTGCAGTGTGACCATCCCCTCTGGGGGGTGATTTCTTGCTTTCTGTCTCTATGTCTCTCTCTCTCTCTGTCTGGCGAGCACACACGCCCTATAGTGAAAACCTCTCCAAAAATAAAAAAAAGTCCAGATATTGAAATACATAGTGATTTTCAAGTTAGTGCCTCTATTCAAAAAGAGTCAACCACTTGACTCAATGGGAGTCTTCTTGAGAATATCATTTAGGACACCAAAAGCAAAGTAAACTGGCAATAAAGCCTTTAGTCACCAGAGAAGTAACAGACATCTGCTCGAAAAATAACTTTTTATTGTAACAATGTTATGTTATTTTATTTATATCTATATATGTGGGAAGATTTTTTTTTTTAAAGAGATTTTTGCTAAACAGCACATGCGCTTGCCAGAGAGACAGACAGAGAGACAGAAAGTGAGAAATCACCCCCTGAGGGATGGCCACACTACAATCTCTTCTCCTCCATTCTCCTCTAGGGATTTTGGGCATCCAGGCACATGTGCCCAGCGTGAGTTTGAAGGCATGTTGGGTCCAGATCTCAAACCACCGTTGACTATGTGGGAGTCCAGCGACATAACCATTACGCCATCTGCTGGTCCCAATGTGTAGGTATTTTTTTATGTGTGTGGTGACTCAGAACCCAGTAGGGTACTAAGGAAAATTCATGGTAGCAGAAACACCATTAAGCAGAGATCATGCTTATTAAAGTACTCACTTTTCTTTCACTTCTAAAGCTTCCCCTTCTTTGTCTTTATCTTCATCAGACTTCTCTCCTTTAAGCATGGGCTGAGAAATTATATCATCCGTGAAAGAACTGAAGTAAGATTTGATAAATTGTGGAGATGGCATCAAAGGCTCACGATTCTGAAATTTAATCATGTTGAAATGTATCAGAATGAGAAAATACAAACCATAGAAGCACATATATTTTAGAACACTAAGATCAACTGCTTTAAAAATTGGAACCTCATCTTCAAAGTAACTACAGAACATTAAGCTCCAAGATGTAGGACAAGAGACAGTAAAAATGGAGAAGCTAGTCCCAGCTGTTCAAGGCAGGTTTTAAGTGAGAGCCATTCCACTCTACAAAGATCTAAGACCACTGGGCCTGCACATGGCATGATGGTTAGGTGAGGCTGAATCCTGTATGGTCGACTGCACAGGTAAGTCTTGGATCCAGGGGCCTGAAAAACATGCAATCTCATGTGCTTACGTGCCTAAAATCGCAAAGAAAAGAGAAATGGAGGAACCAGCAGTTAGCGTAATGGCTGTGTCACTGGACTCCCATGTAATCGACCACAGTTCAAGTACTGGACCCGGCGGCTTAAACTCACGCCAGGCGCGTGTGCATGCATGCCCAAGATCCCGAGAGGAGAATGGAGAAGGGATTACGGCGTGGCCATCCCCCCCGGGGGGGATTTCTCGTTCTGTCTCTCTGTATCTCTCTTTCTGGCGAGTGTATGCACCTTGTAGCAAAAACCTCCTCCCCCCCCCAAACAAAAAAAGAAATGGAGTGGAGAAAAAGGGATTGGAGCACAACCATTTCCCATGGGGCAGCTTTTCTCTCTCTCTCTCCCTACTCCTGGCAAGTACATGTCTCCTCTGGTAAAATAAAATAAAAATAAAAAATATGTAAGACAATTATTTATGTATTTATCGTTTGGAGAAAGATATCTTTGCTATAGGACTTATATGCTCTCTAGACAGAGACAGAAAGCAAGAAAGCACCCCCCAGGGAGGATGGCCATGTCACAATCCCTTCTCCTCCATCATCCGCTTGGTATTTTGGGCACACATGCCTATATACCCAATGTGAGTTTCAAGCCACCCAGTCCAGGACTCAAATCATGGTCAGCCACGTGGGAGTCCGGCAACATAATCACCATACCATCTGCGTGTCCCAAGACTATTAGTTTTATAGGTTCTGAAAATGCTGAGTCTATTTATCATGGGCTTTCTTCTGAAGCTCTCCATTGGAAGTCATAATGAAAGCATATTTCCTATTTTAATTATTTCTTTTTGGTACGGTAACCAGATTCATAGTTACAGGAGTTTGCCGTTTCTCCTTATGAAGCACAAATATGATGATAAAGTTTTAAACAAAGAAGGAATAATATAGCCAAAGGGTGCTTACATATTTGAGATCCTTTATCTACAAAATTCAACCTGAACAGTTTAGAATAAATATGGTATTTTGATTTTATGTATAACTAATATAGTACTTATTATTTTTTTCAATTATGAGAAAGAGACGGAAAGGGAATACAACAGATAGACCTACAGGTACACGGAACCACACATGCATGTGCAGGCTGGACTGGGAACTGAACCTGAGCCTCTCACGCACTTCCAGTCTCCAAAGTAATGGTGCTATCTGTTCGCCACTAGAATAGAATCTACATTTGGTAGATTCAATGTCTTCATATTTCAAGTAGGAAAAAAAAAAATCTGACTTTATAAATAAATGACATACTCTGAGGCCTGCAAATGGCTTGGTGGTTGAGACGCTGGATTCCCACATGGTAGACCATGGTTCGAGTCCTCAACCTGGTGACTTGCTTTCTCTCTCTCTCTCTCTGGTCAAAACTGAAGAATAATGATAATATATAT
>NW_006159564.1:1180748-1185953 GCF_000334495.1 Tupaia belangeri chinensis
GGAAAGATTCAATTTCTTTCTCTAGGATAATAAAAATAATTATTTTAAATTAAGAGACTACCCAGTAAGTGACAAATATACCTAGGTTTAAATAGAAATTTAAACAGCACTTACTTGAAGCAGGGTAAATCATTAATGTCTTTTTAAGTTCCCTATTTCAGCTTAGAAATAAAGCTATCACTTCCCTGCCTTCCATACAGAGCTAAAAATTTTAAATGAAAACATGTTTCAAGTAATAAACTTAAGGATCAGAGAACAGGATACAAATTCTAGTTCTGCTACTTATTAGCTATGTGATCTTACTTATCATTAAACCCTGAGTCTCAGCTTTCACATCTCTTAACAACAGAAATACTTGTCCTTATTTTTCATATAGTGCTGTTTTAAAAATCCAAACAATAATATAAAAAGTATTTCGTGATTTACAAAGAGACATACAAACAGATTAGAAAATATATATGGAAAATGATTTGTTACCTATATCACCTTACAAACCAACCAGTCTAATCACCTGAAACAACCTTACATAAGTATATTTAAAGAAATAGGCTCCTATGAGACTCTAACATGATGATTCACAAAATGTTCTGAGGAACAGCAATCCTTTAAGATGCTGAAGGACAATAAAAAACAAAAACAAAAAAAATCAAGGTTATACTGTTCAAAAAGACTGGAACTACCACAGTTATATCCTCTTGGAGATTCACAACATAATCTTTTTTTCCTTAAAAGATTTTTTGCTGTAGGGCACACGTGCTTATCAGAGAAACAGAGAGAGACAGAAAGCGAGAAATCAACCCCTAAAGGGGATGGCCACTCTGCTCCCTTCTCCGTTCTCCTCTCAAGATTTCGGGGATGCATGTGCATGTGCCCAGCAAGAATTTTAAGTTGCCAGGTCCAGGATTTGAACCATGGTGGACTAAGTGGGAGTCCAGTGACATAACTATTATGCCATCTGCTAGTCCTTCACAACATATCTTAATAAAGTAAGGTCCTATGGGGAAGAAACCTTTATTAATTCTCTTTAGTTTAGCTAACATTCAGAGACATAAAATTAAATAGAGAATTATTAAAACCAACTCTAGAGAAAAGCAAGTTATTATTCTTGACAAAAGGAACAAGTACTTCAATATTATGAACCTTAGCAGTGACTCTTCAGGAATGTTTAGTGATGTCTGTGGTACTCATGGCATTCGACTTACATCTCGCCTTAGGTGTCAAGGCGAGAAAAGACTGTTTCCCCCATTACCTGACTCAGATTTCTTTACCTTGTATTTTTCTTTGGCTTTCTCTTTTCCAAGAAGTTTAAGAACTTTATCAGCTAACAGCATGCTTTGTTGATTTTGAAACCCTTCTAATATACATACAGCAGTGACATCTAGAAATGATAGGAAAAACAAGAGTAATTATGTAATCACTGTAAAGACCATCAGCATATGAAATGGGCACAATATAACTACAGAAAGTCAAACAAAATTCCTGGTCTGATGGGGGTATCTGCTTAATATCCAATAAAATGATTCTTAATACTTTAAATAAAGAATCCTGAATATTTTCTCTGGCCAGTAACTATAAGGCTAATCAACACTGTGTGGCTGGTCTCACGTCTGGTCTTTTTTATAGGCTTCAGTGTTATTTCTTGTCTCCAAAGGTATCTTTACACAGAGTTCTAAAGTGCCATTTTCATCTGTTTATGCCACAGCTCAAATGACTAGTCTGAAATAAAAAAGATCAGTGGTTCTTTAGCCTCTCAACCTTTCACTTAAAGTACTCAAACCATGGCTACACTCTTTCTTTCTGAACTTAATTTCATACCGTTATTCCTCCAAACAAGTCAATCTACTGTTTCATTCCTCTGATAACCTTGGCTAATACCATGTCAATGTCTTTTTCTCATCCCATTTCTTTGATTTGAAACTCTAGTCAACCCTCTCTCCGCCAGTTGCTATCTGCTAGTAACTTCAAGATCTGGTTCAAAACAGTATTTCCTTTTCCAAAGCAACACTCTCTTCACCCACCATCAAAGTACATGATACCATAAAAACTCAAATTTTGCTAAAATGTTCTCTAAAACAACTTCATTTTTTTGTTTAAAAGGGCTTTTTTTCCTTTAAAAAATGCTATAAAAAATTATTATGGTATTTTAAAAACTGATTTAAATATATACTAATGATGCTTTTAAGATTATAGAAATTACACTTTACTTTAGCTTCAAGTCGCCTACAAGAATACTTTAAAAGCCAGTGGTCTACACTATATTCAGTTTTGTAAGCAGATATGGTCAATTAAAGGCCACAGGGGACCAGTAGTTGGCGTAATGACTATGTTGCTGGACTCCCATGTAGTCAACTTCAGTTTGAGTCCTGGGTGGCTTAAACTCATATCGGGTGCATGTGCGTGCGTGCCCAAGATCCCAAGAGGAGAATGGGGGAGAAGCGATTGTGGTGTAGTCATATCCCCTGGGGGGTGATTTCTCGCTTTTTTTCTCTCTGTCTCTGTCTTTCTGGCAAGTGCATGAGCCCTATAGCAAAAACATCTCAAAAAAAAAAAAAAAAAGGCCACAGAATATTTATAGCATTTACTGAGAATGACCAATGTGCTTGGATACTTTGTATCAATTACATATTTCCAATTGGGTATAAAATAATGTTGAAAAATACCAAGGACAAAAACAAATATTTTCTTTGATGATTCATCTCAAAGTTATGTTATATTTGTACAAGATATTGATGGAAACAGAATTTTAAAAATGCTATCACTTGCTAAAATGTCTTTTCTGATTTTCTTATTCATGGAATTCTACTAATTCTCATTAACTGCCAAATTTAAAATGTATGGGAAATAAACTCCAAATCTTAACACTCATTTAATTCCATGGTAGAGAACAGAGGCAATACTTAAGTATCAACAAACTCAACTTCAACTAGAAGACTAAGTCTCAACTGGGGAAGAGTCTAACTTTTAAAGACAATCCATTGATTTCTGTACTCACAAAGAGTTTCATGGGTTGACTGAAGACTGCAAAGCCTTTAGTAATTTTCATATGTAAACACAGAAATACCCTCACCTTCTAAACATTCCTTCTTATTGTCTAGCTTCTCATGGGCTTTTGCACGTCTAAAGAGAGCTTTCACATATTTGGGGTTAAGTTCAACAGCCTTTGTACAATCCTGTGCCACCTCCTTCCACTTTTGCTGTAATTAAAAGTATTAAAAAAATAAATTCACAGTAAAAGAAGCACTGTTCAAACAGAAATCAGTTTCTCAAACTTAATAGGCCGAGTATTAAGACTCCCATGATAGAAAAGTATTCTCAATAGAAAGAATTAACATCTACAATACATTAGAAAAGTTCATTTAAATATCTGTAATAAAGACAAAAAACCAGATTTTTAAAATAGGCAATGACATACTTAGGCCATCTTTCTATTAGTAAATCTATAAACCTACCTACCACTACATACTCATATCACCTTCTTTTCTTCTGTTAAAACCAAGGAAGGCCTTGTGCATCAAAGGCCAGTCCTCTACTCAGATTTGGATCTACAGTCTCTCCACATTAGGGCCTTCACCCACTCAGCTATCCTTTCTCTGCATCAATCTTTTTATATTATCTGTTTCTCTACTAAATCATCCCCATGAACATAAAAACACTTGTTCTAGTCATTTCCATCTTAAAAAAAAAACCCTCATTTGATTCCATACCTTTCCACAGCAACTACCCTACCACTCAGCTCCTCTTTCTTGTCAAACTTCCAAAGAGTAGTCTTAGTCACACTACTTCATTTCCACCTTCCTCCTGGCTGCTCTTTCTCAATTTTCTTTGCTGAATTCTCACCCCCTCAGTCTTATCTACATATTGGAATCCTTCAAGGCTTCATCTAGTCTCTTCTTCCTAGGAGATCACATCTATTGTCTGGCTCTATAGAACATCTAAGATTAGATAACTCCCAAATTTACCTCTCTAACCCAGATCACTCTCCTAAAATACAGGCATTACTCAATTCAATCATCTACTTAGCTGTCTCCCTCTTTCTCCACCCACTGGCATTCAGATTCCTGCTTCTCTTCACAGGTAATGCAATAGCAAGTCCTGTTGGTCTTCTCTTTCCTTGTGTTTCACCCAGGACACAATGGCATCCTTACTTGGTCTCCTTAACTGCCTCCTTCCGATAGATTCTTGACAGAACAGTGAGAGTAATCTTAGATAACATTCCTGGTCTGCTTAAAATCATTAAACATTTCCCATTACACTCAGAATCCAAACCATGCTGTTTACCACTGCCTATAAGGCTTTGCCTAATCTGGTCCTATCTACTTTGCTGGTTTCACCTCTCTATACTTGAGGAACTTTTATACTGCTCTAAGCACACTGAATTCTTTCTTGCCACGGAGCAATTACACATACTGTTTCCTGTTTACAACACTCTTTTTTCCTGTTTTGTGCATCAATCCACAGCACAACTATACAATGGCTACTACTAGATAGCCTTTAGAAGAATGAAATGGACTTGCATATGGTGATATGAAAATCTACAGAAGATATGGTGCCAAGTGAAAACGGCATCACAATCATATGTATGATTGGAACCCATCTTTGGTCTTTCTCCCGCCTCAGCCCCCACATACGTAACTATTAAAAACAGAGAGACAAAAATTAAGCAAATAACTTCACACAATTGATGAGGGTATGGTCACTAGAAAATTTTCTATACCACCTAATGTTATAAAACCTGAAATATATATTACTTTGAAGTATATTTGTAACCAGCAAAACTAAAATTTATCTTTTAAATTTTCAAAGAAAATAAATTCAAAACAAAAATCTTACAATTTCAAAACAACTTCAAAAACTATTTTAGGTTTGAGTAGCATTAACCAAAATTTTGAAACTAAAACTTTAAAACTAAAGAGAAACAAACAAACAAACAAAAAAAACCAGAGTAAACAAACTCTGATACATACCAACTGTTCAAAAGCGGCAGCTCTGTTTTGATAAAATGTGGAAAGGTCGACATTCTTCTCTGTAGGGCACAAACTAATAGCCTCAGTATAGCACTGAATAGCTTGTTCATATTTCCCTGCTTTAAAATATTTATTGCCTTTGTTCTTGGCTGCTTGGGCTCTATCAAGAGAGTTCTGAAACAAGAGGAAAGAATTATTATTTTTTTTTTTTCTTTTTTCTTTTTTTTTTTTATCTTTTTTA
>NW_006159564.1:1186398-1200925 GCF_000334495.1 Tupaia belangeri chinensis
TTATTTATTTATTCATTTATTTTCATTTGACCAGAGAGAGACACAGAGAGAGAAAGTGAGAAAGCAAGCCACCAGGTCCAGGACTCAAACCGTGGTTGCCATGTGGGAGTGTCCAGTGCCTTAGCCACCACGCCACCTGCTGGTCCCAGAGAGGAAAGAATTATTAAATGCTAATCAACATTCAGCAATAGACTCAGCCTACACTAATAATAAACTGTAAAGAAAAATGGGAGGATAAAATGGCTGTGTACAGTGCAAGCTGCATCACACAAATCTCTTCATAGGACAGATTCTCAATAGGACTGCTGAATCAAAAGATTTATATATTTCTAGCTTCAAAAACACTCAGTCTTCCCCTAAAGGCTGGAGTGCTTTAAAATATCGCTTTTCTAATATTCCTGCCAGCATTAGATGTAATAATTATGCTTAATCTTCCCTAGTCTAGTTGATTCGATATAAGACAGTGGTTCTCGGTTAGGAGTAATTTTACTCCCAGGTGACATTTGACAATGTATGGAAATACTTTTGATTGTCACAGCTGGCAGGGGAAGGGTAGAAACCAGAGATGATGCTAACATCTGCTGTCCACAGGACAGCACAACACAACTAAGAATTCTCAGATCTAAAATGTCTATAGTGTCAAGTTTAAGAAACCCTAGTATAGGGAACCAGCAGTTAGCGTAATGGCTATGTCGCTGGACTCCCACATAGTTGACCGTGGTTCGCGTCCCGGACCCAGTGGCTTAAAACTCACGCCGGGCGCATGTGCGTGCGTGCCCAAGATCCTGAGAGGAGAATGGAGGAGAAGGGATTGCAGCGCGACCATACCCCCTGGGGGGTGATTTCTCGCTTTCTGTCTCTATCTATGTCTCTGTCTGTCTGGCGAGCGCACGTGCCCTATAGTGAAAACCTCTCCAAAAAAAAAAAAAAAAAAAAAAGAAAAAAGAAAGAAAAGAAAGAAACCCTAGTATAAAGTTCTAATGTTACTTTAGTTTTCATTTTCCTCACTACTTATGAATTTGAAAATCTTTTCATGTTTATTGGCCACTAGGCTTTCGTATTCTGTAGCAACTTATTCATATATTCTTTTTTTTTTTTAACTTGGCTGTTAGTCAACAGTACAGAATAGATAGAATAACTTTATCACAACTGTTATCACCAATCTATTGCTGGCTCATCAACAAACCTCTTGCACTCCTACCTCTATCTCAGTGTCTACTTTCTGGAAGACCCAACTCACACATTTCATGTGTACAATATAGAAGAGTTGGTAGTTAATACCTACTAAGGCAATTGTGAATACCTGAATAAATTTTGGGGAAGCATCTCTGTAGATAAATCCAATTATCCAAGTCCCAGCCACCAGGTCCAAGAGCTTTGTAGCATATCTTTGCATGATACTGGATTATGGCTTGTCAACACCATCCAACTTTTAACAAATATGGGACTATGGAAGAATCCATATACCTCCAACAGGTAATCACTGATAAAACAAAAGTAGAAGTACTGCCCCCACAAATAAAGAATTTGTGAAAGCCAAGCTGCTTGGACCCAGGGTACCTCCTAGTCATAAAGGGAAGATCAGATAGCAACCTTTCTTGGATCTATACTTTTCTCCTCTACTCTTAACTGGATTTTCCTCTTCTACTTCTCCCCTTCATTTACCTTGTTTCCCTTTTGCAGTCTAACTATCATTAGAGTTCTTTTTAAAAAGTATAATGTACAAAGAAGGAATTCTAGGAAATTCTAAGTTTATAAGTTCAGCATATCACATAGTTAGTTTAAGCTAGCCAGTGTCAAAACTGAAATGTGGGAGGATGAAAGAAACCAAGAAAAGCACAAATTAATAAACATAAAATCTTCCACTTGCTATAACAGCTTTAATCATCTTCTAAAACTTTGAAATAGGCGCAATGTTTCAGTCAATGTCAGACCCAACATACAATAATGGAGCAAAAGATTCTACCACAGCGTCAAGTACGGCAGGATATACTATTTAGGTTTATGTGAGTACACTATGATATTCATCTAACCATGAAATCACATATTCAATCATTTCTCAGAATATATTCATCATTAAGTAATGATTATGTAACTCAAGTAGCAACCTTGAAACATATTTCAAGGACACATGTTTCAGCACCAAAACGACAGAAAAACACCCACAACAGAAGACAACCATCAGGGTGACTGCTGGAAATCTTACATCTGAGACAACCTCAACAATGTTCTCACTACTCTGGAGAGAAGCAGAAGTCAGACTAGAGCCAGGGCTATGTCATCCAACAGGTATGAGGATCCCTGCACACCCAAAACCCAAGTGGTTTATCTTACCTCTGTTTTCCAAGAGACCACACAAGCTAGAATTGCTACCACTATAGGAAAATCAATTCAGAGAAGAGAAGAATCTAGCGCAAATTTAAAAATTAATATATAAGAAAGCAGGATAAACCAAATAAAAATTTTAATAGCAGGGGAATGAAAAGTTACACTGCATTTGTTAAAAAAGAATAAGGGTTAGCAGGTGACATGGTGGTTAGGGCAGTGGATCCCACATGGCCAACTCCACGGTTTGAGTCCTAGATCCAGAAGCTTGAACAACACACTGGACACATGCCAAAATCTCAACAGAAAAATGGACTGTGGGATGGCCATCCTCCCAAGGGATGATTTCTCATTTTTTCTCTCTTTCTCTCTCTTTCTCTGGTGTGCTCTCTGGTGAACACACATGCCCTGTGACAAAAATCTAAAAAAAAAATAAAAAATAAAAAATAAAAATAATAAAAAGGCTACATTTAAAAAGCACCCATTATAGGGCCAGACCTATACCATAAGCACGGTGCAGAGTAAACTGGATCCTACATGGCTAAGAGTTCAAGTCGCACGCAGGAAAAACAGACCAAGTGAGTCCCTGCAGGATCCTGATGGGATAGAGGTCAGAGCAAAAGGATTTTGGCATGAACAGATCCTGCTGTGGGGTGGGGGGGATGCTTTCTTGCATTCTGTCTTTCTCTTTTCCTCACGTGTGCACGTAAGCTCTCTAGCATCAAACAAACCAATCAACAAACAAAAAAAAAATCTATCGATTAGAAATCTTTTTTTTTTGAGAGGTTTTTGCTATAGGGCGCGTGCGCTCGCCAGACAGAGAGAAACATAGAGACAGAAAGCGAGAAATCACCCCCCAGGGGGGATGGTCATGCCGCAATCCCTTCTCCTCCACTCTCCTCTTGGGATCTTGGGCACACACGCACACGTGCCCGGCGTGAGTTTCAAGCCACTGGGTCCGGGATGCGAACTGCGGTCGACTATGTGGGAGTCCAGCGACATAGCCATTACGCTAACTGCTGGTTCCCTCGATTAGAAATCTTGAAAATGAAAAGGATTATTACAATTAATTCAACACAAAGAGGAACAAATGAACAAGTAAAGTGTGGAACCAAGAAAATCTATGAGATTTCAATGAAAATTGAAGGGTGGGGAGGTGAGATTTTAGAGAAAAAGTTAATGACATGCAATAAAAATCGATTACTTCCAACATCTATCTATCTGAAGTTCTAGACAGAAAGAAATAAAAAGGAGGGTCTAAGAAAATACTAGAAAATTTCCTTAAGTTGAAGAAAGATGATACATTTAGATACACTATGATGAAACTTCACAATAAAAGTCTTCACTGTGTAGGTAGAAAAATAGATTATCTACAAAACTGATGCCATACTATCACTGTTATGCACTAAAAAACAAAAAACAATTTCAAAATTCTAAAGCAAGATTAACTTAACTTCTTATACTTAGCCAAACTAGCATTTACAGTAGAACTTAAGAAAAAAAATGGAGATACAGGGACTGGCAGGTGGTGTGGTGGTTAAAGGCTCTGGATTACCATATGGCCGACTGCTGTTAGAGTCCTGGACCTGGGAGTTTGCTTTCTTGCTTTCCCTTTTTCTCTCTCTGGTCAAAATTTAATAATAATAATAAAAAAAAGAAATAATGGAATTAAATAAATAAATAATTACTTAAGAAAATGGAGATGTATAACTCCCTTATAATTAAACCTCAAAACAGGGGGTGACCAACATAACAAAAAGCAAGGAGGGTAAAGAAATAAAAAAAGCAGGATGTATATGACAGTAAGTACTGAACACACTGATGAGAACAATAAGTGTGAACAGGTTAGGTCCCCATAATAAAGACATAGTTTCAAATTATTTATAGCCTAAAACAACTACATGTTGCCTATAAGGCATGACCTAAAACAAAATGATATAAAGATATTTTAAACAGTATAGATGGCGGGATCAGCAGTTAGCGTAATGGCTATGTCGCTGAACTCCCATGTAGCCGACCACGGTTTGAGTCCCGGACCTGGTGGCTTAAACTCATGTTGGGCGCATGTGTGCACGTGCCCAAGATCCCGAGAGGAGAATGGAGGAGAAAGGATTGCAGTGTGGCCATCCCCCCGAGGGGTGATTTCTCGCTTTTTATCTCTCTGTCTCTCTGGTGAGCGCACGCACCCTACAGCAAAAACCTCCCCCCCCCCCAAAAAAAGTATAGATGGCAAATATTAATGAAAAGGCAGCAATAGCAAACAAAATAACATTGAAAAGCACCACATGAAGCACAAGCTAGTTTTAATGACAAAAGGTGAAATCTGGGAACTAGCTCTGTAGCAGAGTGGTACTACTTCACTCAAGTGAAGATGGACCCCACAGGGTGACTGCAATGCAAATCTAGTTACCAGAAACATGCTGGATATGTGTGTGAGTACCCAAGATCTGTTGGACTAGAAGATGATGATCATGGTGTGGTCAGACCCTGTGCAGCGTGTGTCACTCTCTTGCGAATACCTAAGTGTTCTGTCATAAAAAAGTACAATTTGCCAAAAAGACACAATAATCATGAGTCTTTATGTGCCTAATAAAACTTTCAAATAAACTCAATTATCTTTACTATTAAATAAAAATAAAAGAAAAACTCATTGAGAACCTAATACACACTTGAATTTAGTTTGAAAATAATATGGCCTACTAAACGTACATGAGAATCATGTTTGTCTACAAAGTAGTTTAACTGAAGATGCGTAGATCAAATAAAAAGAACATTCTGTGCGTAGAATAAATAATCTTGTCTCATTAGCACAATGAACTGTTTCCTGTCTGCTAGAAACCCAAGCCTAAATGCTATCAAAAAAAATGCAAGAAGTAGCAGTTATAGCTAAAACTGACAAATTTAAAAAATAGAGAGGAACCTGGAGAGATGGTTATGCATGACTTCTCCTTACAGAGATGAATACTTTTTTTTTTATTTAGTTTTAATTGCCAAAGGGCATGTGCACTCACCAGAGAAAGACAGAGAGAGAAAAAGAGAGATAAAGCACCCCCACCATGGGGTATTGTCCCTTTCTCCATCTTGTCAGGATTTTATTTTGTAAGTTACAAGGACTGGGATTCAAAAGGTGGGATCTGACTCCCATAACTAGTAGGCTACTGAGCCAGGCCTACTTCTTATTTAGCAAAGACTAAAAACCTAAAGCCAACAAACAGACCCTTTCAACTAGCTGTTTACCACCATTATTAGTTAAGCTTAATGATGACTGCTTCCTTTCAAAAATGATCACAAATTCTTTAACTCCTCCAAAATCAGAGCTGGCTTAATTTTCCTCTGTCCTATGGAAAAAAGGTGCTCTGAATGATGCTGGGTCTGAAAAAGATCATATTACACAGGCAAATCACAAAATTACAAATGTTCTTCTTCTACTGCCACTCAAGAAAGTAACCAAACTATACTTGCAGACAGCACACTAGTTAAGATCACCTATCTGCTCACCATCCCCATCGACTTCCTGTCCAATTGTTTCCTTCAACAATAAAAGTGCAGAGAAAGGAAGGAAGAACTTCAGAGACAGCACAAAAAAGCTTCTTATTTTGAATTTAGGAGAAAAATCTGGTTAGCACAATACTCATATATCAACCCATACCAGCCTTCCACTATGCCAGGAACTAAATGCTGGGACCAAAATAAGACAGAAATTACAATAAATATACTTAAGGAAAAGGTCTAAATTAGAAATTATACAGAAGCACCAGTTTTTTAATAATAGAAAAGATTGGAAGCCACCCCCCTAAAAAAGAAAGAAAGAAAGAAAGAAAGAAAGAAAGAAAGAAAGAAAGAAAGAAAGAAAGAAAGAGAGAGAAAGAAAAGAAAAGAAAAGAAAAGATTGGACCAGCTCCATAGCCTGGTGGTTAAGGCAGCTGGATCCCATAGGGCTGACCATGTGGTTCAAGTGCCAGACTCTGCAGCCTGAAAAACAAACCAGGTGTATGTGAGTGCATGCCTGGAATTTTGAAAGGTGGGGAGATAGAGAAGGAATGGCAGTGTGACCATTCCCCATGGGAGCTACGTTCTTCTCTCCTGCACTCTGATAAGTGCATGCACCCTCTAACCAAAAAAGTAAATAGATAAAAAAGGATTTTAATCCTATTCCACAGAAACCTTTTATACTGCATTAAATGTCACTTTCAAAAAACAAAAACAAACCATAGAACGGTCATTTTCCTCCCTTGGTATACCTTTGCAAGCTATACTAAGAACTTCAAAAATAGAGGTCAGCCCTCTGGAATTGGAAAATATTTGGGAGTATTCTTATTTTGTGGCAGAAGGGTTATGTGCATAAATTCAATAATGCTGTAGCACTGAATCAGAAATTGGAAGTACTCATTATTGGACAGGACTTTGACTGGAATGTCATATCTGAAGATTAACGAGAAAACTGTGGAACAAAGGTAGATCTCAAGTAAGTCAACAGAGGCTCTTGGAAAGTTGGCCTGGCACCATAAAAAGTCTGGCTGGCAGAGAGGATTAGAGAAGCTATATAAAAGAATTCATACCATAAAATAACCTAGACTTTTCCAGCCCAGCATTGTAATCAGTAGAGACTGCAAAAGAGCAGCCACAATCAGAGGATTACCTTGAGGAAGATTTTGAAAGAAGAAAGAGACTGTTGAATTGAGGTTTACGTGTGACTTGTGTGCTGGGCATTTGCTTTTCAACAGTTTGAGTAGTCGAGATGTAAATATTTTCTCAAAAATATTTAAAACCATACTGCCTCTGTTGTTATAGAGTCAGAAACAAAATTACAACACATACTTTAAACATTATCTTTAAAATTCAGGGTTTTTTTTGAAATTTTGAAAGTTGTTTATTAACTGTCAAAACTATGGAGTATGAGCAAAATTTTTTAATATGTAAAGTAAATGCTTGTGGGAAAATGTAAAAATAAATAAATAATAAAAAGAAAGAAATAGAGGTCACCTGCAGTAGTGCAATGTGCAGGAGTAATGAAATGTGCTTCTGGTGCTGAGACCACCAAAGAAGGTGCTAGGTTCATGACCAGACTTCTTCCTGCACATACTGAGCATGGGCATGCCTGTGATCCTGGCTGGTTGAGGCGGGCTAAATTACAGTGTTAAGACCCTGTTAGAGGTACCTGCCTGCTCAGCTCTGTTACTCTTACAAAAGAAATAAATTTAAAAGAACAACAGTAAGAAGAAGAACAACAACAAAATCAGCCTTTCAGGGTCGGTCCATGGCCTGGTGATTAAGGGAGCCAGATCGCATATGGCCTAGCATGTAGTTTGGGTTCTGGCCTGGGTGGCTTGAAAACACTCTGGTTGCCATGTCTGTATGTGCCCAAAATGCCAATGGGATGGAGGAAAGGGGCTGTAGTATGACCACGCCCTACTGAAGGGTACTTTCTCCCTTCCCCCCTTCTCTATCTCGCTGGCAAGTACACACATGCCATCCAGGGGAAAAATTATTTTTCAGAATACTGAAATTGGAAAATAAACCAAAGATAGTTTTGAAAGTAGCTATATTTTTGTAAATGAGAAATGAAGACAGAGATCTAAAACATAATAGGGACATATTAAAATGCTGTATTTTCATGTGGTCTATGTGCCTATCCAAAAAGCTACCACAAGGGAATTTAAAAGACTATAAAGTCATTTTATGTTACTGAAAATCATTTTTGATTTTTTTTTTGAGGTTTTTCGCTATGGGGCGCGTGCACTCGCCAGACAGACAGAGACATAGAGACAGAGAGCGAGAAATCATCCCCCAGAGGGGATGGTCATGCTGCAATCCCTTCTCCTCCATTCTCCTCTCAGGATCTTGGGCATGCACGCACACGCGCCTGGTGAGAGTTTTAAGCCACTGGGTCCGGGACGCGAACCACAGTCAACTATGTGGGAATCCAGCGACATAGCCATTACGCTAACTGCTGGTTCCCGATTTTGTTAGTTTTTTAAAGGTTCCATAATATTTTACAATAAAATTCTATGACAATGGATCTTTGTCCTGCATTTTTTATTAATTAGTTTTTAATCAAAAAATGTACCAGCCCATGTGTGTGCATGCCCCAAATCCCAACAAGATGGAGAAATAGAGGAAAAGAGACTGCAAAACGAGTGTCCCCCACTCGGAGCAGGGCGATGCTTTCTCTCTCTCCCTCTCTTTCTGTTTCTCTGGTTGCATATGCATCCTCTGGCAAATTAAAAATAAAGAAAGAAGGGACCAACAGATGGTGTAATAGTTACATTGCTGGGCTCCCATGTAGTTGATTGTAGTTCAAGTCCCAGGCCTGGTGGCTTAAAATTCACACTGGGCGTGTTTGTGTGTGTGTGTGTGTGTGTGTGTGTGTATGTCCAAGATCAGAGAATGGTGGAGAAGCAACTGAGAGGTGGCCACCTCCCCACCCCCGGGGGAGGGGGAGGATGATTCCTCACTTGCTTTCTCTCTGTCTCTGGCAAGCGCACAGGACCTATAGCAAAAACCTCTCCAGAAAAAAAAAAAAAAAATTAAGAAAGAAAAAAAAACAAAAGAATGTTCTCATTTATTTCTTTTATTAGTTTGCCAGAGGGCATGTGCACTTGCCTTGGGGAGACAAAAAGAGGAAGACACACTCCATTACCGCTCTTTACCATTTCTCCTTTGGGAATTTGAGCGCACACACACCCACACACACTCACCCAGCATGTTTCTTACACAGTAGGCCCAGGGCTTGAACTGTGATCTCAGCCATCAGCCATGTGGGATCCAGCTGCCTCAACTACCATACTGCCAGCTGCCCTCTCCCCAAGAATAGAATGCTTTAACAAGTAAACTGGATTAAGACATTCTTCCCACAACCACAGGCTACACACAAGACTCTAAATTGTCACTCAACTCCTACCACCCTACCCCTCATACATGTAACTAGCGGCTTCAAAAAACACTAATCTCTCTTCAGAAAATAGTTTGAAAAGATAGGTACTATGTATTCAAATTCCACAAAGAAGATACTACATGGGATTAATTTAAACATTGTATATACATTGGTAACAATAGAGATGAATCATGAAAAAATATTTATTTCTGCCTACTATACCACAAAGTATCACCTAAAATAATTCACTGGAAAAGTTTTTCCCATCCAGGAGGTCTTTTTTCGTTTTGAAATGTCAGAGAGAACAAGACAGACAGACTGAAAGAGGGGGAAAGCACCCCTCCCAACAGGGCCTGATCATACCACAATCCCTTCCCCTCCATTTCTCCATCCTGTAGGGATTTTAGACATGTGTATCTGTGCACACGCACGTCCAGTGTGTTTTCCAAGTCACCAGGGCTAGGAATCAATGGCGATCAGCCATGAGGGATCCAGCTTCCTTAATCATTAGGTTACAAGGCTGGCCCTCTATCCTCCAACTTTAAGTCTTATTTCCTCATAATGAAAAACTGCAAGCAGATTTAACTTCACATCATTCTATTAAACAAATTCTACAAATAGGGCTGCAGATGGCATGGAGTTTAAAGCAGCTGGATCCCAAATGGCCAACTATGTGGGCTCAAGTCCCAGACCAATCCTGCCTGGCATGTGTACATGTCTGCCCAAAGTCCTGAGAGGAGGATGAAGAAGGGATTGCAGTGTGGCCATCCCTCCTGGGGATGATTTCTCACTTCCTCTCTCACTGGTGAGCACACATGCCCTATAGCAAAATGAAATAATAATAAATTCAACAAATATTTGGAGCCAAATTCTATAAAATCTTGATGTTAATACATGAAGCAAATTATTAACTGTCAAAATTACTTTTGAAAAATTCTTTAGATAAGCACCATAATGAAGATATGAAGTAAGTGCTACTATTAACCCTTTTTATGCACAAAACCACTGAATCCCAGAGACACTGAGAAGTATGTCCACGGCAGAATTCAGACATGAGCAATCTGACCTCTAAATTTACTTCTATACTGCACGGAAGATATAGATGGTTTGCATTTAGAAACCCTGTATTTATTATTTATTTACTTATTTATTTATTTTGCTACAGGGCATGTGTGTTCACAGGAGAGAGACAAAGATAGAGATAAAGAGAGTGGGAAGTAAGTAATCACCCCCAGGGGGAATGGCCACACTGCAATCCCTTCTTGACTCTTCTCTCAGAATTTTGGGCACGCATGCAAACACACCCTACATGTTTTTCAAGCTACTGAGTCCAGGGCTCAAATCAAGCTGTCAGCCATGTGGGACCCAGGCCACCTTTATTTCCATACCATCTGTTGACCCAAGAAACCATATTTTATGAAGAATATCAATCACTTTTTCTCTCTCTCTTTTCTTTTTATAATTTACTATAGGATGCATGTGCTCACCTGAGAGACAGAGAGAGGGAAAGTGAGAAAGCACTCTCCCCCCAAAATGACAGCCACACTACGATCCCTGCTCCATTCTCCTCTCAAGATTTTGGGCACACATGCCAGGCATGCTTTCTTTTCTTTTCTTCTTTTTTTTAGAGACATTTTTGCTGTAGGGTACATGTGCTTGCCAGAGACAGAAAAGATGAAAGTGAGAAATCACCCCCCAAAGGGACAGCCACACCACAATCCATTTTCCTCTTGGGATTTTGGGCATGCACATACCCAGAATGAGTTTTAAGCCACAGGGTCTGGGATTCGACCATGGTAGGCCACGTGGGAACCCAGTGATGTAACCAGTGCTGGATCCAGGACTCAAACCACCCTGTCAGGCATGTGAGATTCAGCTGCCTTAACCACTACACCACTGGCTGGCCCAAGAATATCAATCTTTATCGTCAGAATCATACTTGAACTCTAGAACTGAAACAAAGGAAACAGTCTCAGGTATCATCTTGCTCACTGCTGACTCCAAAACATAAAGTCACTAAGTGTAAAGACAAACAGAATCATGCACACAACTAAGTCTCTCCTTCTGTTTGCCAAGCAAGCATAACTGAATTAATTTTAGTTGATGTGACTCTATTATACAACAATTAACAGGCTAGTCTTTATCCTGATGGAACATACTGAAGGCCAGTACAGGAAACAAATAGGTGGATTGACAGGCTCTCAAAAGAATTACCAATGATCAAAGCACTAAAACTCCAATCCATATTAAGAAAGCATGCATTCGGTGATTAGTACATCTAACAACTAACTGGCAGAAAATGATTAGTCCAAAGAATAGCAAATGAATAAACATCTACACATAAATCCAAAACTATCTCCATAAAATGAAGGATCAAAAGCAAATAACATCTCAGAATATATCTAAGAAAAAGAGAAACATTACATTTCTCTCTTTAAGAAACAATTTTGTGTGCTGAAATATGTCAAACAAGAGACAAAATCTGGGAATTGTCCCTACTTCTTCAAGAGGCAACTCTACCCTAGAAAACAAAGTTACATTCTAAAACAAGAGCTACAAATATTAAAGCATAATCCAGGTAAATTCAATGGAATACAAAAAAAGAAAATAATCAGGATTTGCTTAAGACAGTGAAGGTAATTTAGGAGAATGTTCTTAATCAGGAAAAGTATCCAGGGAGTAAAAAACAATCCTAACAGAATTAGAACACACAGAGACCTTCAGGAGTTCAGAAAAAGACCAGCCTCTAAAAACAAGCCCTGCCACATGACTACACAACTACACGACAGAAAGCTTTTAAAGATACATATAGTTGGCAATAAGGAGCCACTGTAAATTCTTAGCAAGTGTATTTATAGAATATTATCCTGAATGATCACTGGGAAAGAAAGTGAGCTAGAATTAGGTACATTAATCCACACGTGAGAAAAGAAAATGACGCATTTGTATTCAGTTAAAATATATGCAAAGTTAAAAAAATGCACAAGGTGGTCTGATAGTTTATTTTTTTGGAGAGGTTTTTGCTATAGGGCGTGTGCACTCGCCAGACAGACAGAGAGAGACGGAGAGACAGAAAGCGAGAAATCACCCCCAGGGGGGATGGCCACGCCGCAATCCCTTCTCCTCCATTCTCCTCTCGGGATCTTGGGCACGCGCACACACGTGCCTGCTGTGAGTTTAAGCCACCGGGTCCAGAACTCGAACGGTGGTCGACTATGTGGGAGTCCAGCGACATAGCCATAACGCTAACTACTGGTCCCCTGACAGTTTCTTTTAAATGGTATTATTCCCTTAAATCTACCAAAATTTAAAAAGTATATTGTATTTGAATCCCAGTTTTATAGAAGTAGCAATCAATTCCAGAACACTTACTACATGAGAAACAATCTTTTAATACCTATTCGCCAGTTGTTACTTTAGGTCATACAAAATTATGCGATTTATAAAAAGAATGTCTAAGTGAAATTTAAGGTTGTTATACCGAATCCAGGTACAATAAAAAGGAAAAGCTGGAAAATTTGAGAAAATATGCAACTTCACAGTCACAGCAGTGTTGTTAGATGCTGCTGCGTGGCAGTCTCAGGCTCTGTGGGAGGCCCAGGTTCTGTTTCTGGCCCACCCTAAAAGAGAGAGCAGAATCAAAATTATAGAAGGTCTTAGCCCAGCACAGATGGCACAGTCCACAGAATATAGGACTGAAGTACTGGAAGCCACAAAGTATACAAGTTCGGACCCCCTAGTAGGTTTGAAAACCCTCTGTGTATGCAAGCACAGGTTCCCTGGTTCCTGAGGAGCTAGAGGGCTAGGGACAGGTGAATAGGGCTGATGAGATCCTGTTGAGACACACACACACACACTCTCTCTCTCTCTCATACATGCTATGATGAATGGAAAAGAAAAAAGAACTCTTGGAAGATCTCAAATCTTAGTAAGGTATTTGAGCTTTATCTTCTTGTGGGCAATGACCGTGAAACCATTTAATGGTTTTACACAGAGGATAGATGGAATTTATAGTGAAGAAATTAATTAGAAAAAGACAATGAGAGAGTAGCAGTTACTCAGTTGAGAAATGACAGCAATGGGAATGGAGTAGTCAGCAATTGAAGACATAGTATTTGTGATGTAGAATTTTTTTAATGGTTTATAGATCAGAGATTAGATCTGGGTAACATGAGAAAAGTAACAAGGCAGGAACAGCATTAAAGTTTCTGTTATGAGACATGAGATGACACATTAATTAATAAGGGATATTCTCAGAAATCAGAAGAGCCCAAGTGTGAAATACTTATAAGGAAATTAATATTCTCTTTAAATTGAGACTCAAGAGAAATGTGGGCTAGAGACAAGATATTGGGGTCCATCGGTATGTAAGTATTAAGTGAGGCTACCGGAGAGCAAGCAAGCCTCCGGGGAATGTGCAGGGAAGAATGCTTAGAATAGAACCATGGAAGTCACTAAGGAAAGCAGAGAAAGAGCCTGGAAAAGAGCCTAACAAGAGAGGTAGGTATCTGGATACTTCTATTTTAAAAAGTAACAAGAGGAAAAGTTATATTAAAAGGACAATATGAATATTATCAAAGATTAAGTAAAGACCATAAGTTCTTTCTGGACCTAATTACACAAGATTTTTTTTTAAAAAATGACTAGAGAGAGACAGTGATTTCATTTTTAAGATGACCTATGGCAAGTTACTCTGTTCTTGATCCCATTATTAAACCATTTAGGTATGTCCTCTCTTTGCTATTGTAGAGACTGGCTTCAATTACTGGTCCCAACCATTTCATGCAAGAAAGCCCTGTGTAAAGATTTTTTTAAAAAAGGACAAGAGGGAACCAGCAGTTAGCGTAATGGCTATGTCGCTGGACTCCCACGTAGTCGACCCCGGTTTGTGTCCCAGACCCGGTGGCTTAAAACTCATGCCAGGCACGTGTACGTGCGTGCCCAAGATCCCGAGATGAAAATGGAGAACGGATTGCGGTGTGACCATCCGCCCTGGGGGGTGATTTCTCGCTTTTTGTCTCTATGTCTCTCTCTGTCTGTCTGGTGAGCGCTCGCGCCCTATAGCGAAAACCTCTCAAAAAAAAAAAAAAAGACAAGAGAATAACCACATTTTTTTACCATCAGATTAAAAACCAATTGGATAAAAAGTTACTATGAAGTCAATAATCCTTTAAAATAAAGGTATATTTTCTTTAAAAAAAAATCACAGGATGTTTGAAAAAAGAAAAATCTAAGACATTTGTGCAGCCTGGAGACCATGCTTGGTATTTATGTGTAGTGGTCCCTGTGATAACTCAAGCCCACAAATTGAGAAGCATTATTGATAAG
>NW_006159564.1:1200948-1205104 GCF_000334495.1 Tupaia belangeri chinensis
TTCCGATTTTGAAAATCATTTCTTCAGGTTTAAAAGCGAATCACTGGAGCCAACTGGTGGTATGGTAGCTAAAGCAGCTAGATCCCACATGACCAACTGAACAACTCAAGTCCCAGACCCAGCAGCTTAAGAAACGTGTGCATGGGACCAGCAGTTAGCGTAATGGCTATGTTGCTGGACTCCCATGTAGTCAACCCCAGTTCGCATCCTGGACCTGGTGGCTTAAAACACGCCGGGCACGTGTGCGTGCATGCCCAAGATCCCTGAGAGGAGAATGGAGGAGGAGGGAATGCAGCGTGGCCATCCCCCTGGGGGGTGATTTCTCGCTTTCTATCTCTCTGTTTCTCTCTGTCTGGCAAGCGCACATGCCCTATAGCAAAAACCTCTCCAAAAAAAAAAAAGAAAGAAAGAAAGAAAGAAACGTGTGCATGACACACAAAACATGTTTGCATGCCCAAAATCCTGAAAGGCAAAATGTGATATGACCATCCCCCATCGGATATTCTTTCTCACTTTCCCTCCCTCCTTCTCCAGCAAGTGCAAAATAAAAAATAAAAAAGAAAAAGAAAAACAATTATTAAGCAAAATGGCACATTATGGAAGACTTTATAATGGCTCAAAATGGAATAAAGTTTAATATTTTAAGTACCCTCAACCTCAGAAGATAGCAACTAGATGAGATGTTTTTCTTTAGCAATACCCCAAAGTTCCCATAATTAAAACAAATATGAATACCCTTTGTATTTGCTTTACAAGTTTTTGCTTTCCCACTTGCAGTGTAGACTGTATCCAATTATTGTAATTGGATACAGCCTACACCACACATAAAAATCTCCAACCTCACAGAAGCCCACTAATTCTGCTAGTTCATTTTGTATTAAGGAAAACATAAGCCAACAGACAAAACAAACTGATTTTCCATTCTACTTGCTAATACTGAATCCTGAGGACAACATCTATCCATTCCTTCATTCCTGAAAAATTACAGCTAATGCTCAGGTGGAGAAAAAAGGTAGGTAGGTGGTTAGGGTGTTGGAGTCCCACATGGCTGACCATGGTCCAAGTCCTGGGCCTACCGACTTGCTTTCTCATTTTCCCTCTCTCTCCCTCTGGTAAAATTAAAAAACAATCAGGACCAGCAGATGGCGTAATTGTTACATCACTGGACTCTTGTGTATTCAACTGTGGTTCCAGGCCTGGACCCAGCAGCTTAAAATCATGCTGGGTGTGTGTGTGTGCCCAAAATCATGAGAGGAGAATGGAGGTGAAGGGATTGCAATGGGGGTGTTTCTTGCTTTCTGTCTCTCTGGTTAGCACACACAGCCTATAGCAAAAATCTCCAAAAAACTTAATTAATTAATTAAAAAGTAATCATAATAAATAAATAATTCTTTTAAAAATTATAGCTACTGCTCAGGTGGAAAAAGAACACTCAGAGCATCAGCCTCCTGCCAATTTTTCCATCAGATGAAACAAATGCTTCCCTATTTACAAAACCACTAAGGTTGCCAAATTTAAAGGTGCCATTCAAATACAGAGCTATTTTCCACAGATAATAAATAGATTACAATTGATGGTTAGTTATATTAAGATAGTCTAATAATAACTCTAAAGATTAGCAATAAGACCAAGTCTTCCAATAGTCATTGGTCACCAACAGGTTAAGATACACATTTCCATGAAGTAAATGGCAAAGACATTGTTACTGTTGTTTCATGATGGAATTACCTAGCAATTCAAAACAAGATTAAGGCCAGCATATGGCATAGCAGTTACATTGCTGGGCTCCCACATGGACAACTGTGGTTCAAGTCCCAGACCCAGTGGCATAAAACTCAGGCTGGATGCATGTGCAGGTGCCCAGGATCTCAGGAGGAGAATGCAGAAGGGACTGTGGCAGGGGGTGATTTCTCACTTTCCTCTCTCACATCTCTGTCTCTCTGCGAGCACATGGGCCCTAAAGCAAAAACATCTAAAAAAATTGAAAACATGAAACTGAAAAATTATGATTGTTGACCAAGACAACACTAAAAAACTGAAAAGGGAATTTAAGGAAATCTAAACTCTGAAAGGGAGTTTGCTAAATTCTACCCAAAACCAGTGGCATGGTATCCCTGAAATAAGACAAGGTGGTTGAAAACGAAATGTTAAAATCTAGTTTCATATATGCAAATTAACTTTAATTACTATAGAACTGCTAATTTTATATATTTCCCATTCATCTACTATTCTTCCTTGATTAAAATTATGAAATAAATGATCAGAGAATTTTAGACATATAATAATGACATAGTACAAGTGATAACTAATTCAAAGAATCCATTTGATAACCACTCTCATTGGCAGCATTCAGAATCATCATTTCTTACTAATGGAAGAAATATAAACAATCTAATATTTTAATCCTCTTATTCCACAGGCATGACAGGACATCAAAGTCAGGAGATAAAATGACTTTCTCAGACTATCAATACGGGAGAGTTAAATACAAATTGTACATGTCCTAAGTCCATTGGTTTTCCACCATACTGTAATGCATCTTTTTCTGTATTAAAAAACATAGATGATGTTTACTCTCCCACAGGAAAAAATCATATGGCTCTGTCATGGCCTAACACAATGACTCACATATTGTAGGCAATAAATTATTACTATATCAAACTTCTTTAAAGCTAATTTGACTACTTAGTGAAAACGTATCTTTAGGACCAGCGATTAGCGTAATGGCTATGTCGCTGGACTCCCATGTAGTTGACCACGGTTTGAGTGCCAGACCAGTGGCTTAAACTCACACCGGGCACATGTGCATGGTGTGCCCAGGATCTGGAGAGGAGAATGGAGAAGGGATTGCGCTGTGGCCATCCCCTCTGAGGGGTGATTTCTTGCTTTCTGTCTCTCTGTCTCTCTCTGTCTGTCTGGCAAGCGCATGCGCCCAATAGCAAAAACCTCTCCCCCCCCCAAAAAAAAAAAAGAAAATGTGTCTCCAATCTGAATAGTATAAAGTTGAAATGACATGCATGCTTATAAATGTATGTAAACTTAATATGTACCTAAACAACTTATGCAAGTATATAACTGGCAGTTTTTAACCAAAAGTTTCTTCAAACCTTGATTTACTTTATTACTACCATTGCACAACTCCAGACCCAAATAAAATCCTCCACCTCTCCCAATTCTGATATTGTTGAAGGCGGCCAGGCCAATTCTCCGCACAGCTGTCAGATTGGAAAGCATTTAATAGTTCAACAAAACCGTACAAAGCAGTTCACAGGATCTTCCAATGCTTGGCCTAACATCAGAGAATCTATATCACACATGTTCGCCTTGGTTGGTCATGTACATTTCCAGGAGAAACGGAATAATGAATTTAAGATGCTTCCAGTCAAAAAGTATAAGGGAAAAAAAAAAAAAAAAAGAACTCACTTCCATAAGTGGGAAAAAAAAGGCACAGAAAACCATTTTACCCTTTAGGACTTGTCTTTATCTATATACGGCCATCTAGTTATTACTGTTATATATTTGCTTTTGTAATTATAGTTGTTCATTCTTTCCCACCCCACACCACTTCAAAGAATGGAAGAGTGGGGAGGGAGATTTGCTCCTTATTAAAAGGGTATTATCGGTTAAGTTCTAGGCCTTGGCGATCACAAATGCAATTCATATACCAGCTTACCGATTATTAATGGAATCTGCCTAACTAAATACAATCGTCTTACTTGCAATTGCCCCTAGCACCTCTGACAGTAGGGATAAGTGCTGTGTCACTAAGAAAAAAAAAAGATTTTTTTGAAATCAAAAGGAAACTTTCACTAAGGAATTACCTAGTAATTAAAATGTCACTAATATGTTGCTATTTTGTACCCTCGGGCTACTCAGTTCCCTAGACAGGCAGGGAGAAACGTGTCTTTCCTAAACCCGTGTGCTGCCTTTTGGCAGCTGCTGTCTGATCGGGATCGGAACTCCCTCGCGGCATAACCGGTCAAGGAAATCTGCACCCGCTAGCTTCCACCTCTAGGGCCGGGGCTGCTTCTCACCATTTCCAGGTGAGCACCGGGACCTTCCGGGTGTCCGCTGCCCGGGGCCGGACTGGCCCTGCCCTCCGGGGTCTTCCGTTCGCTGTTGCGCTTCAGGCCGCCGGCGTCGCCCCGGCCTCCGG
>NW_006159564.1:1205252-1249163 GCF_000334495.1 Tupaia belangeri chinensis
GAAGAGCGGAGGGACGGAAGGAAGTCAATGAGCTAGCGAGCACGCTAGGCAGCCAGAGCGGACGACAGAAAAGGGCCAGAGGTCACCGGAAGCCCAGGGCATGCCGGGCCAGACCTGGCCGTCCTTCTCCTCCCCTCTCAATGAGGCGAGGGAGGAGGGAGGGAAAGTCACTTCCGGGTTAAGGGACCTGTGGGTGTGAGTCCCGGCCGCCGTTTCTCTTTCCTTTCCTTCCGCTGCAGTTAGGGAGAATCACTTCTGGGGCCTCGGGCTCCCTATGATAGCCGAAGTCGTCCCCTACACCCTCAGGAAAAAAGGGCAGACGGCCTAGCGAAGCGGAGGGCGCGGAGACGGCGGGCTCGGTGTACACGGGTTATCCGAGCAGAGGAAGCAACTGCGCAGCCGCGCAGGAACTGGGCGGGCGTGGCGGAGCAGTTGTGCAGGCTATTGGCTGGCAGGTGGAGTGGGCGGGGCGTAGGCCGAACCGCCGGGCGCACTGGCCGGCTTTGCACCCGGTTTTCCCGTTTTTGCCACGTTAGCGCTCCTGAGACCTGGCGGGCCGTTAGCTCGGTTTTCTGCCCGCGTGTTGGGGAAACCAACGGATTGGACGGATTTTTGAAAGTGAGGAAAGAGCTCAGCCTTAAGCTAGCCTGCCGTGTCACTGATCTTCGCTCTAACACAGCCACATTTTAGTATGGATAATTTCTGGATTATTGGGGACAACAGTTGGTAGCAGAATAGGTAGAATAGGTTGACTCCAATTAAAACAGCTTGAAAGCGATCCCTGTGGTTCACCATCTGTAGCCATTAGGAAAACTATGACGTCTGTGTTGTAAGGAAGTTCTTGAACTGAGTGGATAGATGGGCGAAGCCCCAGAGTTTCCACCTGCTTTCAGCTTGTCGGTATTTTCACCCTGCGCTGGATTCCACCTGACACCGCAGCCCACGCTGCGCTCCCTGGAGCACCCGCGCCTTCCCCAGCGCTTTAGTCCGCCCACTCCCATGCTTGTTTTTCAGTAGTTGTCTTAGCCTTCTGATATCATTCCCACATCTTAATCTCAATTCATAGCTTTCATAGCTCTAATAGTTTTGTCAGATTTTTTTGTCCATGCAGTACACCAAAATCTCTTAAAATATTAAAAGTACCTTTGGAATGTATTGTTTAGCATACACAGTACTTTTAAGATGAAAAAACAATGTTTTAAAGATTTTTCCCGAGGGCTCATGCACTCCTGGGAGACAAACAGGGAAAGTGAGAAATCATCCTCCAGGACAGCCAAGCATGGGATTTCCGGCATGCGTGCGCTAGATCCCCCGTTATTTTCTGTTTTTTTGTTTGTTTGTTTGTTTTTTGTTTTTGTTTCATTTTGTTTTGTTTTGTTTTTAGTTTTGTGTGTGTGTGTGTGTTGTTTTGTTTTTTGAGAGGTTTTTGCTATAGCGCTTGGAGCTCCCCAGAGAGACGAAAAGGGAGAAATCACTACCCAGGGGGGATGGCCACATCGCAATCCCTTCTCCATCCACCTCTTGGGATCTTGGGCACGCATGCACACGCGACGGCATGAGTTTAAGCCACTGGGTCTGGGACTCGTACCATGGGCCACCACGTGGGAGTCCAGCCACATACCATTATGCCAACTGCTGGTCTCAGTTCTGCAATTTTTATAAGCCACCCATCCAGGATTTTAACTGTGAAGTAGGCCATGTGGGATCCAGCTCCCATAATCACCATGACACTGGCTGGGCCCCATAAAAGACCTCTAGACGTTAATACCACTGACTGTGTGTGTGTGGTTTTTTTTTTGGGGGGGGGCTGTAGGCAACTCTGCTATCTTATCATGTGAGGGATGGATTAGATGGTTTCTAAGATTCCTTATGTTTTAAAATTATATAGTGTTATCTTTTCAGTTGTAGTGAAAGGCTTTCTAATTGTTAGCATTAGATAGATGGTTGACTGTCCAAAACTTCCAGTGAGTCGGTAAACATGCTTATAGTAATCATATGCAGCTCTATTCACTTCCTAGTCTCTCTTGGATTTTCTTTGTTTTTCTTCACTGAAAAATTACCAGAGAGAAGGATCTACACCTGTTATCTCTATTTATCTATTCCCCATTTAATCCAAAATCTGTTGTAATCTAGTTTATAACTTTATAATGAGTGTGAAACTGCTTTAGAAGTCACAATCTTTATTATTCTGGTTTTCTTAAGCTTTTACTTGATGGGGCTAGTCACTCCATTGAAACATTGTAACCCTTGGCTTTCAGGAGAGATGCTCCTGGTTCTTCTATTCTTTAACCAATCTCTGGGTTAGTGCTGTTTAGTAGAACTTTCTGTGAGATGGAAAATATTGCATATCTGTGATGTCCATATGGTAGCCACTAGTTACATATGGCCATCAAGTGCTTAAAATGTAGCCAGTGTGACTAAATAACTACAGTGTGTATTTTATTTCATTCAGTTTCATGTAGTTAATAACTACCATATTGGACAACATAGTTCTGGATCGTCCTCAGGTACAGGAATGCATAAGAATTTGTCTTTTCTGTCTGCAGTCTCTCCATTAGTAACCTAAGTAAATCTCATTGCTCAGGTGCCATTTCTCTGCAGATACACTCTATCCACCTATTCCCTCCGGGTGGGTGATGTGTCTCTTTATGACTAGTGCTACTTACTGACCAGCTTTGTTTGGATGCCTCATTTTCTCAAAGAAATGTAACTCATTGTCTTCCCTCCCCCCCCCCCAATCCCACTACGCTTTTCTTACTGCTACTACTATTTTATTAGTTACCCTTACTTAAAACCTTAGATCTTGGGACCAGCAGTTGGCGTAATGGCTATGCCACTGGACTCCCACGTAGTCGACCGCAGTTCGAGTCCTGGACCCAGTGGCTTAAACTCACACCGGGCGTGTGTGCATGCGTGCCCAAGATCCTGAGAGAAGTGAGGAGAAGGGATTGTGGTGTGGCCATCACCCCTGGGAAGTGATATCTCGCTTTCTGTCTCTGTCTTTCTGACGAGCGCACGTACCCTATAGCAAAAACCACTCAAACAAACAAACAAACAAGAAAACCTTAGCTCTTTTCAGAACTGTCTCCTTGTCAACCTACCTACCTAAGCACAAATCATACCAATATATGCATACATAAACTCAAAATCAGCTATGGGGTCAGCAGGTGGCACACTGGACTCCCACATGGCCAACCATGGTTTGAGTTCCAGACCTAGAGGCTTTTGAATCATGCCAGGTGGGGGTGCATGCATGCCAAAAGCCCAAAAGGAGAAGGGATTGTGACATGGCCATTTCCCCAGGAGGATGATTTCTCCCTTTCCCTCTCACTCTCTTTCTCACTGTCTCTCTCTCTGTCTCTGTGCTCTCAGGTGAGCACACATCCCCTATGACAAAAAACCTTTCCAAAAATAATCAGCTATGAAGTCCTCAGCAAGATTAATTTCTTTGTAATATTTTAAAAACATCTTTCCTCATTTTTATGACCTTTGCCACTTCTCTACTTCAAATAGATGAAAACACCTGCCAACCTAAAATGAAGGGTGAAACACAAGTGAAATAAAAGCGGTTTATTTCAGCCAGGACTTAAGGCTAATTTGCTTTATATGAACAGACTCCGATTCCTCAGAGATGTGCTCATCCAGATGACAAAGAAAGCTGGTTTATATAACGAACAAAAGGGCAAGAAGAGAGAAAGGTACAAATTGTTAAGAGTATGTTGGCCCGTTTCAAATAATGCAGGCAGCTTATTGGTAATGCATTATTCCTTCCCTCATGAACTTGAGAACACTGGGATGGAGCAAGGGTGGGGGTCCCATTGTAAAATCTGGAATCCTTTAAAACATCACAATTTGTTTACTGTAAAGTAAAATGTGCCTTTTGGGCAATAACTCAGATGAATGTGGGGCATAAAATCCAAGGCTCATGTTTACTCAGGCCTTTAAAATTTCATTGTACCTTGAATTCCACAGACTGCCTAGAACTGCTTTTCTTTCACAGACCTCAAAGTGTGTATGACATGTAACAGATGCTTAATAAATAATTTCTTCCTGTTTCAATTTAGGCTGCTATAATAACAGGTACCATGGATTGAGTAGCTTAGAGACAGCAGCAGTGTATTTCAGGCAGTTCTGGAAAATATAAAGTCTGGCATCACAGTGACAGCATGATCAGATTCTGGTAGGTCCTCTCTTGCAGGTTGCAGCCTGCTGATTTCTCATTATACACACACACACACACACACACACACACACACACACACACACTGTGGAAAGGTGCAGGAGAGCTAGCTAGTTTGTTTCATAAAGGCACCGGTGGCTTGCTTTCTTGCTTTCTCTCTCTTTCTCCCTCCCTCCCTCTCTGGTCAAATTAAAACAAAGTTAAATAAGATAGTTCTTTAAAAAAAAAAAAAAAGTCACTCATCTCATTCTTAAAGGCTCCATGCTTTTTACCCAATCACTTCCCAAAGGCCTCACCTCCTAATACTATCACATTGTGAATCAAAATAAGAATTTAGGAGGAGGGATGCAAGCGTGCTGTCTATTACACTTTCTTTTTTTTCTGCCTCTCATCTACTGTCTTCATCTTTTCTGAGTCCTACATTTGCTTCCCAGAGAGCTCCCCTGCCTCGAGTGCAGCTGCACCGTGGTATCAGATCGCTGTTCTACAGCATAACCACAGTTTCATTCTTGAGCTCAAAGACTTGTAGACCCTCTCCACGTGTGCATTATGAAGTAAAATGTTTTTGCACATCCACCTCCTCCCCTCATACAGTGTCTTCCTCTCTGTGGCCCACATGATGAGCATTGTTTAAAATTATTTCTGTGACCACCCCTTCCACAACATGGAAGCTCTGTGAAGACAGAAATTTTGTTCATCTTGGACTCCTAGAGCCCAGAAGATAGTGTTATGCTTACTTTTATATGTTAATTTGGACTATGCCATGCACAAATACTTGGTCAAACATTATTCTAGGTGGACCTGTGAGTGTTTGTGGGTGATATTAATGTTTGAATTGGTAGACCAGTAAAGGAGATTGCCTTCCCTAACATTGTCAGTGGTTGTGGCCCTCATCCCACCCATTGAAGGCCAGAATAAAACAAAAAGCCTGACCATCCCCCAGTAAGAGGGAACTCCTCCTTCCTGAATGCCTTAAGTGGGGCCAACAGTCCTGGCCTTTTGGGCTTGACCTAAAACATTCTTGAATCTTGAGTTTCCCAACTTTCGGACTGGAGCTGTACTTTCAGTTCTCCTGGATCTCCGGCTGGCTGTAGAATGCAGGATTTATTAGCCTCCATAATTGGATAAGCCAGTCCTTTGCAATACTAATAACCTATGTTCATATGCATGTATCATTTTTCTGTAACTTGTTCTGTTTCTCTTGCAAACCCTAATACATAGATTTCAGTAGCAGGAGTTGGGTGCTGCTGTAACAGATACCTAAGAATTTGGAATTGGCTTTGGAACTTGATACAGGTTGGGAGAGTTTTGAGGTACCTGCTTGTCTTAGGCCATTGCATAACCATAACAGAAATACCTGAGCCTGGGCAATTTATAAAGAAAAGAGGTTTATTTGGCTCACAATTTTGGTGGCTGGAAAGTCTGAAAACATGGGACTGGCCTCTGGTCCTGTATTGCTACATGGCTGAGGGAAGTGGAAAAGGAAGCAAGCAAATCCAAAGACACAGACTTACATGCAGCCAACTTGGTTTAAAAAAAAAATCAAGTATATTTATTTCTTTTACTCATGGCAGGGAGTGCATATGATGCATGATATTGGGGTGTTGGGGCCCAATACCAGTACCTGACTTGGAACCATGAGATGACTAGGTTCTTGTCTCACGCTCATGAAGAATCAGAGATGCCAACACATGGAGAAGCAGCAAAGCAGGAGTTTATTAAAGCAAGAAAAAGAAAGTTCTCACACAGGCGGAGAGGGGTCTAGAATAGTCTACCGATTTGGAACTCTTGTCAGGGGTTTTCATCCAGCAGTCTGAACACTGGACTGGCTCTCAGATGAGAAAGTGAGTTTCCAAATATAGTTACACAGTAGTCTGGATGATTTATTACTCCATTCTTCTTGTGATCCACAGGCTGTATCAGTTTGCTCTGTTTTTTAGAACCTAGTTAACAAATAGAAACTGTTACCCTTAGTAATAGTTTTTTAGAGCCCTAATGTGGCCTTTGTTAAAATGTAGCCGTTGTGGCTGCATCTTGGGTAAAGCTTGCTGTGTCTGTCTCACCGGCCTGTGTGTTTAATATGTCTATTTCCTGCATTCCATACTAGAGAGAGGTAGAAATAGAGAGAGAGAGTGAGATATACCTTCGACAGGGTATCAAGTTACAGAATACATTTCATCACAGCAATGCAATAAAACAGCAAGATTGCCATGAAGGGACTATTGGTAGAAGCGGGGACAATAAAGGCCAGTCTTATGAGGTCTCAGACCAAAATAAGAAACAGGTTTCTGACAACTGGAGGAAAGGGCATTTTTATCACCAAGTGAGAAGACATGTGACTGTGTTGTGGTCTAGTATGCAAAGCAGAATTTGCATGCAACGAAATTGGGTATTTAGCAAAAGAGATATCCAGGTATCAAAGGTGCAGCTTAGGTTCCCCGTACCGCTTAAAGTAAAATACAAGAGGAGCGAAGTAGGTTGAAGAAGGAATTGTTAAGCAAAAAGGAGCCAGAACTTGGAGAATTGGAAAATATTCAGCTCAGGCATATTGCAAAAAAATGAGAACATCTGTTCTGAAGGGAACACTAAGGCCGTGATGAGCAACCATGCGCTGAAAGGATCATGGATGCAACTCACGGACTTAATCAGCCATCTCAGCAGAAGCCAGAAAATCAGTGGGACTTTACTAACAAAAACACTGCCAGCTGACACTAAAGGGAACAGAAAAACTGGGACGGGGAGAGGGAAGACAATCCATCTTGGATTTTACAAGTTGGAACCAAAAATCTGTTTGGCTATGAAAATGCGTTATCCTTCAAGAAAAGGGAGGAATGAACCCGAAGGTGATTCAGAAATCCTTGGGGCTGCTGCTTCTACTACAAGTCTAGAGAATAGGGCTGGTTCCTCCTGTGCTAACAGGAGTGCCTCTCCAGGGTTGGTAGACCAGGATGCCCCACTTAGTACCTCGAGGAAAGGGCTTTCCCTAGCAGAGAGTCTGTAGACTGAGCTGCCTCCTCCGCCCCAAGCTGAAGGGAGATTCTCCTTTGCAGAACCATGGGCAGAGTGGGGCATTGATACTACCACACCAACGGGCTTGGAGAGCAAAGGATTGAACCTAAGAGGATTATCCTTCAGCCTTAAAATCTAATGCAATCTGCCTAGTTTTGGACTTGGTTAGAACTACCACTTGTTCTTTTCCTATTTCTCCCTTTTGGAATGGAGTGTCTCTCTTGTACCTTTCCCATCATTACATTTTGGAAGTCCATATTGTGTGTCTTCACAAATTCACAGCTAAAGAGGAATTTTGCCTCGGATGAATCATACTTCAAATCTCACCCACACCTGATGTAGATGATTTTTTAAGTTTTTATTTTTTTTTCTACAGGGTGCATGTGCTTGCCAGAAAAAGAATGACAGAGAGAGGAAAAGTGAGAAATCACCCTTCAGGGAGATGGTCATGCTACAATCCCATCTCCATTCTCCTCTTGGGATTTAGGGCACACACACACACACACAGGCTCTTAGCATGATTTTTAAGCTGCCAAGTCCAGAACTTGAACTGTGGTCAACCATGTGAAAGTCCAGTGCTTTATTCACCACACCACCTGTTGGCCCAATGTAGATGATATTTCAGTGAAACTTATTTAAAGTTGATGTAATGAGCTAAGACTTTCAGTGCTGTTGAGATGAAATGAATAGATTCTGTATATTGTGAAGAGGTGAATTTTTGAGACTTGATGCCACCCTCCCACAACCAAAAATATACTTAGTCTGATAGGGTTGCTATAACAAAATACCATCAGCTGGATGGCATGAACAACAGAAATGGATTTCTCACAGTTCTGGAGTCTGGGGAGTCCAAAATCAAGTTTCTGACCTGTGTTTGTTTTTGATGAGCGCTCTCTTTCTGGCTTATAGTCAGCTGTTTTCTTGCTGTGTCTCCACATGACCTCTTCTTGTGTAGGCAGAGAAAACTCTCTTGCAGCTCTTAAAATTTACTAATGCCATCAGAACAGGAACCCACCCTCAAGACTTTGTAAACCTAATTACCTCTCAAAAGCCCCATCTCCAAATGCTATTATGGGGAGCTAGGGCTTCAACATGTGGATTTGAGTCAGGGAGAGCTGAGCAGTATGCAGACAGTCCATAACAGTTAGCGTACAGGAAGCTCTTAATTAATTTTATGAATATTCTACTATAGATATAAAAGAAAGAAATAATGGCTTTCAAGATGGAATAGGTAGAATTTTCAGTTACATTATTTAAAAAATCTGTAATTTTTGCTTGATAAAAACTAAACATTAAAAAAAGAACTTTAAAATATGCTTATTGAGTGCCTACTACATGCTTCCTCTAGGCTCCTGAAATACTCTTTCTGGAAGTTTCTTAAAACAAATCACTTTTCTACCTTGTCTTATAGAATTATACTTGTCTTAAGTTACCTGTGGGATAATAAAAACCTCAAGAACAGAAGCTGTATTGGATTTGTCTTACATCCTGTACTGTGTCTATAATGTCCCCTCTAATCCTGTAAGTCAGGGCAAAGTAACATATTTTCTCTTTCTCCGTTGGACTGCCCGTTAAATTTTTTCCCCACAATTACCGTATTGCCATAATTATTGCTCTGTATCTGCTATCTGTGCTCAATTCCGTGTCTCTGAAGAGTGGGAACGATGTTCTAGTCATTTCTGTACTCCTGCATCTGTTATAGGGTGCGGCCTATGATGCGTGCTTGTTAACTTGTTTCTCCACCCAACACAATACCTGAAACATGGTCACTCCAAGTAAGGAGCTGATACAGTGTTTGTTGAGCAGTTTTCTGACAACTGCTTCGTCTCTGTTGACAGTATAAACAGTCTAGCACCAGTGTTGCTGTCCAACAGCCCTGGCATCAGCCGGGATAGTAACTCAGTTTTTACTGCTTCTGCTGCTGCCACTGCCAGAAATAGTCTGCTTCCGTCACAGCCACCATCGCAGCTGCTAGCTCCCAGGCCCCAGCATGCCGCAGTGCACTGCTCCCACCCTCACCATGTAGCCGCTTCCAGCAGGACCATCACTGTTTTGTTCTTTGTGCCCACTGATACAGAAGGCCTTTCTCCACCACCCTCCCCCCGAGTCCTCACACTGGTCATTTTCTCTCAGTCCTGATGGTTTCTGCCTCTTCAACTTCCATCGAAGCATCAGTTGAGTGGGTAGTGCTGCCTTGCTTCTCAGGGGAAATGTCACTTCATGATTCAATCAAGTGACTGCTGTTTTTACTGTCAAAAGAAGCCTCCGCATTTTTCTTCAGGGAGCAATCCATAGTAACCCCAGTTCCTTCCCCTTAGCTGTGACTGATGGGTCATATGTGTGCTTTAGGCACTCGCTTGCTGCTTCTCTGCCTACTCACACGGCTTTATGAGATCTGCCATCCTCATCCGCTTAGTTCAATGCCACCCACAAGAATGTGTGTCATTCGTGAATGCAGAAATGTTGCCTTGCTCTTTCATTCGTAAAGGTAGCACAAAGAGGTTATGTTTATTGTGCAGAGATGCTGGGACCAGGTGGGGGCTGAGGTCCAGTAGTTCACCCCAGCCCATTATCAGACTGGGTCTGCCTGGAGAAAGGTGCTTTTATTTCTGATTTGCACAAGTTACTGTCAATCACTTAGCGACGGGCCTACACTGGAACATCCACCCATAAAGGGCACCATTTTCTACTTCACTCATAATAGACCAGAAGCTCTATGGATGCAGCCCTGATCTGAGCGTGGTCTAGCATTGAACCTGGGAGCCTCTGGGCTGTGCTTTCTTATCTTGACCTTCTGCTGTTTTTCCTAACTAGTTCCAGCAATGAAGAGCAGACTTAATTTTGTTACATTATGAAAACATTTTTAAGCCACAGGAAGTAGTTTCTTTACTTCCACATTGGTTATCTAGTACTCCTTCACAAACGACCCCAAAATATGGTGGTTCAAAACTATTATTTTATTGCATCTCACAATTTTCTTACTCAGAAGTTTGGACAGGGCTTGACAGACTCTTCTCTACTAGTATCAAGAGATTATTCAGTGGTATTTGGCTGGAGGATGGGTTAGTCTTGAGGGTTCAAGATGGCTTAATCAAGGCTAATCAAAAGGGAGATTATCCTAAGTATAACTGACCTAACCAAATGAGCCCTTAAAGAGGTCAAAGAGATTAGAAGTGAGAGAGATTTTTTCCTACTGGCTGTGAAGAAGCAAACAAATGTAGGGTCACATGACAAGGAACTCTCAGATCTAGGAGTGGCCCCAGGCCAACAGCAAGCAAGAAACAGAATATAAGCACAAAAAAACAAAACAAAACAAAACAAAAAAAACCCCAGAATTCTTCAACAGCTAGTGAGCCTGAAAGAGGATGGTAAGCCTCAAGTATCTTGATTTCAGAATTAATAGAGGACCTGGTTCACCTGTATTTAGATATCTAAGTTATAAACACCTAAGATAATAAGTTTCTGTTGTTTTAAGCTGCAAGTTTATGATAATTTCATATGTAGCAATAAGAAACTAATAAAGCCTAAGTCGTAAAAATTAAAGGAGAACCCTACTTTGTGGCATACACAAAATGGCAGAATAGATAAAGATGTAAAGATAGAAAACCAAAGCTTTAATTTTTTTTAAAGTTTTTGTTACAGGGCACATGCATTTGCCAGAGAGAAAGAATGAAAGTGGGGAATCACTTCCCAGGGAGATGGCCGAGCCACAATCCCTTCTCCATTCTCCTCTTGGGATTTTGGGTGTACTCACACGTGCCTGTTGTGATTTTCAATCACAGTTGCATTCCAGGACTCAAATTGTGCAGCCAGCCATGTGGGCACCAAGTGCCTTAACCTCCATTCCACCTGTGGTCCCCAAACTTTAAAGTTTTAGAAGAAAATGTAAGAGATTATCTTGGTAACTTGAATGTATGTCATTCAAACTTTTTTTTCTGCTATAGGACACAGTCCAGAGTGTAGTCACCAGAGAGGGACAGAGAGAAAGAAAGGGAAAGTCATTCAAGGATAAAGAACAGTCCTTATAGGACCAGCAGGTGGTGGGGAGGTTAAGCCACCAAATCCCACATGGCTGACGGCTTGGTTCAAGTCAGGACCCAGAGGCCTGAAAAACATGCTGGGCACATGTGTGTGCATGCCCAAAACTCCAGGAGAAAAATGGAAGAGAAGGGATTGCAGTGTGGTCACCCTCCCAGAGGGTGATTTCTTATCCCGTGCTACTCCCTCCCAATCTCTATCTGGCAAGTACACATACCCTAAATAGTCCTTATAAAGAAAAAGAAGTTAGGCTATATTGAAAATAAAAATTATATATACTTAAAGTCTTGTGTATTTTTATTTTTTGAGAGAGTGAGAAAGCCAAGCACCTTCCATGGTGTCTCACACTATGCTCTCCAACCCTCTTTCCAACCACCAACATTCCAGTCAACTAGGATCACCAGCCTGCCTATGCATGCCCAGCTTTATAGAACATTGCACCACTGCTACACCCTGTTGAAAATAAAAATTATATATACTTAAAGTCTTGTGTATTTTTATTTTTTGAGAGAGTGAGAAAGCCAAGCACCTTCCATGGTGTCTCACACTATGCTCTCCAACCCTCTTTCCAACCACCAACATTCCAGTCAACTAGGATCACCAGCCTGCCTATGCATGCCCAGCTTTATAGAACATTGCACCACTGCTACACCCTGCAGCTGGGCCAAACTTTTTTTTTTTTTTTTTTTTTTTTTTTGCCATAGGGTATGTGTACTTGCCAGAGAGCAATAGAGAGGAAGAGAGGGAAAGTGAGAAATTACCCCCCAGGGAGAATGGTTATGCCACAATCCTTTCTCCTCCAGTTTCCTCTCCAGACTTTAGGCATGCACTCACATGGACCTGGCATGATTTTCAAGCCACTAGTTCCAGGACTCAAACCACATAGTTGGCCATGTGAAATCAAGCAGCTTAACCTCCAAGCTTCCTCTTGGCTCTGGGCCAAACATCTTCTAGCTTTCATAAAACAAATGACACTAAAAAAATATCAGGAGACACAACACATACTGACAAAAGATATTTGTGATGCATAAAACCTATGGAAGGTTAACATATACAGAGTATTTGAAAAACTCCTACAGGGAACCAGCAGTTAGCATAATGGCTATGTCACTGGACTCCCACGTAATCGACCGCAGTTCAAGTCCCGGACCTGGTGGCTTAGAACTCACGCTGGGTGCGTGTGCGTGTGTGCCCAAGATCCCGAGAGGAGAATGGAGGAGAAGGGATTGTGGCGTGACCATCCCCCCTGGGGGGTGATTTCTCGCTTTCTGTCTCTCTGTCTCTCTCTGTCTGTCTGGCAAGCACATGCGCCCTATAGCGAAAAACCTCCCCCCCCCAAAAAAAAACAACAACAAAACAAAACAAAAAAAACCCTCCTACAGAGCAATAAGAACAGAGACAACTTAGGAGGAAAATGAACAAAGGATATAAATGACTTATTCATACAAGGAATGCAGGTGGCCAACAAACATATCCTTAGCCTCACCAGTAAGTAGGGAAATGCAAATTAAAACAATGAGATTTCATTCTGTATCTATAATATTGACAACAATTTTAAAATTTGGTAGGGATGAGGGAAGTAAGGATGTCAGAAAATACAGTTGTAAATTGGTTGAACTACTTCAGAGAACAATTAGTATGTGTATTTCTTTGTGTGTGTCTCTAGGTTCTTTTGCTCAACTGTTGGTATTTAATAAAATTAAAAGTTTAAATGCATCTAATACAGAAATTTTAGCTCTAGATATACACTCCAGAAAAACACACTGCACACACACACACACACACACACACACACACAGAGCAATATTCAGGGCACCACTACATGTAATAGCACAAAGCTGAAATTACATAAAAGCACACCAATAGCAGAATATATGAATTATTATTTTAAAGATAATGCCACCATTAACCCAAGAAATAGAACTTTGCCATCATGCCAAACACTTCTAGGTGTCCTATCCAAATAACAATATTATTTCTGCTCCCTGTAATGAGTAACTATGATCTTTACTTATACAATAATGATTTACTTGTGTAGTTGTGTGTGTGTGTGTGTGTGTGTGTGTGTGTGTGTATTACCTGTGCAACCCAAGACACTGTGGATTAATCTTGTCCATTTAAAAAATCGATATTTTGGGACCAGTAACTGGCATAATAATTACGTTGCTGGACTCCCACATAGTTGACAGTGGTTCAAGTTCTGGACCTGGTGACTTAAACTCACACCAGGTGCGTGTCCATGCCTACCCACAAACCTGAGAGGAAAATGGAGAAGAAGGGATTGTGGCATGGCCATTCCTCCAGGGGGTGATTTCTCCCTTTCTGTCTCTCTGTCTCTGTCTGTCTTTCCAGGGAGTATATACACCCTATAGCAAAAATCTAGTCCCCCCCCCCAAAAAAAATGTTTTATAAGTCTCTTTTAATCTATATTGGTAGACAGGTCTAGATCCTAAACCAGATTCAAGTTTGAGTGCTTTACAAGTTTTATAGACGGCAGATAATGTCTGGGTGTCTATCTGATACCACCAGCAGTTGACGTTGAATGTCCCCTAATTCAATAGAGGTTGCAACATAGTGATATTCTACTTCTATTATCTCATTTTTATTTATTAGTTAGAATAATTCTATAAAGGGAATTTGAAATGTAAACTATCTATCTTTGGCTCCTGAGTCTTTTTGAGAGGATCCTGGTAACTGTTGATAATTTCCTTGCTTTCTATTAATGACAAGAAGTTCCAAGGTCATTTTCTATACTGCCTGCAACTAACTAGAAATCATCTATTTCTTCAAGCAGTACTTTTTGTCATTGTTATTGTTTATTCATTTTTTATATCTTTTGTTTTGTTGCTGTTGTTTAGTGAGAAATTGCGTTTCAAGACCACAGTCTGAGTGCTAGAGATGCTCTTTGAAGTTGGACTGGTCACTGTTCCTAGATCTTTCCGTGCACAGAGTCAGAATACAGAATGTGGAATACAGAATATCTCAAGTTTACCTTGACTTGTTCACTGTAAATTCATGTCTGCAAGTCAGTTTTGCTGGGTATAAAGTTTTTAGCCTATTTTCTTCATAACTTGATGATCTGCATAATTCTTATTCTGGTTATACTAACAGTGTGCTTTTTTCCTTTGTTTGAAAAGTCTTTTTTAAGAATTATTTTATTTGTTATTATTATTGTTGTTATTTTAAATTTGACCAGAGAGAGACAGAGAGACAAGTAGAAAGTGAGAAACCAAGCCACCAGGGTCTAGGACTCAAACCTTGGTTGGCCATGTGGGAGTCCAGTACTTTAGCCTTTGCACCACCTGCCAGCCCTTTATTTCCTTTCTTTTTTTAATTGCCAGAGGGCACATATGGAGAGAGAGAAAAAGAAAGAAAGAGAAAGAGAAAGAGAGAAATCACCTCCTAATACAGCGTGGTCACATTGTAATCCCTTCTCCTCCATTTTGCTATCCTGTTGGGATTTGGGGCACCTGAGGATATGAACCCAATGTGCCTTTCAAGACACAGGGGCTGGGATTACGACCATGGTCAACCATGTGGGGACCTGACTCTCTTAGCCATTGTCCCATGGGGCTGGCCTAACAACAATGCAATTACTGACGATGATGCTTCCAAAACAATGTTTCTTTGGTATCTTAAGTAAGGTAGTACATTTTCTTCTGGTATAAAGCATCGCTGATAAAAAATCTGATGGCAATTTTGTGGTCTTTCCTTTGTAACTCAAGTTCACCACTCTACCCCACCCTCCAGAGTTCATTAAGGAATTTTTTGTTCTCTTTAAAATTCAGTAAAATATACTAGAATATATTCTGGTGTTGGTTGTTTGGGGTTGATAATTTACAAATATATCGTAGCCTTTTCAATATGTAGTTTTAAATATTTTTTTCAGGCAAGCTTTTTGGATTATAGTATTTGTCCCCTTGCTTTGATTTTCTTTTTCAGGGAGTTCATTATAAAGTCAATGTTCTTTATATGCCTTCACATTTGTGAGTTTGTCTTGAATTCTTTTTGTCTTTTTCTTGATTTCCTTTTTGTTAAACAATTCTTTTTGTGTTTTCTATTTTTAAGGCATTATTGGTTGTGTTTATTCACTCTTAAATTCTTTCATTTCTGAAGTGATTTTTTCCTTTACTTTTATTTCCTGAATTTTATCACATTGTTTCTGTGTTATTTTATTATATTTAAGTCTTCTATGTCTTATATCACTTTATTGATGTAATTTACTTCATTTTGAAATAGTATATGACAACATCATTTTTTTTTTCAGGCACATCTTTCTGGCATGCTTTCATTGTATGTTATGCTTTCTAGACCTGTATTTACAGCATTCTTTTTAAAGAGAATTATTTACTTAATTAATTTATTATTATTAATTTTTTTCACCTTTTTTATCCCCAGAGAAAGAGAGAGGGAGAGAGAAAGCAACCCACCAGGTCTGGGACTTGAACCGTAGCCGGCCATGTGGGAATTCCAGGGCCTTAACCACCACACCACCTGCTGGCCCCTGTGTTTACAGTATTCTTATAAAAATGTGTGAGATCTGGGAACCAGCAGTTAGCGTAATGGCTATGTCGCTGGACTCCCTCGTAGTCGACCGCAGTTCACGTCCCGGACCTGGTGGCTTAAAACTCACACCGGGCGTGAGTGTGTGCCCAAGATCCCGAGAGGAGAATGGAGGAGAAGGGATTGCAGCGTGGCCATCCCCCAGGGGGGGTGATTTCTCGCTTTCTGTCTCTATGTCTCTCTCTGTCTGTCTGGCGAGCGCACGAGCCCTATTAACAAAAACCCCTCCCCCCCCAAAAAAGTGTGAGATCTTACCTTTAATATTTTTCATTCCTCATTGTTATTTGAAATTCTGAAACATTTTGAATGATACTGGGTGCAGGAGTTTTTTTTTTTTTTTTTTTTTTTTTTGTTAATTCCAGAGCTCCCTCTTGTGTTGTGTTTGTGTAGTAATCAAAAAGATTACAGCTTTCTTTCTATTACTAGTATGTGCTGGCTATGTTCCCCATCCCACTTCATTATAAATCTTCTCTTTTCTTCATCTCTTCTGTCCTTATTTACTTCAGTTTTGATTCCACTCCTGGCAGTTTCTCCTCCATGTTTGGCCTACTCCTAGCAAGAAGATCCAGCATGTCAGATTTCAGCCCTTTCAGTCCTTCTCACCACAGGCTTTTGTACTTACCCTGTACTGCAGAAAACAAGCCGCTCCCAGTGTCAACTTGTGTTCTCAAATTGGTTTCTCGTACTTTTCAAACTATTGGCTCCTTTGTGGTTCTCATTTTCTCAGGTCTGGAAGATGTCCGTTGGCTCCCTTTTTCCTCCTTCAGAGACAACAACTATGCCAGATCTTTAGTTGTTGACCATTTGACCCCGCGTCTTCCACTTTGGGGTGCAGCACATCTTGGGAGACATCTCATCACCTAGTTTTATTATAGATTCATCCATAGGTATTTTCTTCTGCAGTTACTCTGTGAGTTTTTCTGTGAGGATTTGGTGAGACTGAAACCCTACGTTGTCATCACTGCTGCCTCCCCAGAATATCTCTAGCTCCAAAGCATTTTGATTCCATGGCTACCCATTTAGAAAAGTATTTTTTTTCTATTTTAAAAATTCTTCTTAAATTTTATTCTAAAATAATAACACAATCACAAGAATTTGAAAGTAAGTGTACCTGAAGTCCCATGCACCTTTGCCCTGCTTTTCCCAGTGTTGACGACATACATGACGGTGGTGCAAATTAAGACAAGGAAGTTGACACTGATACGATTCACGGTGGCTTATTCATGTTTCACCAGCCATTCACGCACTCATCCGTGTGTAGTTCTGTGCAATGTTACCAACACATAGCTTCGTGTCACTACTGTTAGTGTAACCGCTGCCACAAAGTCGGAACCATTCCATAACCTCGCAGCTGCCTCAAACTCTTACAGCCACAAACTCTCCACCAATCTGTAACGCACGGAACCATTCAGCCCTTCCTCACGTCCGTGATTGCTATTTGAAGAATGTCACATAAATACCATTTTTTGAATGTAAAGTGCCTTTTGAGGTTGGACTTTTTCACTCGGCATAATTCTATGGAGGTCAATCCAAGTTATTGTGTGTATCAAATATTCATCTGCATATTTTTGCATATGTATAGATTTCATCTTTCTAAGATAAATGCCCAAGAGTGCAGAATATATGTGCAGTTTTATAAGAAACTGGTAAATTATTTTCCAAAGTAGCCATTTCTCATTTTTATCAGCAATGTATGAATAATCCAGCTTCTCTGCTTCCTCTCCATAATTTGATGTTAACCTTTTTTTTTGCCCCTTTAAAGACAGGCACTTACTTACTCTATAACAATCCACCTGCCTCAGTCTCTCAGACTCTTGAGTCGCCGGGACTACAGGTACCCATCACCACACCCAGCCTTTAGCATTAACTGGGAATCTAATCTGCACCTCCCATGTGGCCTCAGCCTGCCAAGAAGCAGCATCTACCACCATATACTACTGTGGCTGGGCCAATACTTATTTTATTTAGCCATTCTGGTAATGTGTAGTAATAATGCATTGTGGATTTTCTTTTCCTTTTTTTTTAAAAAAAATATTATAGGACATGTGTGCTGGCTGGAGAGAGAGAGAGAGAGAGAGAGAGAGAGAGAGAGAGAAAGGAAGGAAGGAAGGAAGAAAGGAAAGAAAGAAAGAAAGAAAGAAAGAAAGAAAGAAAGAAAGAAAGAAAGAAAAAGAAAGAAAGAAAGAAAGAAAGAAAGAAAGAAAGAAAGAAAGAAAGAAAGAAAGAAAGAAAGAAAGAAAGAAGGAAAGTGAGAAAGCATTCTCAGGGGGAATGGTCATTCCACAATCCCTTCTACTTCACTCCCCTCTGGAGATTTCAGGCATGTACATGCCCCTGACCTGTTTCCCAAGGCACCAGGTCTGGGACTGACTGTGTAGTCAGCCATATGGTATCTAGCCTCCCCAACCACCCCATTATAGGCTGGCCCTCATGGGATCTTAGAGCAAAAGTTAAGAAAAAATTGTTGTTGTTGTTATTGTCAGAGAGTGTGTGTGCTCATCAGAGGGAGAGGGGAAGGGAGAAAGCATCCCCTAATGGGGTGTGGTCACACGACAATCGCTTCTCTTCCATTTCTTCATCCTGTTGAGATTTTGAACATGGACACACAAAGTCCCTCATGCTTTCCAAGCTGATGGAACTGGAGGTGAGCAATGGTCAGCCACGTAGGATCTGGCTCCCTAAATTACTAGGTTTCTTGGCTAGCCATGAAAGTTTTTAATTTGATGAGGCCTAATATATAAATTTTTCCTTTTATGTATTATGCTTTTGGTATCAAGTCTAAGAGCTCTTTGCCTACTTCATGATTTCAAAGATCCTATGCTTTTTTTACCCTACAAATTATTTTTAAGGTTTTTGTCATAGGGTACATGCACTCACCAGAGAGAGACAGAAAGGCAGTGAGAGGGAAAATGAAAAATCATCCCCCTTGGAGGTAGGGAGATGGCCAAGCCACAATCCCTTCTCTCCTCCTGGGATTTTGCACATACGTGCACACACACCCGGCATGATTTTCAAGAAAATTGCTGAAAAACAGTTGTACAATTTACATTTAAGTCTGTGATCCATTTTGTGTTAATTTTTGTGTAAAGTGTGAATCTAGGTCAAGATTCCTCTTTTCTTTAAAACTGTGAATGTCCAGTTGCTCAACCACCATTTGTTGAAAAGGCTATCCTTCCTCCATTGAACCTGCTTTCACACCCTTCTCAAATTCAATAGGGCATGTGAAATTGGGTCTATTTTTGGATTAATTTATTGTGTTGCAGCAGTTTTGTGTGTCTATCTCTCAGTGTAACACTGTATTCTTGATTAGTATACCCATGTAGTAACTCTTAACATCATGTAACATGATTTTCTCACTTTTTATTCTTCTTGTATGGAATCGCTTTTAGGTATTTTTGATTTTTTGCATTTTCAAATAAATATTAGATTAAGTTTGACGGTATCTACAAAACACATTGATGAAAACTGTATTAATCCTGTAGACAAATATGGAGAGAATTACATCTTTACCCTATTGAATTTTCTAATTCACACATAAAAGTCTTTCCAATTATTTAATTTTCTTTAATTTCTTTTGTCAGTATTTTGTCATTTTCAGCATACAGATTCTGAATATGTCTGCTAAAATGATACCTATTTCATTTTCTTTGGAGCAATTATAAATGGTATTATATTTAAAATTTTGATTTCCAAATGTTCACTGTCCGGACCCGGGGGACAGTTGAACAGGTTTCCTGAGGGAAGGAATGAGAGAGGAGACAAACGACACAGTGTTACAACACGGAGACAACGCAGTGTTACAACTCTTCAGGGTCCTTTATTGTGGGCAGCTCGGAGATGACACAGTGTTACAACTCTTCAGGGTGGTCGTCCAGAGACGCCACAGTGTCACAGCTCTTCAGGGTCTTCCAAAGACCACACGGTGTCACAACTCTTCAGGGTCGTCTGGGTCATCTGGAGATTGTGAGCTAGGGATCATGGTTATATACATGTTGTGGTTGAATGTTATATACATGTGATTGGTTGAATGAAGGATTGTAAAAGGTGGGTTATGATTGGTTGCTTTTGTGGACCAATCATGAAGTGCTGGATATGCAAATCTGAGGGATTCTAAGCTCACTGCTATGGGAAGTGGCCAATCAGAGAATGGTGTGGAAGGTGAGGTTTTTGAAGGGGAGCCAATCGTGGCCTTTATGGGAAGTGGCCAATCAGAGCATGGTTTTGAAGGTGAGGTTTTTGAAGGGAAGCCAATCATGGCCTTTATGGGAAGTGGCCAATCAGAGTATGGTTTTGAAGGTGAGGTTTTTGAAGGGAAGCCAATCATGGCCTTTGGCATTGTGTAATTGTTTGCTCTTTGAGAAACCGGCGATATTTACTGGTGTGCAGCCTCCCACAGTTCACTATAAGAAATGCAATTAATTTTTTTTTTTTTAGAGATTTTTTTTCCCTCAGGATGTGTGTAATCACCAGACACAGAGACAGTGAGAGGGAAAGTGAGAAATCATCCCCTGGGGGGGATAGCCATGACACAATCCCTTCTCCTCCATTCTCCTCCTGGGATCTTGGGCACCTACGCACACATGCCTGACATGAGTTTCAAGCCACCAGGTCCGAGACTCACTATGTTCAACCATGTGGGAGTCCAACGATGCAACCGCTATGCCATCTGCTGGCCCTAGAAATGCAATGAATTTTTTTTGTGTTGATCTGTCTTGTGACCTTGTAGAACTCAATCATGAGTTTTAGGAGTGTTTTCATAGATTCCTTGGGGGTTTATATACAGATAGTAAATATCTGCCAATAGAGACCCTGTTATTTCTCTACAATCTTTGTGTCATCTTCCGTGTCACCTCACTTTTTTTTTTTTATCTTATTGCATCAGCTGGAACTTCTAGTATTACACACCATGAACAGTAAAAGTGGACATTCTAGTCTTGCATCTGACTTAAGGAGGAAAGATTTCACTATTAAATATCACATGCATAGGTCATTTTGAAAAGAATATATTCTTGAGAGCAACAGATGGTGAATGATTTTGTCACTGGACTACCACGTAGTTAACTGTGGTTTAAACCCCGGGCCTGGCAGGTTAAACTCATGCTTGGCACATGTGCATATGTGCCCAAAATCCTGAGAGGAGAATGGAGGAGAAAGGATTGCAGCATGGCCATCCCCCAAGAGGGTCATTTCTCACTTTCTGTTTTCTGTCTCTCTGGCAAGTACATGTACCAGAAAAATCTCTCTCTTGAAAAAAGAGCATATTCTCATGATTACAAAAGCAATATATAGTTATTTACAGATTTTAGGAAATAGAAAAAAGAATAAAGAAGAAAATAAAATTGTCTGAAATTCTGTGATTCCTAGTTCACATTTGGGATCTAGGCTTTAGGGAGGGTTTTCTACAGAAACCAAACCAATAAGACGTATAGGTATGAACATATATTTACTTAAAGGAGTTGTCTCACTTGATTATGGATGTAAGGCTACACCCTGCAGGGTAGGTCACCAGAGGGAGACTCAGGAAGAGCTACTATTACAGTTGAAGTCTGAAGGCAGTCTGCTGGTAGAACCGTCTTGCTCTAGGGAGGCCAGTCTTTATTCAGGCTTTTCAGCCCTCCACTCACATAATGGAGGGCAATCTGCTATGCTCAAAACTCATGCTTTAAATGCAAATCTCATCAAAAACATCCTCACAGAAATATCTAGAACACAGTTTGACCAAATATTTGGGCACATGGCCCAGCTAAGTTCACACGTAAAATTAACCATTGCCTTGTATTACATCTTATTTTGTGTCACCTATTTTTTTTAAAGTGTACTAATGGTAGAAAACGTATATACATGCATGAGAGAAAGAGAAAGCGATAAGAGAAAAGCATCCTCGATAGGGTCTCATCACTCCTTTCGCCTTTCCCTAGCCCTCTAGCTCATAAGACCTGGGCTCACATGCACATGCCTGTATGTTTTTAAGCCAACCCTATATCCAAACCCGGTGTCAGCCATGTGGCTTCCAGCACTCCAGTTCAGTTACTATTGGCTGCCCCACTGGAGTGTTTGGTTGCCCAATATTTTATTTCAAGATGTTGTCTGTGTCATTAAATCCTACAATTTGTGATGGCTGCATAGAATTTGTTGTTTGACTATATCATAATTTATTATCCTGATATCTAATTATTGTACAATTAAGAGGTCTCTACATTTTTCTACTTTAAATTATGTTATTTTAAAACAGCCTTAATATGTTCCTTTCATTATCTATTTACAAAAAATTATCAAAAGAGAAATTTTTTTGAGAGTTTTTTTTTTTTTGTCATAGGGCACGTGCGCTTGCCAGAAAGACAGAGAGAGACAGAGAGACAGAAAGCGAGAAATCACCCCCCGGGGGGTTGGCCATGCTGCAATTCCTTCTCCTCCATTCTCCTCTTGGAATCTTAGGCATGCTCGCATGAGTTCAAGCCACCAGGTCCGGGACTCGAACTGCGGTCAACTACATGGGAGTCCAGCGACATAGCCATTATGACAACTGCTGGTCACCCCAGAAGATAAATTTTTGAATCAAAGTAGATATACATATATATAAAAGCTTTTAAATACATCTTGTTGGACTGGCCAACAGTGTAGTGGTTAAGGCAGCTGCCTCTCACATATGTGACTGGGGGTTTCCAGTCTTGGACCTGGTGGCTTGAAAAACACTCCAGAGTGTGTGTGTGTGTGCCCAGAATCCTGAAGGAAAGGAAAACAGGCGAGCAGGGATTGCAGCATGACTATCTCCCATAGAGAGAGCTTTCTCTCTTTCTCTCTCTGTTTCTCTCTCGCTCTGGTGAATGTATGAGCCCTCCGGTAAATTAAAAGCCAACAAATAAATACATCGTGCTCTATTTCTTTCCATAAAGACCTTATTCATATTAACAGTATATAACATTTGATCCTCAGAAGATATTTGTCTGGAACTCCATTAAGTTTTTGTTTTTAATAATCTGAAGTTTTCCCATTGTTTCTCGATTCAAAAGTTTAATTTTTCCAAGTTCTTTTAAAAACTGGCAAATGTTTTGTCACAGTTTCCTTTAAGTGTCTGATGATCTACTCCTTCATTAAAATTGTAACATTTTTTCCTTATCAGATGTAAGACTTACAGGAATCCCCTGTTCTTCCCTGGAGCACTTTTATAGAGGGGCTTTATGGACCTGAGTCTATAGTCCCTCTATAAAAGTCCATAAGCCCCTCTAGAAAAGTAGGTAGGTCGAGACATTACCTTCCGATTCTACGATATCGCTGTTAAAAACTGGGAGAAAGCCTTTTCCAAAGTATGACACACTGACAAGCTAGGCTGATTGAGTATTTTATATAGCAGCACATTTTAACAGTAGCCATTCAATCTGTTTTAGAATAACAGGCGCCTAGGGATTGAAGGGACCTTGAGAGGTCAATCAATTAATTAATAACACTTCTAGAATCAAAGTTGCATAGATTCCATCTCTGAGAGTCAGTGCTGTTTCTGAAGGTCTCCTGTGGAAGAGGTGATACATTGTCTCATCAAAACCTATTCCAATCCCTAACAATTATAACTATTATGATGCCCACCAGTAGCCAAAATCCTGCAGAATTTAATGATGCATAATGACTAAATAACTGAATATTAGTATAACCAATATCATGTAGGCAAATCTATGAAAACATACCTCTCCTTCCCTAGGCTTTTTTTTTACGAACAGTGGTATCTTTTTTTTTGTACGAACAGTGGTATGATTTAAAAATGGCTTTATTTTAGGGACCAGCAGTTAGAGTAATGGCTATGTCACTGGACTCCCATGTAGTTGACCATGATTCGAGTCCCAGACCGGTGGCTTAAACTCACACCAGGTGCGTGTGCGTGTGTGCCCAAGATCTCGAGAGGAGAATGGAGGAGAAAGGATTGCGGCGTGGCCATACCCCTGGGGGGTGATTTCTCGCTTTCTGTTTCTCTGTCTCTCTGTGTCTTTCTGGCAAGTGCACACGCCCTATAGCAAAAACCTCTCCGAGAAAAAAACAAACAAAAATGGCTTTATTTTCAATACCAAAAGGTATGTGTGCTTGACAGAGAGATATAAAGTATCCCTAAGGATGCACAATCATCAGCAATTCTTTTTTCCTTCATTTCTCCATTCCATCAGGATTTGGGGGATGTAGGTCAAGCCACGGGGGCCTGGGCTCAAACTGCAAACTGCATGTGGGATCTGGTTTTCTATGCATAGTGCTTAACCACTATGGCAAAGGGTCAGCCCAAACATAGTTTTTCTAAAATAAGCTGCATAGCTTCTTAGAGTCAAAAATGATGATGTGTCTTCAGACAAATGCACTTGGTCAAATAATGAGCAATTAGATGACCATCTCAAAAAGGTGGCCCACCTGACAGTGTATCTTGATAACATACATAGAAATGGGTGCTTCTGTTATGTCACATTGTCTACAAAAGAACGTTCGGGCGATCGGGTGGTTAGAATGTAGCACCCCATTTCAAGCACTTGAGCACTGCTCTCTGGCAAGCACAAACTGTGTAAAAACTGTGTACTTTGACAGCAAAAAATAGATGTAGAAGCCTAGTTCTTATGGGCATAGTGTTTTTTTTCTACAATGAGACTGGTTCAGTGAAGTTCGAAAGCAGTATGAGAAATGATTCTTGCCTTTAACTGCTAAGAGAAATACATAGTGTGTCATCTTCTCTTATCCAAGGGCCATATGTTTAAGACCCCAGTAGATGCCTGATACTGCAGATAGTGCCAAGTCACACATACACTGTTTTTTCTATGCATATGTGATCTATGATAAAGTTTAATGTATAGGGCCAACCTGTGACCTGGTGGTTAAGGCAACTGGATGCTATATGGCTGAAGGCATGGTTCAAGTTCTGGACGCAGCAGCTTGAGAAACAAACCAGGCACATAGGCATGTAAGGCCAAAATACTAAAAAGAACAAGAAATGGAGAAGGGACTCTGGGGTAACTATCTCCACAGAGACTGTTTCTTCACTTTCCCAATTGTTCTCTCTCTCTCTCTCTCTCTCTCTAATGAGTGTATGGGCCTTCTGACAAAAATAGTTTAATTTATAAGTTAGACACAGTAAGATTTTAACAACTATAACTAGTAAGAAAATAGAACAATTGCAATAACATGCCAGCCTCACTGCTCTTGCACCCCAGGGTCATTACTAAGTAACACAAGAATTACTTGATCACAACTCTGTGAGCTGAGATAGTGGATCTGCTAACAGGACGGCTCTTAAGAGACTAATGGGGCTTATATGTTGTAGAGATAGTGGACAAAGGGATGGTTCACGCCCCAAGTGGGATGAAGCAGGGCAGGGCGAGAGTTCATCACACTTCTCAGAACAGTTCGCAGTTTAAATCTAATAAACTGGAACCAGCAGATGACATAATGGTTATGTCGCTGGTCTCCACGTAATCGACTGCAGTTCAAGCCCCTGGCCCAGAGGCTTAAAACTCATGCTGTTTGTGTGTGCGTGAGTGCCCAAAATCTAGAGAGGAGAATGGAGGAGAAGAGATTGCAGCATGGCCTGTCTCTCTTTCTCTGTCTTTCTGGCCAGCCCCCACACCTTATAGCAAAAATCTCTCTTAAAAAAAACCGATAAACTATTTATATTTGGAATTGTCCATTTCATGTTTTTGGACTGTAGTTGACTGTGGGTAACTTAAACTACAAAATGCAAGTGGGGTGGAGGGGCTACTCTAAAGAAACAAATTACTACAACAACTGGGGCCATGGCACAGAGAGGTGACAGGTAAGGGAAAAATCATCCTTCTATCATTGCACTGTCTTGCAAGAAATGAATGATTTTTTTTTTTCAGAGCACTGAAAAGTCACTTGCTTTTATTTTCACTCCCTTTTCATTCTACCTGAGGATCATTTTCACCAGTTACCTGGGCAACCATGACGTTTCACTGCTTTCTGAGAATGTATATACCACAAGCATCTGCCCTCTAGGGCAAGGAGTTTCCTTACAGTGAGCATAAGAGAGCGCACACTTGGCCTGGGCCTGGCTCCGTGGTGCAGGCAGCCACGTGCTGCCGTGCAGTGCTGGAAGCACGGTGGCCAAATGCAGGCTCATGTGCTGGAGCATGTACAAGAGCCTGAACAGCTGCAGGGCTGGGGAAGGGCACAGTGTGACCCGATCTTGCAGGGGTACCTGTAAAAAACTCTTTTGCTCTCTCTCTCTCTCTCTCTCTCTCGTGCTTTCTCTCTCACAAGAAAATCCATACTCAAACTTTCTAGGAAATTGAGTTGTCTCAGCCCCTTTCCAGTTTTGGGTGTACACAAGTGTGTGCTTGGCAAGGCAAAGCCTTAAAGCAGAGTCAAAAGGCAGCTCCCTTCAGTCCCATGTCCTTGCAGCATCTCCAGGCCCCTGCTAGGGAAGACAGGCAGGCAGGCCCCATGGGTGAAGTGGGGCCTCCTCTCAGGCTGGGGCTTCTCGGGCAGGCTGGAGGAGCAATTCTCCCATTGCAGAGACTTTACACCTCCTGCTGCTTCTCCTTCAGCTGCTGCCCTGGCTTTGCTATAACAACCTTACCCAGGGCAAAGAGAGAGCACCACTGTTCCACCGCAATATATTTAAGTTTATTTATTTCTTCCATCAATGAGAAGATAGCATGCCCAAAAGGATATTAATACCATGATCACCCCCAGTTTCAGTCAGTCCTGGATCAGGTGCCTGGCATACTCAGGGAAGGCTTTAGACATGAACCCAGAACCTTCCCAGGTGGGTAATGTCACACACAGTACATCACATTTTACAGCTAAGCCACCATCTGTCCCCCTTCCTCATATATGCAAACAAATAGGCTTAACCAGGGAAAAAATGAAATTGGAAATCTAATTTATAGACCAAATCCTTTTTCTTTCTGCGATACATTTATATCTTGTTGCTGTGGGAGAATGTTTGGTGGAAGCTTTGAAGAATTCCCTTTCCTTTTTATATTTGGGGTTCCACAGACAACCCCCGGTTTGGTGACTTGCTTAAAGGACTCAGTATATAGCTGTGCTCAGTGATGAAGATGTAGTACAGTGAGAGGGCATAAACCAAAGCCAGCACAGAGAAAAAGGTGCAGAGGCAGAGTTTGGACGAAATGTGGCTTGGGTTTCCAAGGGGCCTCTTCTGGTGGAAACACTGAGACATATTTCATTCCTGCAGCAGAGCTTTGGCAATATGCACAAGGCAGGTGTTTGCAGAAGAGGCTCATTAAAGATTCAGTCCCCAGTGTTTTTATGGGATGCTGGTCATGCAGGCACACTCTGCCTGGTAAGGACCAAAATTCTAAACTCACAGAAGAAAGTCAACACATTGATGGTTCAACGGTTTACTGCAACTCTTACCAGTTAGGAAAAATTTTATGTCCCAGTAGGAACTCTTGGCTTGCTGACTTCCCAGATGTGCCAGCCAAGAGCCAGCCTTGCTAGTAACCCAATCTAAGGACAGATAGTTTCAAGCTACTGGGTTCAGGACTGCAAATGTGGCCAACTACATGGGAGTCCAACGCCATAACCATTTCGCCATCTGCTGGTCCCCATATTGACCCTTTATAACCTGGCTTGATTTATCCATTCAAACACAGCCCAAGTCTGGCTAGTGACATGAAACTGACCTGCCTGTCTTTCAGGCTGAGGCAGTCTGTGAACGTCAAGATACACACAAGAGGAGTTTAATCTCAAAGCGTACCCATGGAAACAGAGTTTGCAGCTGTTGATTCACTCCAGTGAGGGCATACATCAGTCAGGTAGCATGGGTTATCAGGGCCCCATTGTGGCTTCTCGGTGTGGGGCCTCTGCCCTCAGGTGCTCTGTGCAGCCCAAATAATTCAGCTGAATCCTTGCTTTTAGAAGGACATCCTTGCTTTCCATCGGTTTTGCCTATGACATAAGTTCATTTGTGTCAGGAGTGTGGACAACATCTGGAGGTGTTCTTGGAGTATGTAGGAGCTGAAGCCGCGCTCTGCTGTCTCATAGCCCATTTGGTGTGATCATGGACTCAGCCGTCAGTTTGCAGTCAAGACCACACAGCAATCTGGAAGGCCAACACCAGTATGCAGAAGCAGTCCTGAAAAACAAACCATTAATGCCCTTCTTCGCCAGCAACTTCCCAGGGGCCAGGTTTTCGTTTTCGCTGTGTTATTACAAAATCAGTATGACTCATTCTGAAATTATATCCTTACCTTTCTCTCAGTAATTTTTAATTTTCATCTTCATCTTTTATGAGAAAAGGTCAGATGCAAGAGGGTCAAAAGAATTTACATAAAATATCATTTTAAATATAACTTTACCAGAAAAATTCATCATATTCGGACATTGGCGAGGATAAAATTCTGAATTTTCAAAAATGGGCTTTTCAGAATGTGTTTATATAACCCCATCCTTTTGTCCTAAAGATTTATTTAGCAAGCAGCCTGGAAAAGATCAATCTCTGTCTGGGGGCAATTCCATTTAATAATCAAACTGTCTAACTAAAGAGAGATGAGTGAAATAGAGTCAGACTGTCTGTCCATTACTGCACATTTCAAATGTTCCGGAGAGTGGATTATAAACGAACAACAGTGAGACATCCCTGAGAATGGTTTGAGAATCCCATCTGTCAGGAGAGGATGGAGAGGCCTCACTCCCTGTGATGTGTTCTCCCCTAAATTGCAGTTTTCAACAGAAAATCTGTCCAAATTATGTTTCTCCTATTTTTTTCAAGAATTAGTTAATTATGTTTCTCCTATTTTTTTCAAGAATTATTTATGAATTATTTATTTATTTATTTAAATTTGACTGGTGGGGGAGGGAGAAAGCAAGTCTCCTCAGGGACTTGAACCACAGTCAGCCATGTGAGAGTCCTGTGCCCTTAAACACCACACCGCCTGCTGGCCCCAAGTTATGTTCTTAGGATCAATCATTTCTGCTACAATAAGTCCCATAAGCCACTTGGTTTCAAATGGTCCCTTTAGAGAACAAGTCCTTTTCCGTGGGCATCAGTAAGTGACCCCTGTGGTCCAGCCAGCATCCATAATGTTTTATGTTCATGGCACACACCGGGGTGTTATAAATAAACCTCAAAGTCCAAGTCGTACTCACTGAGTGGATGCCTGCTTTCAGAGGCTGGGAGGCAATTACAAATAGTTTCAGGTTTCAGTTTAGAATCAGACCCAGCCAGTTAGGATCTGTGAATTCAGGATTCCCACAAGGCCAGTGTCTTTTCTTTTACAGCAGCAAAGTTGAGAGGCTACAGAACCAAACAACTGCATTCCAAGGACGAGTGACAAGCATAGCTTTGCTTAGCTCATTTTTTAAATTTAGTTTTTTGTTTTCATTTAATCACTATATATCTTTACAGTGTACATGGCTTTTCCCAGCACAAATATAATGCGTATCAGTCAACACAAAGACATTACTGTATACATTATCATCAGTGAATGACTTTTCATTTTTGTGTCAGTTAAATTTATTTTTAGGACCAGCAGATGCCATAATGGTTACATCAAAGGACTCCCACATGGCCAACCATGGTTCAAGTCCTGGACCCAGTGGCTTGAAACCCATGCCCAGTAGATGTGTGTGCAAGTCCAAAATCCTGAGAGGAGAATGGAGAAGTGATTGCAGTGTGCTCATCCCTCCCCAGGGGGAAGGGTATGTGATGTCTCACTTTCTGTCTATCTCTCTGTGTCTCTCCAGCAAGCGTATGCACCCTATAGCAAAAAATCTCTCTCTTTCTTAAAAAAACAGTATTTTCTCCAGTTTTCCTCCCTCCCTCTCTTACCCACTCCCTTATTATCCCAATCCTTACTATTTCTAGTATCAATTGCCCTCCCTGCTACTGTACCTTCCAAACTTTCAGTTCCTGCTATATAGTGTAGATGTTCAGTATATATTAAGTGGGGACATGCCAAGTCTGTCTTTCATAGTCTAGCTTGCTTCACTTAGCATTAAGTCTTCCACATTCGTCCATGTTGTATCACATGTTAGGGTCTCATTGTTTTTTATGGCTGAGTAGTATTCCATAGAGTACATATACCACATTTTTCTTTTATATATATATATGAAAAAGACACCTTCCTCGTGTCTGGGCTTCCGCAGTTTCTTTTTCTTGAAGTAAGCATCAGTAAGGTGCTTTGGGATTTTTACTTTGCTAATATCAATTTTCATAGAGGTGGCAATGACAAATTTCTGGTGTGTTCTATGCAGTGGAACTTGATTGAGAACCAGGGGTCCAATTAGAAGTAGCAAGCCACTGCTCAGCTGCTTCAGGAAACCTACTCTCTTGCCTCTGTGGCATCTAGTGAGGATGATCAGAATGGTCCCAGGAGTGATACTAGCTCGCAGCTTTCTCACATGCTGACAGAAGGTTTTTTGCTTTCTGTACAGCAGCTTTTGAGGCACATCTTCAGTAGGATAATACATAGGTATTTTGCGCAGTTTGACCACCAGGGTACCACCATTCTTATCTCTACCAACTAGTTTTGTGACAGTCGCAAGAACTTTCTCTTTTTTCTTTTTGATCCTGGATTTAGTGACTGAGTATTTCCTCTTGTACATGGTTTTCCTGGAACACTTGGCAGACTGGGAGTATCTGCCGATGTCCCGGACTAGGATGGGGTTTCGGCTGCAGTGAGGCTTCCCCTTCTTGGGCTTTTTAGCCTTGGGGTCACCCTTTTTAACCTTGCCACGAGCACCAGCCTTCTTGGCTTCGGGTTTCTTCTCCCTAGTAACCTACTTCACAGCCTTTTCACCTGCCATCTTGTATAATGGGAAAGAGAACTCCATATGCCACATTTTTCAATCCACTTGTCTAGTTTTGGATATTTGAGTTGATTCTATGTCCTAGCAATTGTAAATTATGCTGCAATAAACATGGATATTTTTGAACTGAGAGTTTTCTTATTCTTTGAGTAAATACCTGAGAGTGGCATTACTGGGTGGTATGATAGTTTTATCTGAAGGTTTCTGAGGAATCTCTGTATTGTTTTCCACAGTGGTTGTACTAATTTATATTCCAACCTTCTTCGCCCATTTAATACTGTCAAGTTTAGATCCCAAATTGACCCACTCCAATATAGGCACACTGATCTGGAACATCATTAGCCTGTAATGGTCAGACATCTGATCGTATAGGAGCTTACTAGCAAAATATAAGTCACTTTTTTTTTTTTTTGGAGAGGTTTTTCGCTATAGGGCGCGTGTGCTTGCCAGACAGACAGAGAGAGACATAGAGACAGAAAGCGAGAAACCACCCCCCAGGGGGGATGGCCATGCCGCAATTCCTTCTCCTCCATTCTCCTCTCGGGATCTTGGGCACTAACTGCTGTTTCCCAATAAAAGTCACTTTTGAAAACACAAAAAGTGTATTTTCTGGCAGAAATGACCTCCTTCTCCATGTCTACCTTTCCTTGCAGGCGCCAATCATCCTTGGAAGCAAGAATCATCATTAGGTGACTTCAGTATGGGAATATTCAAGGAGTTTTATGTTACAGCTCATCTACCAGCAGCAAAACGCAAGGAGGGTCATATTTTTCTCACACCTTTTGTTAGGCAGCTTTCCCTTTTGGGGTAATCCCTCTAACATTTATGAAATCACCAGCCTGTACTATTTTACATCAGGTTTTATTGTATCCAGGACCAGCACCCACAAAATATGTCACTTTAAAACATCACTCCCTCTTGGGGGAACCAGCAGTTAGCGTAATGGCTATGTCGCTGGACTCCACGTAGTTGACTGCGGTTCGCGTCCTGGACCCGGTGGCTTAAAACTCACGCCGGGCACGTGTGCATGCATGCCCAAGATCCCAAGAGGAGAATGGAGGAGAAGGGATTGTGGCGTGACCATCCCCTCTGGGGGGTGATTTCTCGCTTTCTGTCTCTATGTCTCTCTCTGTCTGTCTGGAGAGTGCACGCGCCCTATAGCAAAAAACCTCTAAAAATAAAAATCACTCCCTCTTAATCACAAGTTTACTCAAACCCCTTGCAGTAAGTTCAACATTTATAGGATTACAGCTGCTGAGAGATTCTGTGATAGGTGCAAGGGATGCTGCATCAGAGGGAGGAGGGCTATTTTTCCTTTCCCTGTTCTTTCTGGTTATGTAAACTCTTGTCCCAGCCCTTGAAAGTGGCTTTATCTTTTCTCTCTCCACTCAGAAAAGAGAGCATTACAAGCTTGTAATGCTTTTGGCTCTGTTTTTTTGGATTCTTTGGAACCCTTTACTTCTCACCTGTAAAGAAAATAAAATCCAAAGGCCTTGCTTAAGTTGCATTATTTTGGTCCCCTCACTTTAATTACCTGGCCAAAAGCAGCCAGCTGGGTCAGATCCATCATTTTCAAATCCTACAACTAATTTAACCTCTTAGAACAGACATCTCAGCTGCTGTGTCATACCATAGATGATGAGATCACCACCAGGCATTAAAAGCTCACCATTGTGTCCCATTTGCCCTTCCTTTTCCTAAATACTGCTTTAGCTGAAAGTCAGTGAATTGTGGTTGCTTTAGAAACTCTCACTTCTTCTTATTTATTTTTTCAATTGTCAGAGGGCACACACACTAGTCATTGAGAGAAACAAAGAGATAAAGTACCCTCCAGAGGGAGCGTGGTCGCACCGTAGTCCTTTCTCCTTCATTTCATCATCTCATCAAGATTTCAGGCACATATGCACATGTGACTCGCATGTTTTTCAAGTGGCCAGGGCCAGAATTTGAACCGCTATTGGCCAGGCAGAATGGGGCTCTCCATTCACAGGGCTTATCTATGCTATGGGCTCAGCCCTCAAATCCCACTTCTGACACCAAATGGCACCCCAGTTTGGTGATTTAGGAGAACTCAGCATATAGCCATACTCAAAGATAAGATTTATTTCACTTAATAACTACAAAGCAAAACTGGAAAAGGAAAATAGAGAAGTCATATGGGGGGCACCAGCAGTTAGCATAATGGCTATGTTGCTGGACTCCCACATAGTTGACCGCGGTTCGCATCCTGGGCCCGGTGGCTTAAAACTCACGCCAGGCATGTGTGTGTGCATGCCCAAGATCCCGAGAGGAGAATGGAGGAGAAGGGATTGCGGTGTGACCATCCCCTCTGGGGGGTGATTTCTTGCTTTCTGTCTCTCTGTCTCTCTCTGTCTGGCGAGCGCACGTGCTCTATGGCAAAAAAAAAAAAAAAAAACACAAAAAACAAAAAACAAAACAAAGAAAACCTCTCCACAAAAAAAAAAAAAAAAGAAAAGAAAAGAAAAGTCATATGGGATGAAAGTTCAGAGGAAACTAGGCACAAGCTTCCAAAAGTCCTGTTCCAATGAAGTCCTACAGAGGTGCTTGCTTCCTCCAACAGTGGATCGTAGCGAATTGCATCAAGGGTTGTTCACCCATTTATTAAAGACTTAATGTCGAAGACTTTTATTGAGTATCACTCATGTAGGCACCCTGCTATGAACTGAGTGTTTGTGTTTCCTAAAATTCATATATTGAAGCTTAACGTCCTTTGTTAGTATTTAGAGGTGGGTTCTTTGAGAGGTAAATATTGGGTTGTCAGGAAAGTAATGGCACATTTTTGCATAGAAAAACAGATAAATATGTCACAACTTCCTTGATGATCTAATAGGCAATAGGGATGGAGCCCTCATGAATGACATTCATACCTGTGATGGTTAATTTTATGTGTCATCTTGACTGGCCACAGGGTACCCATGTTAAACATTATTTCTTGACATCTCTGTGATGGTAGCTCTGGATGAGGTTAGCATCTGAATTTGTGACCTCAGTGAAGAAGATTGCTGTCCCCAGTGTGTGTGGACATCATCCAATTAATTGAAGGCTTGAATAGGATAAAAGATGGAGGAAGAAAGAATTTGTTCCCCACCTCCTTTTCTCTTGTCTTACTTCTTCAGCTGGGACACCTCAACTTGTCTTCTCCAGCTGTTGGACTGGGCTCTACACCATCAGCTTCATCAGTTTTCTCACCTTCAGACTCAAACTGAATTACACCCTTGGCTTTCCTGGTTCCCCAGCATGTAGATGATCAGTTGTAGAACTACTCCAAGTACAAAGTTTAGGTGTGGCAAGTCAACCAAGAGGGATGGCCATGCTGCAATCCCTTCTCCTCTATACTCCTCTCAGGATTGTGGGCATACAGACACACACACACACACACACGCCCAACATGATTTTCAAGCTGCCAGATCCTGAACTTAAACCACAGAATCATCCTTGTGAGATCCAGCCACTTTAACCTCGACCGCACCTGCTGCCCAGTGTATAGGGCTGTTTACCAGCCAAGTTTTCAAATGCCAGCCAAAGCCAATCTTGCAAACAGGCCTTTCTAAAGATAAACAGCCTCAGGACTGCCACATTAACTTTCACGCATTTGTCAATACTTAATTGGTTTTGTCTGTAAGACACTGAAGGAAGAATTTAGAATTCTAAGAAACAGACATCCTTCAAAAAGGTTCTAAAATGAACTCCCATTTATTTTTCAAGGTAGTAATTCTATATTATCTCCTCTGGTTTCTCCAGCCCCTGTTCCATAAGATTGATTTATTTTTATTTTAGAATGGGAATAAAAGACACTCCTGTCTCAGGAGGAATAGAAAAGAAAAGGTTTATCTATAGTCAAGTGTTTTTTTTTTTTTTGACAGATCCTGTCCTGCTTTGCCTAAAGAAGTTACCTGATTTCTTCCTTTGTAACTGCTCTGGTATGGATTTCCCCCAAATACACGTGTTAGGACTTGGTTGTATTGGGAAGGTATTAAGGTGGACCTTAATACCTCCATGATGATGAAAGGTGATTAAGTGATTAGAATGGGGCCCTTATGTGGAACCCCTGGTAGGTCTATGAAGAGAGAGACACACATCCTGTTCTGCTCAAGCTCCTCCTCTCAGCCATACTGTGATGTAGCTTCCCAGGTATGGCCCCTTGACCGTGGACCTGAGACCTCCAAATTGTGCACTGAATAAACCTATTCTCTTAAATTACTTTGATTCAGAGAGTTTCCTTTATCAGCAACAGAATGGACTAAAGCAGTAACAGAGACACAGACATGGATGACAAGTAGTTCTAACTTTTCTTTTCTCATCTGGATCATTGCAAAGTAGATTTCTTCCATTCTCTAATAGAAATATTACAAAGTGGCCAGCCTACACGTCTATTTAAAGCAAGAAATGAAAGTGTTGCAAGCTATTTTATACTTCGTTTATTTTTCTTTAGTAACATATAAGCTGTGGCACCACCTCTACAAACATTGATCATATTATTAAGCCTATCTTTTTGCAATTCAAGGAGGGATTTTCAGATGGCAAATGGCCAAGATCCCTGCAAAATGCAAAATTGTCCAAATGTCTCTTGGAATACTGGCAGAAAGGTGGAAAGAGATTGGATTTTGTTATTCTGTTCCTTGCACCTTGGGCAAGGATGATCTATTTTAACCTCAGTTTCTGCATCTAGGAAACATGATATATACCTCTGAGTCACAGTGTCATTATAGTGAAAACAGTATGTGGGAAATATTTGGTTTCATATCTGGCACAAAGTAGGGGTTCCATAAATGTAATAAACTCCTTACCTTGAAAAAATATGTCCACTAAAAGACAAGGATTATATACACACACACACTGGCACAAAGTAGGGGTTCCATAAATGTAATATACTCCTTACCTTGAAAAAATATGTCCACTAACAGACAAGGATTATATACACACACACACATACACACACATGTATACATATATGTATGTATGTATATACACACACATATATATATATATATGTAAATAATTATCAGAGGATGTGTGCACTTTCCAGAGAGAGATAGAGAAACAGAAAGAGTGAGAGGAAGAAAGCATCCCCCTAATGGGCATGGTCAGGCTACTATCTGTTCCCCTTCACCTCTCTATCATGTTGAGATTTGGGTCAGGCACATACATGCACATGGTGCATTTTTCTGTTTTTTGGAGAGATTTTTTTTCTGTAAGGTGCATGAGTTCACGGGAGAGACAGAAAGACAGAGAGACAGAGAGAGAGAGAAAGTGAGAAATCACTCCTTGGGATGTGGTCACACATCAATCCCTTTTCCTCCATTCTCCTCTTGGCATTTTTGACACACATCCACACATGTGTTTCAAGCCAGTGGGTCTGGGACTCAAACTGCAGCAGGCCATGTGGGAGTCCAGTGCTTTAACCACTATGCCATCTGCTGGTCCCTCATGGCATGTTTTCAAACCACCACAGCCGGGACTTGAACTGCAGAGGGCCATGTGGAAACCGACTTCCCTTAGCTGTTAGACTATGGGGCGAATCTGGGCTGTCATGTTCCTAGAAGCTTTATTTATAGTAGCACCAACTGGAAACAATCCAACTGATAGCCCCAAGTGACCACTTCTGTTATCTATGAACAGAAATGCCCCAAACTGGGTGATTTAGAGGTTTATTCGATTCACTGTTTGGAGGTTTAAAATCCTAGGGCCACCTCTGGTGGGGCTGAATCACATGGCAGAGCACAAAAGAGTTTAGTCTGTGTTTCATGTGTCTGTCTGTCTCACTCTCTCTCCGTATAAACCCACCAGAGTTCAGTCATGGGGGTCCAGTCCTCATGACCTTAATCCTAATCTCTTTGTCATAGGCCTGCATTCAGACGCCATAATTAAATCCAGTTTTTACCTTCTTAATCCCATTTTAGTAGATCACCCAAGAATTTTCAGGGGACATATTCAAACTATATCTGTAGTTGGTTAATTTTTTTTTTAAATCGTGATCTATTTATAGAATGAGGTACACAGTATGAACTACTACTGCAAAGCATGGCTGAATCTCACTGACATAATGTTGAATGACATGAAATAATACTGCATAATGTCATTGAAGGAAAGTTTAAAATAGGCAAAATTGATCTCTGGTGACAGAGGTCAGAACTGGTAACCTTTTGAAGAGAAGATGGATTGGCAGCAGGGAGGGGGAGCCTGGATGGTGGAAATGTTCTATATCTTCACCTTAATGGTGGTCATAACACAGGGGTTATGCATGTAAAACTTCACCAAGTTGGGCACTTAAAGTTTGTACATTTTATTAGGTCTTCAGAAAAGCCATGACACATTTTTACATAGAAAAACATAGAAAAATACCATGACTTTTCTGACAACCCAATACACGTACACATGCATTATTTACATTGGCACATGCATAAGTACTTCTATGAGAAAACTGCTCCCTTGACTCAAGAGCTGCATTTTATACCAAGTATCAGTTTAATGTATCAGGAGAGTGTCTAGCTCTGGGTATGAACCGTCAACAGCTGGTCACTTTGCAAGCTGCAGTCAGTCTGTCTCTTGTATGTGGCCCCATTTCAAAGCTGGCCTGGAGCGCCGGGCATGGTCTGAGGGTCATGCGCCATCATCATCGACAGCTGGAGATGCCATCGCCTGCCATTGGCAGCGGCACGCAGGGAGAAGCAGGCAGTGGACTGTGCTTCCTACCCTTAGGCTGCGAGGCTCAAGCCCCAGCAATGGAAGGATTAAAAAGCCTCTCAATTTAAAAAGACAAGGGGGAGGGGAATGTGGGCTGCACAATTTATAAATAGACATTGCCCAAGGCTGCCTGATGATGAAGTGGTTATTTAGTAAATCTTTCTCCTTTAAGGATGCCATTATCGGAGACCATTTAAAAATACCAGTTTCAGTTTGTCTTTTGGGGAAGAACCTGGGTTTCATCAAGTGAGCCCTGTTGGGTGCTATTTCTTTCTGTCAGGTTTAGGAACAGGTCTTCAACATTTTGAATCACCTGTACATGGAACAGAAGGATGATGATGATGATGATGTGTCTTTTGCCAAATGGATGAGCAGCTACTGGGGTCACAGCTGGAGAGAAGAGGATAAGAGAGGACTCCGGGACCGCCACCGGCCGCAGGAAGCCAGTTACAGGAAAGCCTCCCTGCCCTGCTCAGTGAGTTGTTATCGCAGAACCAGGGGAGAGCTGGCACAGGGAGGGGGTTTCTGCTTGATAATTTTTCGAAGGGTCCTTTGGTTTAAAACTTGTAATTCCAAATCTTTCTTATACTCACAAAAACCCCTTTCATCATTTTATCTTGTCCTTCAAGGGACCTGATTTCATCTCTTAGATAATGATTTCTTCAGTTTTTTTGTAATCCAAGACATCTTTAACTGCTGTTTACAGCTCCCGATAAACCTGGGATAATCCCACTGGGTGACAGAATTCAAGCCCAAGGAAAACACTCGATGTTATGGTTAGTCTGTGGTTAGCATTGTGGATCCATGTGTGATTTCCATGAGTGGTTTTGAAATACTGAAAATACCTCTACTGTTTGGTAGATTTCTAAGGCATCAGACGTTTCACATAATAAAGGGTTCCCTTTGATAAAGTAGACATACTTTCTCTTCTGGTTTCCTTTTAGTTTTCTGGTGGGAGGGAGAGCCCCAATTCTCTTGCCCTCAGCACTGTTTCCCCATGGCCAGGCAGAGCACCAGATGTCTGATTGTGTGTGTGTGGGGGGGTGAGATGCCAGCAGGGAAGGTCCCCAGAAGGAGCCTGCCCAGGTGTGGCTGAGGCAGCAAGGACAGGCAGCTGTTTCTCGTGCTTAGCTGTGATGCTCGGAGGCTGCGAAGTAGACGCGGCACAGTTACACACAGTGATGTGTGTAAGTTTTTATTTTTGACAAGTCATTTTTTTTTCACAAGTCACTTAGAATTCCAGCTACCAGAGACTACTTCCCCACTCCCCTGCTTCTGCCATCCCCAGAGCCAAGTAAGTTGGGGAATAATATGACTTGATTTTTAGTTCCAGGATTCCAGATCCCTAATGCCTATGAAGCGTGTTAAGGTGGGTATGAATAAGAGGACCTCTTTTTTGTTGCTGGTGACCAGTCAGTTTAAGGAATGAGACCACTTTGAGACACCTATATTTCAAAAGAGACCTCTCACCAATATATATTTAGGGACAAAGAGTACATTTCAACATTTCTTTGAGCTTCAGGGTCCTTAAGTGATAAAGAAGGGGTTGGACTGTGTGATCTCCAAGCACCCTCCTAGCTCTGATTTTCCATGACAGTGTTATAAAGTAAACATGGGCTCATGTGCTCTCGTTTTAATCTCTGATGCTTCCGAGGCAGTGAAGTATCTGTAACTTGTGAGCCAGGAGTACGATTAGTTTCCAGTTTCCAGAAAAGAGAACTAGAACTGAAGAGAAAAACCGTGATTTGTTGTTTATTGTAATAGCCTCTGGAGGTCACAGGAAGTATGCAAACAAAGAAACTTGATTTATAAAATGCAGTTTCTTGAACAAACTTGAGCATCTATCGGACTTTTGAAACAGATAAGCCACTCTAGTTAGAGAATTCACATCTCAGTTGGAATGTTGCTTCTTATCAAGGAAGAGCAGAATGTGTTCTGTATAGGATTTCTAAATTGTGGCCATATGACATCTTTTTCTGCTTGTTCCTGCTGTGGGCATTTGCCTGAATTGATCTGTTTAGATTCTTTGAGTTAACAAACTTTATCATTATCAGACTGAAGTGGAGAAAGCGTGTGTTTATTTAGGGAGACCAACTATGGAATAAAAATTTCAATCTGACTGAATAAGGTAGAGGAAGAATAAGAGGACCCATATGGGTGGTGTGGACAGACTCCTGGAAAATAGTAAGGGCGTGTAATTCTTCATTCTATATTTACATAATGCTGGATCTTTATAAGGAATCTATGCTTGGATACTTTATTTTTCTTATTTCTAAAATGGGCTCAATTTTTTACTTTACAGATATAAGAGCAATTCAGGGACCAGCAGTTGGCATAATGGCTACATCGCTGGACTCCCATGTAGCCAACTGTGGTTTGAGTCTCAGATCTGGTGGCTTAAACTCACGCCAGGCGGGTGTGTGTGTGTGCCCAAGATCCTCAGAGGAGAATGGAGGAGTGGTGTGGCTCTTCCTCGGGGGATGATTTCTCGCTTTCTGTCTCTCTCTGTCTTTCTGGGGAGCGCACGTGCCCTATAGCAAAAAAAAAAAAAACCCTTTCAAAAACAAAACAAAAACAGATATGAGAATAATTCAGTTTTCAGTTCTTTGGAGAGTTTTGCTCCAAGCTCAATGAAATGAACTTAGAAATAAAAATCTTCCTCTGAATCTTATCTTTTTTTCTTCTCTCCCAATTAACTCCAGTATAAGGCCTTCCCTCTCTCAGTCTATCAATAATCTATTATACATCCATTGACATTACATGCATAGGCAGAGAAGGGCGTCCCTTTTCTTGCATGTTGTGAATGTGGTTTCTGATGTATCATACTAGCCACATGATTCATGCAAGACCATAGTGATGAGCATTGATTCATTTAATATTTATTGAATATTTATTGTGTGGCAGCATTATGCAAGGCACAATAGGATTATAGAGTAAAAGGAGACATATATATGGGGGCCAGTTTATGGCATGGTGGTTAAGTCAGTGGGATCCCACACAGCCGACTATGTGGTTGGAGTCCCAGACCCCATGGCTTGAGAACATGCCGGGCATGTGTGATGTGTGTCCAAAATCTTGAAGGGAAAAATAGAGGAGAGATGATTGTCGGGTGACCTTGTCCTGGGGGGGGGGGAGGTACTTTCTCACTTTCCCTCTTTTTGTCCCTCTCCAGCATATATACAGGAAACAAAAGAGAAAGAGAGAAAGAGACATACATGGTCCCTATGCATGTGAAATTTTCAGACAAGTGGAAAACAAAAATTTGGCAGAAAAGATCAAAGTAAGACAAAGGATAAAGCTTAGTCTTTCGTTTTTTATTTTTAAGAGAGATTTTTGCTATAGGGTGCGTGTGCTCACTGGAGAGACAGAGACAGAGAGATAGAAAGTGAGAAATTGCTCCCGCCCAGGGGGGATGGCTATGCTGCAATCCCTTCTCCTCTTGGGATTTTGGGTGCACATGCACACATGCCTGGCATGAGTTTTAAGCTGTTGGGTCCAGGACTTGAACCGTGGTCAACTATGTTGGAGTCCAACGACATAACTATTACACCTTCTGCTGGTCCCAAGATTAGTCTTTCTTATAGAAAACTACTTCCTAGTCAAATTGCTAATATAAAGTGAATAAATATATCTGACTTTAAAATCTTGTTGTTCTTGGGGAAAAAAAAGTAATTTGAAGTCTCTCTTAATATTGGAGGACTCTGCCTTCGTTTGTATCAACATGTGAAGACAAAACTGAAGTAGTACAGTTTCCATATAATTTATTTATATTTATTCTGTTCATTCCTGTTCATCAGAAGTGGTGTTTGTTTGTTTGCTTGTTTTTTTCTCATACGGTGTGTGTGTTTGCAGGTGAGAGACAAAGACAGAGAGAAGAAAAGTGAGAAACCTCCCAGGGGATGGCCACACTGCAATCTCTTCTCTTCCACAGTCCTCTGGGAATTTGGGCATGCATACACATATACCCGGCATGATTTTCAAACTACCAAGTCTGGGACTCAAACCACTCAGTTGGGAGTAGTTTGTAGGAGTCCAACATCTTAACCACCACACCACATGCTGGCTCTTGGGAGTGCATTTTTTAAGTTTATTTATTTATTTATTTATTTCCTCCATGAGTAAGAGAGAGAGATGGCACCCCTAACAGGGTCCTGCTGCTGCACGGCCAGCTTTGACCAGCCCCAGATTGCAGACATGTGGATGCCTGGCATACTCAGGGTGGTCTCTGGATACAAATCTGGAACCTCCCATGTGGGTCACCCTCGCATAATTGCATTTTACTTCTGTGCCACTATCTAGCCCTGGAAGGGATTTTAATTATTTTATTTTTTAATTGCCACGGGATGCATGCACTTGCCAGAGAAAAACAGAGAGACAGAGTGAGAAAAAAAAAAAAGGGAGAAATCACACCTCCATTGGAATGTGGCCAATCCCTTCTTTTCACTTTCTCCATCTTGTCACGATTCTGGGCATGTACCTACATGTACCTGGAGTGTACTTCAAGTCAACAGGGCCAGGACTTGAACCGTGGTTGACCATGTGGGATCCTGCTCCTTAACAGCTAGACTATGGGCTAGCATAGAAGTGCATTTATAATACTTTACTCTATTTAGCTTTCTAGTCATTGTCTCCTTCAACGTAACATGTATATTAGTGCTAAGAACAGAAATACCTGGGTCTGGGTGATTTGTAAAAGTAGAGGTGTATTTGGCTTGTGGTTTTGGAGGTGCAAGATCAGGGGGCTGCCTCCGATGAGGGTCTTCCTGCTGGCAGAGTCCTAAGGCAGCACATGGTGAGGACAGGACAGAACTAGAACACGAATATGTCTATGTGTCTCTGTCTCTGCTCTGGACTCTTTTCTCTTATAAAGCTACCAGGGATCAGTCATAGGGGCCTCACCCTGAAGACCTTAATCCTAATCCTTCCGCAAAGACTCCACCTCTTAATCCCATAATTGAATTAATTTTTCACCTTCTTAATACCATTCGATGTCTCATCAAATTTTAATACATAGAGAGACATTCAAATCATTCATCATGGTTCTCTTAACATTGCCTCTACCTAGTTCAGGCCTAATGGAAGAGAGGTTTGTGCTAAATAAAAGATCCCTTTGAAGAGGAAGTCAGTTCACTGGCCAACTGCTAATTCTATTGGACCTTCTCAGTGCTTCTTCTGTGTTCCCAGGTAGGCACAGTATGTGCCTGCCCACATGTTGTAATTTGAGGCCTCTATTTGTCTACACCCAAGGTTCTTTCTCTCTTTTTTTCTTTTTAGATTTTTGCCAAAAGGTATGTGTGCTCGCTGAGAGAGACAGAAGAAAAGTAAGGAATCACCCCTGAGGGAGTCTGGGCATGCCATAATCTCCTTTCCTCTATCCTCCTCTTGGGATCTTGTGCACACACACACATGCACTTGGTGTGATTTTCCAGTCACCAAGTCTGGGACCTGAACCATAGTAGGTCATGTGGGAGTCCAGTGTCTTAACCACCATGCCACCTGCTGGCCACTAAACAATAATTTTTCCCACTTTCTATTCTGTCCAGATTCTGAACTTAAAGCAATGAAAGATATTTTTAATTTAATTTTTTTTTTGAGAGATTTTCACTGTAGGGCGCATGCGCTCGCCAGACAGACAGAGAGTGACATAGAGACAGAAAGGGAGAAATCACCCCCCAGGGGGGATGGTCACGCCACAATCCCTTCTCCTCCATTCTCCTCTCGGGATCTTGGGCACGCACGCACACGCGCCCGGCGTGAGTTTTAAGCCACCAGGTCCGGGACACGAACCGCGGTCGACTACGTGGGAGTCCAGCAACATAGCCATTATGCTAACTGCTGGTTCCCTAATTTAATTTTTTTAATCCTTGGTTTACCTGAGAATGGCTATATAGTCTCATTCTTTTTTTTATTTTTTAAATTTTAATTTATTTGCAGTCATTTACTGTACATCTTTATAGTATACAAAATATTCTAGATGTTCTATCTAGAATACAATGTATATTTACTCAATGAAGGATATTACCATACATGTTATTGTCAACAAGTAACTTTTCATTTTTCTCGCCCTCCTCTGGTATCTACAGTTGTTTTCCATGCCTTATTTTTTTTTTTTCACATTTTATTGATTCGCTAAATATCTTATTTAAAAACTCTTAATAGCAAGTACAGCTGATACAGACATAGCTATGAACACATGTCTGACTTTAGGCATAAACCTCAGTGAGTAAAGTGAACATACTATAAAGTAACACCTAGCTGAGGCTATATAGTTTACTGCAGTCATTAAATAGGCAATTTTTAATAAATTTTTTAATGTCAAGAAAAACAGTTTTGGTTTTAGTAGATTAAAATAAAAAAATATTAAGAGAAATTTGTTTAAGACTTAAAGCCAGGGGGGAACCAGCAGTTAGCATAATGGCTATGTTGCTGGACTCCCACGTAGTCGACCGGGGTTCGTGTCCCGGACCCGGTGGCTTAGAACTCATGCCGGGCACGTGTGCGTGCATGCCCAAGATCCCGAGAGGAGAATGGAGGAGAAGGTATTGTGGCGTGACCATCCCCCCTGGGGGGTGATTTCTCGCTTTCTGTCTCTAAGTCTCTCTCTGTTTGTCTGGCGAGCGCACACGCCCTATAGCGAAAACCTCTCAAAAAAAAAA